>NW_010972992.1:4205815-4316429 GCF_000737465.1 Haliaeetus leucocephalus | reverse complement strand
GGCCGCCTGAGGGGAGGCCCCGCTGCCCGGCTGCTCCTTCCCGGCCCGCGGCGGGGAGAGTCACCTGCCCCCGGCCCGCATCCGCCTTCGCCTTGGGGAGCCGCGCTCGTTGCGGGGCGAGGGACGGCTGGCTGGAGTTTGTTTTCTTACCTCTCATCTGGCTGCTGTCAGGCTGGGGATTTCGAGTTAGGTTTCGTTCACAGAACGAACTCTCAGTTGCCTGAGTTTCCGGCCACCCGGGATTTTTCCTTTTTAGCTTGTATTACCGCTTTTTTGTTACCGCTCTGCATTTTTTTTACTTCTGGGTTCTTAATCTCAGATACGGTTTGAAGCTCGTTTCTTCCTTGCCTTTGTTCTTTTCTCGTTCAGACTCCTGTGAATCTTGCTTTAAATTCTATTGTTATTTTTTTAATTTGCTCTGTTTTATGTGAGGGTTTTTTTATTGTTGTTACTGCATTTTTACACTTGTCCCGATACGACACTGAGATCTGCCAAACTTCGTAGGTTTGTAGGTTCTCTCACGACAGAAATAATTCCTGGGGTTCTGTATGGTTTCTTAAAAATTTCAATGAAATCATAGGAGCTTTAAAGTGTTTCCTCCCACCTGACTGACCTGCGGATAATTTCTTCAGAAATAACAAGCAGTTTCTGTGAAATATGAATTTCACAGCAATTCTGGGGCCCAGAACACTGAATTGGGAAAAGGTTTGTCCTGGGAGAGGGAAGCTTGTGTTAGAGAACATTGTGTATGTAGTGTCCCAGGACCCCGACTCTGAGAGAGCTCTGCCTGGAATCTCAAGGAACAGTGCCTCTTTAGTGAGATATATGGCTTCATAATTAGCTCCTTGCATTTTTTCATGAGTGCTAGCATCAGCGTTCTATGATGTGTTTCCCTGATTAACAGCTGCTTTGCAACTATTTCCGTGTGCCACCGATAACCATATTTGTCAAGTTAGTCCTGGCAGAGCACTGATTTCTTACTAAAATGCAGCATTTCTGTTTGAAGGGGTTTTCTTGTTCATTGCAGTGCTAGGCTTTTAAGTCAGCCCTTGTTAAAACGTAAGTTGGCTTTAGCCTGATGCTTGTTAACAGGATTCTGGGTATCTCCTTTAGAGTAGGAGTGCAGAAACCTTTCACAGACAATTTAATCTTCTGAGCCTTGCAAACATACAGCCGTACACTGAGGGGGTGTTGCTGTAGGCTAATATATTGATCAGTTCCATTTGCCCTATAGCTGTGGCCTTCTGCTCTGGCTGAAATAGGTTGAGTGTTTGTTGATACTGCCATATTATTATTTTTTAATACACTGGAAAAAAATTAATTCCAACTTCTTTTACATACGTCATGTATATTGCCAGTGTTGATTGCTTCCGCACATGTAATGTAAACTGTCTGTGCATAGTTCATGGCCTGTGCCGCCTCTGCTTAATGAAAAGAAGTGTTGCATTTAAACAGATACAGATCCACTCAGAAAGACAAAATACCATCCCTTGCAACGTATAATTCAGATCCAACCTTTACATCACAGGTCATCTCAAAGTCTCAGTCTATCAACAAATGCTGTTCAGTAATAACCTACGGAGGGTTCCCAGTATTAGGAAATCTATTAGAGCTCTTATGGGCTGCGCTCCTGGTGGCTTTTGATTCTGTTTTCCACGTGGAACTCTGTTACCAAATCCTGTGGAACTTTTATTGATGAAGGTGATTTTCTTTTACATTTTTGTTAATTCATTTGTTTTGGTTTGTTTTGTTTGTTTTTTTCGTTGTTGTTGTTTTTTTTGAGATGGTACAAAGTGGGCATTTGCCACAGTATTTTAAATTTCATGGTTTATTTTTCTAATGCTAGTAACTGATAAAGTAGCTTAGATTGCTTCATTGGAAAGGCTGCAACTTTGAGCATAGTAAGAAATAAGGCTGGCTTTACCTTCCCCATTAACACAAAAGGGAGGGAAATTAGGAATGAGGGACCTCAGCTATAACGTCAAAGTGCCGTGCTTTGGCCCAGAATTTTGCCAGCCTGCTGCACTCCCACAACATCTGCAGTAACGTTCCTGTCTCCATTTTATATCTTTGACATTGAATCAGAATATTTGGCCTGAATTTATGTGATTTGGCCAGGCACAAATATAATCCATGAATAGTTACATTCATCTTCTCATTAGAAAATCAAACTGTGGGACAAGACCTGCTGCAGGATTCCACCCACCACCACCCAATCAGAAATACGTCTTTGTGAATCATATCACTGCAGGAGAAGTGGTGGTGGGATGGCGAGTTTATGGAATTGACTTGCTTTTAAAATCTAAATACGCTGTCTTTCACTAAGAGAAACATGTACCTGATCCACTAGATAAAACTAGTTTGCTGGCCAGTGTGTGCTGGCAATCTAAGAATCAGAGTAGTGATACAATGCACATTATTTGGCAGTGTCCTAATACTATAAAAATTTGGAGAAGTGTTACAAATGGTACAGAAATAGTATGGAACGATGTTACCAGCTGAGTCAGAGTGCTATTTGCTGCATGATTTTTTTTGGCTATACACAGGACTGCAAAGTCTTCTCATCTTCCTCCTCCTTTTTCTGTTGTTTAAATTATGGACTGCAGTTGCCCTTGTTTGTGCAAAGAAAATGATCCATAGAGGGTAGGAAAGTTCTTGTGTATTTTTGTTGAAAATATTGGCATTTTGACATGGCCAAAATTGCTTCCTAAGTTGCTCATGTATACAAGATGAATTATAAAAATGAAGAAGTTTCAGCTCAGCCTATGGGAGGAATGTTCAGAGGTAAATGCAAACACAAATACAAGAAACATGGGTTTATTGGGAGGAGGAATACATGTTCAGCATTCTTTTTTATGAAGTTTGTTGTTGCTTGTAATTTTATTTTGTTTTAAGATTAAAAATGTGGTGAATAATGGAGGAAGTGATGCAGGGGAGAGATAAAATAGAAGTTTATTTTGGAGTGAAATTTACTACTGAAATGTATACATTTTTACAAGGCAAAAATAAGTTTTAATGAAGGCTTAGAATCAATAAAATGTTCACATGGTTGGAATTGAAATAGCACAATGAAAAATACTGCTTATTTCTTACAGGTTTTTTTAATGCTTAAAAACTGATAATTAAATATGAGAGCTTGCAGAATTGCAGGTCTGCAGGCCGTTTGTGTCTGTGTCTCTCGCTCACTAAATGTGGGAGGGAGTGTTGAGGAGTTTCTGAAGAAACAAACAAGTAATTATTGTTAGAAGGAAAGTGGTTTTGATATGTTCACATATCTGTTGGTCTGCTCATTTGGGCATCTTTCTTATTCAGCATATTATCTTGAGGTTATTAGTTTGGGCGCTTTATATTTCTGCATCTGGCGTAGCAATATCAGCACAGTTTAAATCTGTGATTTGCCTGTCACCTGCATTTCAGCTGGAGACAGATCAAGTGCACATAAATGAAACCGAAGTGTACTTTATGTGGGGTATTTTGCTACAGTATTTTATGGTTCAAAATTACTGAATGTAAACTTAAGGAAAAAAATGAAGGAAAATAAGAAAAGGAAAAGAATTAAAAATACCCCATTCATTTTATCCTCCCAACTTTGAAGTGTGCTGGGACTTTGTCAAATTCCCGTTAAAATAAATATGTCAATTTCATCTCTCTTCCAAATTCATTTATCATGCTTTTTTAAAAGGTGTTTTCTGCTTTACCTGATGTTTAAATTGGATTCGCTCGTTTATGCTGTTCTTTGCTGTATCCCCCATGTTTTTCTTAAATGAATTAGTAATGACAGCGTACTCCATCATACCCTCTCTACAGCCACTTTAAGGGAAGCCTGGTGATCTAAACCTTTTAACCTATTAAAGATGATTTTCCCCAATTGAATCAGACCCACCACAGGTGTAATAACTAATCATTTAAACTACACCTGCTATTATGTATTTTTAAGCCATTATGCGTGTTGGATAGATGATAATTCATGTTTATTGCATTGTCCAATGGATCCGTTTTGCCTACACTAGCCTGATTAATGTATTTAAAGAAATAAGAGATGCAATTTAAAAGAAAAAAAACATTGATGGAATGCACTGAGGAGTACATTGAAAGTGCCATTAAACCCATCAGAACTTTGCTCTCTGACCAGAAATGCATATTCGAAGGGTTTGATTCAAACACAAAGTGAAACTTAGTGATTTCAGTAGTGATGCTGTTTTTTTCCCTCCTTTTTCTGCTGCGAAAAGTTTTGAAAACCTTTTTGGAACTGAATTCCAGAAACTGTATTTTAAGATAAACTCTTCAAGACCTACCTGACATTGGTCTAGCATATACCACCATTTTAGGAGAAGGTTTATGCCACTGTTTGGGGAGAAAAACCTCTTCCATGCATATGCATGGTTATTTTTAGCTCTAGAGGAAGGAAGTAATCTCTTCCACTAGTTCACATGGATGTGTCCATCTCCTAAGTGCTGTTAACTTCAGGCACATTATTCCCCCTGATGCCACAATCAGAACAGATGTCTTTGCATAAAAGTAAAATGAATGACTAGTGCAGCAACATGTAATAATGTATGTAATAGTATAGGAGAGTATGTGTAAAGTTGACCTACCATATGAAGAAAAAAATTAAATACCTTTTACTGGCACTAGATCAAAATGTAAAAAAAACTAGTGCCATTGTCGTTGAGTGTTATCCTATACTTTATCTTTTGTTTAAGTGGTTTAAGTGCTCTGTCACCTTAAAGAAGGATATAGAAGTCAGTCTTCAGACAAAAGTAATCTGTGATTTCTGCTGGTGTGGAACATAAATTTAACTACTCACCTACCCATTTATGTCATGAAAAGTGATTTTTTCGATATTTTTGTTACATGACCCAAAACATGTAAAGCTGAGGTTTGTTTTTTGCTTTCGGTAAATTAGAATGATGGCAGTAAAGGCCTTAATCTATTAGAATTTGCAGGGAGCTCTAAGTCAGATAGAAAGGAAGCATTCTTATAGTAAGCCTACTGTTACAGATCACATGCATTGTCTCAAGGGTTGCCCTTAACTGTAGGAGCCAACTTAGGTAAGAAGATCACAACATAAATGACAGAAACCCCTAAGAATCTTAATGGGAGTTTTTTGTACAGGTTATGCTGCTCCAAGAGTAATTCAGCAAGAAACTTCTAGACTGAAATACCGTAATTCTGCTGTCTGATTAGAGTTGAGCCACAAACTCCGATGCTCGTTGAACCATTTCTGAAAGTTGGATCAGTGTCAGCTCCAGACCATATCCATGTGTTAGATGCGATGCCTTACTTTGCAGTACAGAATGCATAATGTAAAATAGGAATTTGACCGTTCCTAACTTGGATCTTTTCTCTCTTCTATTTCTCCAATCCTCCCACCCTCATCAGATTGTGACAGCAGTGAAGTTTTTACAGAATCCACGAGTCCGCCAAAGTCCTCTTGCAACCAGAAGAGCATTTCTGAAGAAGAAAGGTATGGACTCTAAGTTTGTGGTCTCAGTGATAATGAGAGAGCTTGAGTTAGTGTAAAGCCAAAATGTATTGCTGTGGAAAATTAGATGTTAAGGACAAAGCAAGTAGTCTGTCTCAAAAAAAGGTTTGAAGTTTGTAAGAAATATCAGTCTCTTTTCTTCCAAACTGACTAGAGCAATATTGGCACCAGATGTGGAATTGTAGAATACAGAAGACACATTGGAAGTTTTTGGGTTAACTACCAGCTCTTTTCTGCAATGAGGACAGTTTAGAGTTGTGGACTAGTTGGTCAGTCCTAACCTCAGTGACATTGGCTTTACAATGACCAGCTTCTAGGTGGAAAGGTCGAATGTTTCCGAAGAGAGCCAGAGAGAGAAATGAAGGGCAAAGGACTTAGTGAAAGTAAACAAGGTCAGGTTAAGGTCAAGCTTGGGATCAACCTGACTTTCAGGCTGAAATGGTAAACTACTGACTGAGTTTAGCCCTTTTCTATAGCAGGGATAGAACAGATCCTGACAAATCCTATATCGTCTTAGACAGATGGAACATAGTTCGGCCATTGCCTACTGAGAATTTATTTTACTTTCTGACTCATAGTGGAGCTATCTTTTGTTCTTTTTTTTTTTTCTTTCTAAAGTTTTTAGTCCACAACTTACAGTGCATTTCAGGTGAAGTTCACTCCATATTATGCTACCCTCCTGGGACCATATTGCTTAGATCCTTACTGCAAGATGTAAATAATAAGGACAGTCTTACCTTGGAGTTAATTATATGCACTATGGAGCACTTTAAGCAGTTGGAATGGTACTGAAAATACAAGCTCCAAACTTCAGAGGGGAGTGACCCACTTACACATTGAAGTTGTAAGTACTTCAGGGTATGTCAAATTCTACAGCTAAAGATCTTGAGTTTTGAAAAGTAGGCAAGCCTACTTTTCAAATATGTATTATTCTCTTTGGGGTTATGAACTGTTTATTGAGATGCCTGAGACCTGATGTCATGAGATGGAGAGTTCAAGTACGTGCACCACTTTGCTCATCTTGAATAGCAAAGGACCTAGAAGGGAATGGCAGCCTTGTGTTTTAGCAATGATGTCATGACAAGTAGTTCATGGGTACATCATTTTGAGTGTGATCCTCTCACTGCTTGTCCTAGTGCCAGTTAGAGAACGTTCCAATCACATAGGTATGTTGCTTGCCCTGCCCTGCCATCAGGATGGCATTAAAATTTGGAGCCTGTTGGCCGCTGTGCTCCATGAGTTTTTCCTTGAAATATGTGGACCTACAGGGAGTAATTAATCATAAAAGCTTGGGGATTTCAACTCTATCATCGAAGCAATGAAGCAAGGGAAAGCTGAGCCTAAAAGCTGTGCTGATTACCCGGGGTAACCTGATACAAAATCTATTGTTGCTGAGAGATCCTTAGCCCCCAGTATATCGTGCAATATTATAACTGCCTGATCTTCTTCTGTGCTGACAATGACCAGTTATTCCTCATTTTCTCTCTCAACACAGCTGGGTTAGAATTTCATTTGCAGAAGGTATTTAGAGCAATTTAGAGACAAATGTCTCTGGTGTTTGCTCTGCACTTCCCCACCGCAGGCTTTGCCGAACAGTTTTTAGTATCAGGAGCTCCATCTAATCTGTTTAATTTTAATAAATCCCTGACTGGGAGAAGAGGAAGGATGGAGAGGTGGAGGCAGAGAGAAACTGTGGCCTGACTAATACTTCTTATGAATTACTTGGCTAATAATTACTAAAGAGCAGAAATGGTTTTGTAGAGCTGTTTGTTTGTTCCTGTTTGTTAATTAGCCCTCCTTCCCTTTGTGCTAATTGTTTGTTTGAAAACTTAACAGTAGGAGATAGGAAGGAACAGGGTCCAGTAGTGCCTGTACCCAGCAGTCACTGGAAATACGTCTGTATGGAATCTGACCACTGAGCTTACAACATGACCTCTGTTCAGTGCTCGAGAGCAAAAGGTACATGCTGTCATGGTACCTGTGTGGTCTAGCAGATGGAGGTAATTATTCTTACAACGTAGATGTTGTGGCTAGTTTAGTCCTGAGTAAATGAGGGATTACATGGCTTGGTAGACTGTTCCCCCTATTCTCTGATATACAGTCATTGTCATCCCAATGATAATGTTTATCCCCATTTTACAGATAGTTAGGCTGTCTGGTAGAGGAGTCCTCACTGCCAGTCGAAAAAGCATTTTCTATAGAGAAGCCATTTCACTTACAAGAGTCTCTTTTAAAATTATCTTTGTAGGAAATAATACAGAGGTACCCTTGTATTTTTTTCACAGTTACTGTGACTCAGGTTTCTTCAAGCAGAAATTGCATTAGATGTTTTTATGGACCCTGGAATAAGTTTGGTGGAGGGGACTTTTCATATCTATAGATAGTTGTACACCATGTATGCACTTGTCTTTTGTAGTTACTTTCATGGAACCATACAGGAGAAGTCTGTGACTCCCCACTAAGTCTGGTTAAAAACTCCCGCAGTGGAGAGGATGGTGCTGGATCACCTTGTGTCTGTGAATGCGGAGGGAAAAGACCAGGTGCCCTACCCATGCAGGAGCCTTCCACTACCCCAGCTACAGCCTATGTAAGCTACAGGGGTAGGACTGGAGCATTAGCTGCGGGCGAGCTTTCAGGTCCTGCAATCCTGACTTTGCCTAAGAAATTTCGCTTCTGAGACTTGCAGAGATGGTTCCGCCTTGAATTGTAATTTTTTCTTCTTTTTTTATAAGCATCTCCTTCCTGAAAAAGGCCAATCAAATTTTATTTCCTTTTAATATTATTTAATATTTAATACAGGAACTGGATTTTGTTTAATACATTTCAGTGCGGTGAGAAATGAAAGCTTCTGCAGGATCATCAGCTGGACTGGGTTTGGTTTCTTGTGAAAGAGTAGTTGCAGAGGCTGAAAGTAGGGTTTCCTGGTTACTTGCAGGTCAGGGGTTTGCTGGACTGCTCTCTCTGGAACATGGGATGATAGCGTTGATGACAGTTGGGAGAGTGAGGGTGTCCTGGATTTGTAAAAGGTCTTTCAAAAGTTGGATGAGATTTCTCTGTTGTCTTAAGCACTTTTAAACTCCCAAATACAGAGGCATTAATGAGAAACATGAAGTTATTAGAATCATTTATCATTTTCTTTGAAGCTTACACTGGCATTTTGTGTAATTTATGACATTTCCTCCTTTTTATCATGAACTTCTTCAGATGAAGGGAAAAACAGCTGTTTCCCCTCAGAGTATCTGAAAGAAAAGAAAGGAAAAAAAGATGCTGTTTGTTTTTTGTCCAACTCGCTGATTCTGCTGATGACATGCCACAGAATCAGCGGCGCCTTGGGAGTAATTAGACAGCATGTGGGGTTTAAACCCTTGTGGAAATGTGTCTGTCATCTAACTGTTGTGCCTCAGATGTCCTATACTGCTCAGTTACCCATCCGGTAACTCATGTGGCTTGTTAATTTTGTGTACTCTGAATCTGTAACTTCTGGCAAGATAGAGAAAGGGGGTGGAAGTGCACTATACATGTGGAGCTCTATTTTTCAGGGTGCTAGTCTTTTGGGGCAGGGAAAGGAAAAACTGCTAGGTTACAGACTTATTGTGTAATCCTGGATGAAAAACTTCTTTCTTAGTTGCTTGTTCTCTTCATCTGTAAAACAAGTACAGTAATGCCTTCCCAGAATGGGATTGTGGGAACAGACAAAAGCATATGAGGAGCTCAGAAATTATAGTGATGGGAGAACAGAAGTGCATTAGGGCAAGTAGATCTATAATTGTTGAGTTATATTGGGAGAATATCCACCCAGAATACTGTACACTCATCAGAAGATATGCTGCCTGAGATTGGTCTTTTGTATATATATATATGTAACATAATGGGCTACACGCTTCCAAAAGCAGTCGCACTCTTGCTTGGTGAGATGAGTTGGAGGTTGCTGAAAGTGTTGCCCTTTTACATGCTGTATCTACTAGGCTGTTTCATTACTTTAGCTGGTAGGAAGTGAGTTACCACACAAAGTTTTCCTGTAGGCCTTGCAGTTTTTTGCAGTGCATCAGAGTTCCAGAAAATTTTGCCAGTGTCAAGGTGCCAGGCATTCATGATTTCTGAAGAGATGAATAAATTATTTAATTGTACATGCCCCTTCCCAGTCAGAGCTCAAAGACAATTGATTCCCTGGAAAAAAATGCTGTCAGACCCAGAATCTCTAGTAGAAAACTGGCTTAATTTTCTTCCTCTTTTTGTAGTCTGCATTCTTGGAAGTTGAACCCCTCCCTGTCTTTTCTCCTTTGCCAAAGAAACCCAAGTGGATCACCTTGAGGACCTGAGAGAAGGGAGCACAGCCCACTGCTGGAGGGCTTTGAAGAAAGTAAATTCTTCAGCAGATTTCAATTTAACCCTCTTTTATTACTTTTCTTTTTTATAATTTAAGTCCATTTCATGAGGCAGTTTGCATGTCCTTGAATGGAATCTCGTTACCATGAAAGCTTTTTTAGCATTGATTTCATAACAGTCTTAATTTAATAGCGCCGTCATTACTGAGAAGCCCTGAGAGTGAGGCCCTAGCTTTCCAGGTCACTGACCTTTTAATTACAAACCTTGTTCTGATGGCCAGGTTATCGACTGGACAGCTCCCAACTCCTGCCCCCAGCATGAAGATGAAAATAACTGCCTTTCCTCCCCCACTTCCAGAAAAGGGAGGAAAAGAAAAGTAACCTCTTGTGTTTCCAGAATTAATTTTCTCCTTCAGCTTTACTTTGTAATTAATTCTTTAACATGTCTCAGTGAAGCTGGAACAGTTTTTACAAAGCTTTTCCTTGAGAAGAAAATACAATGCAAGCCAATAGAGTCCAGTGACAACTCATACCAAAAATATAGTTAGTAAGTTGTGCTGTCAAAATACTTATTTGGGCCAAACTGTTACAAGAATGTGTGATTAGGCTGTACGTGTAGACTGTATTCAAGGAATGCTAGATGACTTGTCCTTCTCTTCAAACTTGCCAACAAGATACGTATTTAAGAGATGGTGAAGAAAAGGAGTGAAGACTTAACTTCACTGCACAACTGATAGTGTGAGTAAGCGCTTGTCCTGTTTTGTACTTGCAGATCAGGTAACTTGTTCTCTAGCTGTCTAATAAGCGTTTTACGCCAGTGCCTGGACAGACCTCATCACTTGCACTTGCAAAGGTACAAGTGAGACCTGGAATTCAGATATTGATAACAAAAATTTATTGCAAGAATATACTTAGTATATTAAGCATCTAGAACAAATTACTTTAACACACAATTAAAGTTCACTAGCATAGGTAGAACCAGGGAGGGTGTGCTTTCTGATTATTAGAGAAGTTTGCAGCAGGCGTTCAAGTAGCATAAAGTAGGTCTAACAGCTTGTGTAGACTTACAGAAATGACTGTACCGGTTAAACGGAAGTCAATGCATTCTACATTTTCATGATGCTTTTCATTGGAGGATGTTGGAGCACATTGTACTCATTAAGCACTGAAACTTTGCAGCTATTTGCATGGAGCATGTTTGATGGTGTGTATAGGG
Organism: Haliaeetus leucocephalus; assembly: GCF_000737465.1. Classification (NCBI taxonomy): domain Eukaryota; kingdom Metazoa; phylum Chordata; class Aves; order Accipitriformes; family Accipitridae; genus Haliaeetus; species Haliaeetus leucocephalus. The sequence goes on along the minus strand of NW_010972992.1, from coordinate 4,305,403 downwards.
TCATCTAGATCTCACTGTGCTTTCCACTAAAAAGCATCCACCTGTGAGGTAGAGGACAGCAGCTGCGTAACATCACTATGTGGTTTTTAGGAGAGGAAATGAAGAATACTTTATCTAAGTGATCTTGCAGAGGGAGCTTTAGGGATAGAAAATGTAATTACTGAGTAAAAAATTTACTAAGATTCTTGAAAAGCGCTATGGGATATTTAATTACTAAAGATGCTTAGGCCTCTGTTTATGACTTTGAAAGACAGCTAATGTGCCTTTTAATATTTTGCTTAGGTTAAAGACAAATATGTCCTACACCTGTTCATGCAACCAGTTTGTTCTTTAGATGTCTCCCATCCAAGCTTTGGGTCAATACAACCCTGCATAAATGGAGAAATCTGGTTGTCTCCCAAGGAACTTATTAGGGTTCTGAAGAATGAAGAGTGAGAGAACGAATGCTTTCATTGCTAACAAACTCGCAACAGCTCCTATCTGAATAAGCATTATCGGTAGTCACATCTGTTTTTGGCACTCTGCTATGTTTGCCCGGTGCTGATAATGTTCAATATACAGGAAAGATTTCTACTGCTGGAATCTCATAATCCTGAAGAATAGAGGTGCTCATGATCCAGAAATTAGTTCCACAGTTCTGTATTTTTCATTAGTTGCTTTCTTTCTTTCTTCCTGAAAATGATTGAGATTCTCTATCTATCTGCTGTGAAGGAGATGTCTCCCAGTCTTCCGTCTGCATATCTGTCACTTGCTGTTCAGACCAGCCTATTCATCATGCTGACTCTTTTCCCCCATCAATTTTACCACTGTTCATGACATCTGAACTTGTCAAGAACTTTACAGATTTTCTTGGCTTCTTTGGCAAGAAGAGAACTGCAACAGTAGTGCTAACAAAATGTGATAAACTGGTTGACCATAGGACATCCTGGGGAATCAGATATGGCTATTCTTTGGAGTTGTCAGGGGTTTTGGAAGAAAATATAGTTGATAGAAAGCCTTCACTATCATTCCTCAAGATTTGGAAGGAAGTTTGGAAAAAGTAATCTATTTAGTCCCTGTCTACATGGAGAAATAAGTTCCTATCTCATCTTTGACTCTTGTGCCAGTCACTAGTGATTCACGAAAGGGCAGAAAAACACCTGACATTAGTTTAGGCGTAACTAGCCATGTAATGCAGTGTACAAAGGAAGGCAATCCTTTCTTTTTCCTACCTTTTAATGTTTTTAATAGCCAGATGATTAAGAAAAGTGTGTGTGTGTTTGATAGAAACTATAGTTACTTACAAAGGAGTTTGTTATTTTAGAAGAGCATTGTACTTCATGTACATTTCATTGTTTTATAACAATTGAGTTTTATAGCTCAATGGTATCTAGAAACTAGGTTGAACAATACATTTCTATCCCACTGGAAATTCTGATACTTGGAAATTTGTTTTTATATTAAATAGGGATTAACATATAAAATTGCAGACTTTTTTTTAAAAATGAAATATTATAGACCTGTCAGATCACTCTGTATTGATTAGACTGGAGTATTTAATATTGTAACTGATACTAAAAGAGATTGATAGAATAATATAATATGTACTATAATATTACAGTGAAAATATTTGAAAAAAAAAGGTTTTTGAATTGTTATGAAATCATTACTTTTCTCCAGAACATTTTGGGAGTTTTTGAAGAAACTTTCTGTATGAAAAAAATACATCCTAGAAGTTTGTTGATGAGCTCTACTTGGAACTAAAGAATTCTTTCATATAAGTGCTTTTCACTACTAGGAAAATATATCATCGTTGTTACTGGATAGCTCCAACAAGTTTGTTATCTTGCGCTGTTTTGTTCTTGCACGTTTGGCTTGAATACTCTAGATTACTGGCTGTGAACACAGTATGTTGCTGAACATGAGGCAAAAAGTCCTACTTGGGCCTGTTTAAAGGGAGGAGAAGACAAAAGTCATGGAAAACATACGGCCTACTAATCTTCACAGTGTATTGGTTTAAGCAAGATTATTTTAAAGTGCTTTGATACAAGATCTGCTATTTAATATTAAAAACATGAAAATCGCAGTGACTTTCTCTTTGCTTTCTGTGTGAAGTGTTGAGAAGGTGCATGACAAGAGGCACTCCTTTGATGTTTAACGATGTTGTGAAGAAAACATTGAGGAAGCGACTCTCAAATTTTACGTCTTCTAAATGCCTATATATGTGTTCTATGAGAGAGGATACAAGTCACATTAGTGGTAATATCCTTCCTCTCTCACTTCAGGCTCAACCTACAGTGATCTTGAACCATGTAGATCTATATGCCACAGAACAAGAGAGGTGATTCATTTAGAGTATATTGGGTAAACAGTCTGCTACATCTTCTGTTTCTATTGGGCCACAGAAATTCCTCACGATTTCAGCGAAGAGTCCAGAATCACCTTTGCCATGTTTTTGTAGCTTGAAAATTATTGATAAATTGGAACAGACCAGTTTGGTGCTCAGGAAGTTGTGCATGCTACAAAATATTGGTTGTAAGCTTAATTTTAACAAATAATTGGAATGTCATGGGTTTAATGATGTCTCTCCACTTGGCTATCTGACAGTAACTATGTAATGTAAAAGAGCCGTTAAAAATGGCTTTGCAAAATTAACTCCTGTTGCTCACCGAGTGTGTTTTGAGTCATGTCTGCCTTGTTTACTGTCAAAATAATGTTTCCATTCCTGGTAGCATTGAAAAACAATATGATTACAGCAGAGTTAGTTGAAGTCTATTCTAGAATACAGTGCTAAAATAGTCAGTTATATTCAGAGCCCTGAAATTGTTAGCCTTAGTGATAGGCAAAAAAGACCCAGACCCTAACTCTGGCCTGTAAATTTAATAATTTATTTATTATGTTTTCAAGTGAAAGTAAATGCAGAGTGCCAAAAGAAAGTCACTTCTGTAGTTATAATCTAAGAGCAGTTATTGGAGATCTGAGATATGACTGCTTGCTTGGCTTTGGGCAAGTTACTTGTTCTCAGCTTGCCGATCTGTAAAATGGGGTTAATTACCACTTTTGCATTATTGACTTAGTAAGATTTATGTTAGCTATGTTTATAAACTGCTTTGATATGCTTGTTTTGGAGTTCTTGGTGCTGCAGTGTGTGATTTTTGAAGTTGCTTGCTGCAGTAAAAGCCACACTTGCAGAGAGGTTGAGAATTTACTTCCGTCAGCTGTGTATGGGAGGGGAGAGCTGCAAACTTTAGAATGTCAGAATGTCAAGGCTCAGGCAGGTTGCGTGCAATCCTAATCCAGCCCTGCAGCTTTGACCTTTGAAGCAAGCTTCACCTTGAGACAGTTGAAGAGATCTATGTACGTTTGTATAAAAATATTTTTGTGATAGAAGGAATTTGCTCTTCATGGTCATCCAGCCCAGGGTTTCCCCACAGTCTTCCTGGAGCAAGTAAAGGAATTCAGTTCCTGATCAGCTCTGTGAATGAACTTGGTATTCTAAGTCTAAAGAGACAGCCTTCTCTCTTGGGGCTAAAACAAGGAGTGTAATTAGGATAATCTGTGTTGCTCTTCTGCTGAAATCCATCTCAGACCTAATGATACTCTTCTGCTAGGAAAGATAAAATAAGTTCCTGTATGAGATAATTCTCTAGGTTCTCTTAGACAACATTTCTACTCTGTTTAAAACTATGTCTTGGGTGCCCGTGAACATGAAATTCTACTGTTTGCTTTTCTGTTACACTGGTCCCTCTTAATTTTAATCTGTAGTGCAATCATTCTTTCCTTAGCAAAAAGGGGAATTGAGTTTTTGGTTCCTTCTTTCCTATTCTTTCTGATGGAACCTCATCAAAGCAAGACTCCACTCCCGCAGGAAGAGAGCAGAGAATTCATTCTCAATGAAATCGGAGGCTCTCTGAAGTAAAAGCTGTTGACTTTGTCATACCGTGCAAATGTGCATTGCTTTTAGCAAGACAATAAAGGGTAAATGGGGTGATCTCTGCTCCTGTGGAGAGGTCGGGTGGTTACATTACACAATCTTCTAGAGCATCTTGCAGCAAATACATGGGTTATATTAAAAGTTGCAATCATATCATTTTTTAAAAGTAAATTGCTGACCTTATGCAGTGGAATCAGCTTTATTGAATTTCGCCAAAAATGCGTTTATAATCCCCCCCGCCCCCGCATACACATGATATTCATGTCCTTGCTGCCCATGTGGAAATGTCCCTTTTTATGGTGATAAAATTAAATTTGTCTTTGTCTCTGCCTTGCCTCACCTTTTAAGATTCCATCCTTAAGAGACACCAGTGGATATCCGCACCAGAGAATGAAGACGGGCAATATCCCTGCATGGCTGGCTGGCTGATTGTGAGCCAACTGCTACGGAACAAATAAATAAGCTTTTCACATTTAGAGGACAAATAAAGCTGAGGACAGCTGTAATATGGGTATTTTTCTAGGAGTGTTGTGGCCTTAGCATAGGTAAGAATTTATTCTGACTTGGAAGTACTTATGCTTTGCTTCTGGATTTTTTCTAATTGCCATGCAATACGAAATGTAAAATCTACAAATAGTTACTGTGCTACTCATGTAGTACTGTGTTATGTGTCCTCCTTCAATAATAACTAACTGTAAAACCTTCTAGCCTTTGGCCACCTACAGCCCCCTTCCTGAATTCACTTAAGAAGAAAAAGTGTTTTGCAGCATGCTCAAGAATTTAGCAAACATATATCCCATATTTCTGTACCACTTTGCATATTCTAAGTACTCTACAAATATTAACTGACTAAGCTTGTGACACCTTTTGTGGAACGGCAAGATTGTAAGATCAATTTAATGTACTTCTGATTACATTTATTCTTCTTTGTTAGACCTTTACATTCTCCAAACAGTTTGTAAACTTCAGATTTCAGTGGGAAACAGAGGAAAGAGCATCCCCATTTTAGATAGGGAAACTGAGTCAGGTGTGTTAAGAACAGTTAGATAATTCTGACTTCCAGTCATATATATAAATATAACCATAGTGTCAGTGTGATGTGCTGATGTTTATAGCATTTTCAGTAAAATTACTTAAAGCATTTTCGTGTTTATCCTCTCCAGGCCCCAGCTGCTTGGGGGGGGTGGGAGATGTTAAGCTAGTTTTCTTCAATAACATCAACGCAAACCATCTAAGTAAATGAAGAGGCAGATTGGCCTCTGCAGTGTTAGTGTGTATCCCTTCTTACAGGATCTCCCCCAACCTGTCTTCCTTTTTAGGTAGCATTTAGAAGGCTAGCTGCTCAGAGATACAGAGAAGAGTATCAGAATATCATTGCTCCTGCTCTTCAAGTAACTAGAAGAATGCAGCTGTTAAACTCAGAAATATAAAATACATGTTTAAAAGATGACTCTGTATGTGTTTAAAAAAGAGAGCGAGAGAGGATTCAAGGGAACCAAAAAATAGCAGGTTCCATTACTGTAATTAAATGGCAGCATTTAACCTATCAGGCCGTTGCGTGTATGTGAGAGACGAGCAGGGAGCTGCATTTGAAATGATCACTGTCTTCCTTGGGGGATAGAGTAGTTAAATAATTTGTTTGTGAGGTGTGAGTTCAGTGTCGGGTAAAGCAAGTGCTTGTGCGCGTGTGTGTATCTTAGAAGCTAGGGATGGCTGTGTGTTTACTGAGAATACCCTGGAGGCTGGTATTTACTAGCACGTGCACTGTCAATAAGAACACAAGCTGCTCTTGCCCATTTGTTAGGTTATGTGCAGAGTCAGGGCCTCACCTGGTCCCAGATATTGCATCACAAAAGGAGAGCTTTTTTCATGCTAGGCCACCTGAGACAGACAGGAGTAGCAGTAAAAGAAAACCAGGGAGGAAATGGGGGAAGAAAAGAATCAGAGTCCTTTTGGTGAGCTTCACCTACTGCGGTGACAGTAAACGGTAAGTTGTTCTGTCTGGTCATTGGACTTGGCACTCAGGAGCGTGGGGGCTGTGTCATCCCTGGGGGACCAAGGGCGAAGCTGCTGCTCAGAGGTCTGCCCCTTAAACAGCATGTCAAACAGTCGCTTCTCCTGCAGCAGTGTCGTCCTACCTGTGCCTGGCTTGATTCCTATACTTCAAGACTAGTGTGCAAAATTATGTGGAGAGAGAGGGATCTGCAAAGTGCATCCTTGGCCCTTCATCGTTGACCCTGACTGTGAAAAGCTCTTCGGGCACCCCAGGAAGGAGATACTCCCTTCTGGGCACTACATAAGAATGTATCTTCCCATTTTTATTCGCTCCCTTGTTTGTGAGATGATTCCTCTGTTTAAGGAGTATTTCCTAGTCCTGGAACTCCAAGAGCTATCCTCATACAGTATGAGTTGATATTAGTAGCGAGGTTTTCAGCTGCTTCAGCTGCTTCACCTACTGATCTGACTTGTGTTATGTTGCAGGAACATGCCCATAAATGTTTCTTAATCTTCACTCCAGTTTCTATGTGAATTCTGTGTCACCACTCCCATTTTAACTCCTGGGCTGGAACTTTTGTGAGGCTCTAGAAGACAACAGACAGTGTTAAAAAAATGGATATTTCAGTATTTCCGTTTTGAACATTCAACTCCAGTGATTGGATTTTGAGGGCAACACTTGACTGAAAGGAGACCAGAGAAATGCCATGTATTTTAGCAGCCAAAGCAAAGCATGAATTTGAGTCCTTGTGTAGTTTTGTGAGAGTCAGATATCTGGAAGTATTTCCAAAGATGATCTACAAGAACAAAAAAAAGGATACACTTGTTACTTGAATAAATTATTTGTTGCAAATGCCTTACCTAGCTCAAACGCATATAATGTATGTATAGATTCTCAAAACTGTCAGTTAGTCTTTGTACGTGGTAATTGTGTCAGTCTCAAACATTTTACAAAGGATAGCATGTAATATTATTCCTGTTTTACAGATGTAGAAACTGAGGCAGATGGAGGTTAAATGACCTACACAAGGTCAATAGCAAGGCTGGGAATAGAACCCAAATGTGTAGAGGCTTTTTATTATACTAATAAGGAAACTCTGGAGGTGTGTTTGGCATGGTAATCAGAACCCTAGAGAACTAGAAGCAGTTAGTATGTTCTGTGCATGTCCCGAGGGAGCAATGATGAAACTCCTTTTCTACCTTACCACTCCAGTTCTCCATGTGTGGTCACTGTAGTTTTTCCACCACTTAACCTCATTATTTTTAGTATTGTTAGCATTAGTCGTCCTTTGGGCGTTTAATCCAGACTCCTTTAATTTTCTCCAGAACTCTGAAGAGCTGTTGAAGGCACATGGGGAGAAAAAAATAACAATAAACAAACCAAAAGATGAAAAATGGTCTTTTGAAACTTCTGCTATTTTGTTGACTTGTCCTCTAATGTTTTTTGTCTTCACTCTTCTTTTATCATGAAGGACCCTGCTTGAATGTGTAATCTTGGTTTCTTAAAAGTTCATTTGCTATTGTTTCTTTCTTCTCCACCCAAGATTAACATCCTGTGTGGTGACATAGATGGTTGTTGTCTAAATGGACGCGATGTAACCAACAAAATTGTGAAGGGTGGGTGGAGAAATATTTATACAGTTGTGTTAAAAATTACAAAGTAGGTTTGCCTTTTAAACAGAAGGTATTTCAACACTGTTATTGGCAGCATCAGCCTTTAATTTTACAGGTGGCTAGCTTTGTAGTAGCATTCAGCAAACAATATTTTAATGGCATGTAAAAAAATTTCTCTAAAACAAAAGAAAGAAGAACGAGGGTGATTTATAATCTGTAATGAATACTTGCTGACATGTCTTTTTATAATAGTGTATTAGCGTCTCTGTCTTTCTGGGGGAAGTGCAAACCAGATTTACCTGAAACATTTGTACCATAATAATCAAATATGTAGTATTTAGGTGTATTTTCCTTAATTGAGCTTATCTTCGCAGTGCGATGATACCTGACTCCTAGGTGTCTAACATTGATTCCACTTCAGAGAAACTGGGTTAGAGGAGCAAAGACACTCTATAAGGTTGTGAGAAAATACTGTCAGAAAAAGGACTTAGACTCCTGTGTTCATGGCTCCTCACCCAGTGTTGGTTTTTTTACATTTCCATTTATTTTTCCCATACATACCTCCATATATTTTTACATTTTCTTTGAAACATGCAGCTGTAGCTACTGTTCTCCATGCTTCTTACAGCAACTTCCTGACAGAGAGAGTGCGCAGTATGCACTGTTGTACTGCATATTCAATGTTCTGTTCTGTGTGTTCTTCAAACACTAAAACTTTATTTGGTATACACTTTATATGATTTTTCATGTGATAAGTCTGGACTAATGGGTTTGTTTTGTTCCTTTCTAAAGTTTAAAGTTGTGAAAGTGAAAGAGGAAATAAATAACATTGAGGCAAGTTGCTCTTTACATTGCAGTTAATCTTAGTCTGCAGAAGCTACTCTCTGACAGGTATTGTCTACTGTAGAAAATATCCAGATGCTCTTGTTAGTGTGTTTGGGGCAATCAGTAATTCCAGAGTAATACAAGGAACTGGGAATGGTGCATGAGGACAGACTTTCTCATTCTTATGTATAAAACCAAGTAATCCTTCTGATATTCTGACAAATCTGGTTAAAGAATTCCCTATAATGGCTTGAAATTGCTGTTCTTTTCCACAATTCCTTTCTTTTGAACACCAAGTTGGGGAGAAAGAGAGTCTGGTTCTAGAGTTGCAGGCCAGCATAGTCCAGTAATAACAGCTCAGCAGTGACTTCTAATCTGGAGTTATTCCACCTTAGGGCCGGTCTGCTAGGTCAAATCTAATATGGACTGTATTCTGGCCCATACCACTGAAAGGCCTGGTTATTCTTTGCTGCAATAGCAAAGGAGATGTTGGAGTTACAGATGTCTGGTTGACTGTCGATCCTCCAGGCCAGCTCCTTCTACTTTAGTGCTGTAATTCTTGTGACGTGCTGGTTCAAGTTGTTGGAAATGCAGTTTAAAGTCGGAGTTCTGAAGGTAGATCAAAACCAAACCTCCTATATTGCCAGTGTTTTACCTTACCTGAATTTAAGACAACCTCTGGCTTTCTCCTTAAAAGCTCCTAAAGATAGTATCACAGATCAAAGAGTAGCCAAAGGCCAATCATTTTGTTACTATTGCTCAACAAGCTGCTTAACAAAATATTTTTCTTTCACACAAAGTAAATGGATCTGAAGCTCAAATGTTTTCTGACACTGCTGTTTTTAAAATTCGTGGTAAGTTTTGGTAATGAAGCTTAGTTTCTAGGTTTTTGAAGTGCCGTGTACCAAACTGTTCTACTTTTGGAAATGAACTTGTAGTAGTAATTAATATCCTTTCACCTTTATAGAATGTTTTTTGTTGTAGTTCCCAATTTAATAGAAAGGAAATTTCATAGACCTGGTGTGTACTCTGGGTAAGTTACTTCATTTATGTGTGCAGTGGTTTTCTTTCCAACCTGTCTTTCCTTCACATAGACTGTTGAACGCTTTAGGTCTGACTGCCTTCTACTCTTGTTTCTGCACAGTACCTGGCACAATACCTGCACAGTGAATGCCTTTTGGGGCCTCTAAGGAGTATTATAATACAAGTAATGAGGATCAGGAACCATCACCATGAGACTTGTTTCTCTGCAGGAATAACAACAAGCATTTGCCAGATCACAGGTTGGGTATGCTTGGAAACTTACCCGTTTAGTGTACCTAATGCTTGTTTTCTCTGAATGCATAGTCTTATTTCTAGGGAGGTTGTCAGTTGTGATAACAAATTATGACAGCACTGTGGTTACTAGAGTAGTGTCTCTTCCATTATCTGGACTTTCTGCCCTATATGGGCTTCTTTTAAACATATGTCAGAGCCTTGGTTATGTTCTATTCCTGATAAACTACCTTGGAATTGGCATCCTGGCATAGAGTCTTCAAAGCCTTCAAACCCCAAGGTAGATACTAATTTGAAATAATTTCAGATATGCAGAGGTTTTTGTTCTCTATGTAGTGTTCTCATGTCATGTACTGGCTGAATTGGATGCCCTGTGTTACTGTGTTACAACATTGGTTTCCAGTTAGTCACATCCATTGTCTCTTCTTCATCACTAGTGGTGCAATAGACAGGTGGACTTTACCATTGTCCATTCAAAGGAGGCTTTCTATCAGGTACTGTTCTTCTGCTTGTATGATGATAGAAAGGAAAAGGTGAAGGCAAGAGACCTAAAAATAAAACCCACAGATGATGATAAAATAAAATTTCCCCCTGTCTTTAGAAGGGGAGATTTTTATGTTACAGAAAGACTTATTTCTTCTGTCTTTTTTGCTGATAATGTTATTCGTAGAATGACTCCGTAATAGACAGGTCTTTGGAAGAAGATACCCAAGATTGAAGTTTCACTGTGTTTTGCATATGCTTGTTGTGTAGGAATTTAACTGGGCTTTGTAACAAAACTTCTGGTTCTGTAATTCAGGTTATTGAGGTCTTCTGGACATGTCTTGTTTGATTTAGAGTCATGTTGCTGTCTGCCTTTTTTCTAATCTGAACTTTTTGTGAAGCAAAAATTGTGTCTGTTGAATTATGCTGTCTGCTACCCGAAGATTTGTTATAGATTAATTAAAAAATGAGGCATCCAAATCCTGTTAAGGCTGTGATAGCACTGCATCTAAGAGGACTTTTGCATTTCAGAATCCCGAGTCTGAGTCCCATTATCCAGCCACTTCATCCTGCATGTTGTTCCTCGTATTCTCCTCTTAGTGCTTTGGCCCCTGAAATATATAGCTTAGTATTGGGACCTTTTACTTAAGGTATCCCTTCCTTTTTTTTCTCTATGTGGAACAGAGCTAACATACTTCATATAAGCAAGGAGCTTACTTTACATTAGAATAGGAAGACCTGACCTCTCTTACTACAAGTGAAACTGTATTTTCCCTGCCTTGAAACTACCAGTGAAATAAATACATTTTGCACTGACTTACAATGCTGTGATTTATGCTGTGATATGCTTTGTGATGTTACAATGTCCTTTTGCCTTTGTGTTTGATTTTTTCCCCTCTAATAAATTTTAGTGGGTATGTTGTCAGTGAACGGGGGTATTTACCCAAAATGCCTATAGGAAAATGAGGCATTCTCCCTGATGTCTGCTGCCTCAGAGAAGGAATCCTATGCACTTTTTTTCCCCTCCCATTAATCTTACTGCAATTTTTTTTTCTATATCTTTCCTCCTTGTTTTGAAATAGTATTAACAAGGGAGGTACTTTTGAATAGAAAACAACTGGAAGGAAATGTATTTCTCTTTCTCATGTGCATACACATACATGTTACACACAAATGTGAATGAGTGATCAGAAGCAACTTTTTCATTTTACATTTTGAACTTCTCATATATAGAAAACTGAGAAGAAAAGTTGTGGTACTTGTTCCTGTTTTTTCCATTCCAAGACATGCTAAGCAAGTTGCTTGCCCTTTCTTATTCAGAGTGAAAATACTTTGATCCAGTTTTCAGAAGACAATACTCATTTCATAAGAATATTTAATCAGTAGAAAATAGGGAGGATTTAGTTTGTTTGTTTAGTATTTAACCAAGTGAATAAGGCAGATTAGGGGAAGGGGGGGGGAGACTGGACCCATAAACAAGGTGATATATAATATTTTTTTTCGTTCTCCTTTTAAATAAATACCGATCAGCTTTATGTTCAGAGACAATAGGAGCCGTTGGCTTAAATTTGCAGTTTACTGTATTTATGGCTGTAATATCAAGGTGCTGCCGTCGTAATTTCATGCCCCAATGAGAAGAGCAAGGTCGAAGCAAATGCTTCCATCGGCATCTGCTAACACACTAACTCATAAACAAGGCCCGGCTGGATCAGGTGGCACGGAATAATACAGGCTAATGAAATACAGCACAGCTTTCCATTACTGTTAGTTTTTACAGTGTCGTCATTACGTGTAATTTATGTTTAAAAAATTCAATTTTATACAAGGCTCTGGGAAATAGGGGTCTGCAGGTCACCCGACGACTTTTAACGGCTCTGAGAGTCCTTATTGCACTCTACTGTTCCAACAAAATGTTAATAATAAATAAAAAAAAAATCCTCTTTTACTTTTTCTCTGGTTTGCATATCTTGCTCTGTCTTTTTAATTACAAGTGGCTAAGGAGAGTTTGGGGCTCTAGATGATGTCAGGAGTTATCCCCTTTACTGATGCTCCCAGAGGGGGCTTACTATCTGCTTGCTTTTCTTTTGTCTGTCTATCAATCACCTGGGGTCCTGTAAATGGAGTAAACACAGCTGAGGAGAGGGAGATACTTAACAACCTCTCTCCCAAACCCTCACCCTCTGACATTGCCCTCCTCTCCTCCATTACACTTCATTTTATTATAGACTCCAAAAAGCTTGGCCAGGAAGAGAAACTGCTGCCAGATTTATTTATTTATTTATCTTTGTTATGCCAAAATACTTTTTATTTTAACCTTTTCCTTCCTGGTTGGCTCACTGTAATCCTTAGCATTGTACTGTCAGTCGGGTTTTCCTTCCTTATTTTAGTGCTGTGCAACTGAGGTTAGAGCACCTTTATCCATTCTGATTGCTGTTTAGTCACCCTGATGGGTTAAAGTATATGTTTCTTAAAGATTGCAATTGTATAATTAACAGTCTCGTAGATGAATAAAGCTGTAAGAATTCAAAGCCCTTTCAGTAACTTTTCAAATCACTTTTATTTCTGCATTTTTCGGCCTGACAGTTGAGACCAGTCATTTACCCTTTGATGTTTGGATTCCTTTACACAAAGTTTGAGCTGGAAGTGCAGCAGCAGGATGTTTACATTCAAATATAGTGTCTTAATGTGAATGAAGGGTAAAAAAACCAGAGCGATGTTTCTGAGACCTTAGGTTTTGTTAAAATGTTGGGTTGGGCTCAGCCTTATGAGTGCCGTGTGAACCAAGATGTATGAAAGAAAATGGATCAGGAGACTATGCCTTTTTGACCTTTTTGAAATGTGTTCAGCTAAGCACAGAGTAGGATATAGGACAAACATTTGATAAAAGAATCACCCAGCACTGCATGTAACTGACTGAACAGGTGGAATCATTAGTCTGGATCGGATCCCAGAAGGTTTTTATGATGATTCTTTTAAAATGTGGCCATGTTCTTTCTGAGCAGAGTTGACTCGGTGGCTTCCGGGAACAGGAGTGTAATGTTGTTTCAGGGTGTCTACCAGTAGTTCTTCCTTTTAGTCATATGATACCATGCACTAACTACAGGCAGTCAGATAGGTTGTTGTAGCTGAACAAGTTGTCCAGTTCTATTTTGTTTTTTTCTTAATAGAAAGTGTGTGCATGTGTGAGGAAAACAACAACAGATACTACCCCCCATCCCGCACCCCTCCCCTGCCTTTTGTTTTTGTCCCTGCAAAAGGGTAGGTCTGACGATTGCTCCAGGGTGGTCTGTCACAGTGGTAATAAAGCTGACTTTGGAAACCCACAAAAGGAACTTAATTCTTTCCACCACCTTTCCCTATTATGGCAGAATCCTGAATTTCTTCCTAAGCAGAATTTTTTTCCCTAAAACTAATGTTGCCTTCAATTTGTGAAAATCTTGCATGAATTTCTGGATTGAGCAATGCAAGGAGGAATATAATGAAGAAAAAGATATGCTTAGTGGATGGGATGGGAAAAAGGGTTGTCACTGAAATGTCAGACCCTATGTCAGAGAAGAAGAAGAAGAAAAAACTTAAGTGGCTCATCTAGTTAAACTCATGCAAGGGTTCTGCATTGCAATTACTGCTACTGTGTTTCATCCAGAAAATAGAGAAGAATGGGTTTATGGTAAAACAACAGATTGGGACTCACATCTCCGGAGTTTTGTTTCCTGACTGTCAGAGGTTTGGTTCTGACCTTGGAGCACTTCTCATACCTGTACGTCTCACTTCTTCCTCATCTGTAAAATATGGAAAACAGTGCTCCTCTAAGTACTCCTCTACCTCAGAGGTCATAAGAGGAATGGTATTTTGATGTACATGAGGTCCTTACATTAAATAGTAGTAGGTATTATAGAAGGGCTTAAACACACAGTCAAGTCTTAAAAGTTCTTGGGCAAAGGAGCTTTTTATACAATACCCAAGGTGCAGGCACCAAGAGATGTTTGTGACAACCCATTTTATTCTCTGACTTGCTCTGATTCTGTGTTTGACTACAGTTTAGAGAGGCCGAGTGATCCCTGAAAATTGAGTGGCAGCAGTGACAATCACAAAAGAGGGTCAACAAGAACCTTTAAGTGCAAAACAATCATGGGTGCTGGATTATTCAAATCAACACCCTGAAGCCTGAAGAGGAAACTTTAAGGCTTTGTGAAAATTATGACTAATTCTTTGCAATGGCTGTGGTGCTGTAGAGGAATGAAATGGATGATTGGGGGAAGGGAATAGGTTTGCATTCTGTAGGGCTATGAAGACAGTTTCCTTGCATCCTTCTCCTCAGCTCAGTCCTTGCTCAGTACCCTCTGCGGTTAGATTATTCCTTGCAGATAGCAATCAACTGGAAGGAAGTGTGTGTCTAATTTGCATGAGATTATTTAAAACAAAAAAAAAAGGTCTGCATTAGTCAGGGTGATGGTAAACAACGCAAAGAGATGCCTTTTATAATATAGCCGTGGCTCAGCTTTCAAAGCCAAATATAATTCACTTACAATTGGCAGTTTCCTTTATTGTTCCTTTTAACCTTTTGCATTCTGCATGGTCTTGATCTTGCTGCAACTCCAGAAGAACTAAAATGTTCATTTTCCAAAGTGTTGAGAAAGTGGATTTAGAGCAGTTCTTCCGTTAAACGGAGCTGATTTTCTTGGCATACCTATTTGAGAGTTATATTAGACGCAAAGCTCCAGTTTTCATGTCACTGCTTTTGCATCCAAGGGAAGTGGTATTATCTTTGGGTTACTAACTTCCTGCTAGATTAGAACAATGAATGGACCATGGATACTTTTTTATATAATGCTGTGATAGAGGGACTGTGATAAAATAAAAAAAGGTGAGATACTGGAACAGATGACACTTTGATCTGGTTTAGAAATTCCCACTTTTCTATATGTAAATAATATATCAAGGTTGAATAATCTGGGGCATGGAAAACTCAGACTATGTGCATACATGTGTGTAGGTGGTGAATCAGAAAAAAATTCAGTCCAAAGGGAATTTTGATGAGTTAGTTATAATTTCCTGTGGACAGTCTTCAAATATCTTGTACATTTTTGTTAGTGTGTGTGAGAAATGACAACTGTGAAGACAGGTATATTTCTGAATCTACAGGTGACTAGTTGCAGTGCAGACTTACTCCATATATTTGCTTAAGGAATCAGCTCTGGGAAATTATTCCCTTGATGCTTGGAGGCCAAGATGACAGGGCCTTAAAAACATCTTGTTCAGATGAATAAAAAGGGGGTGTTTCAAGGTGATGGCACTCCCAGTCTTCTCCTCTGATAATTAAGAAGGGATGTAGTTGTGATGTTCTTTTGTATAATGCCACTAGTACCATGAAGAAGACCACTTCACCAGGTAGCAGAGTAGTCCAGGAAAGTAATAACAGTTTTAATTTGCACTGCTTTGCACAGGATTCAAACCAGGAACTCAAATGTGAAGGTTTCCTATCATTCTATCATTCACATTAGCTTTTTCGTCACAGTACAGCAGGGTTTTAATGGAAGCAGTGATACTTGAGTGTCCCTAGTTGGCAAGATCAGAATAATCCTAGAAGTGCATTTTATCTGTAAAAAGATTTTAGTTTTTTTTTCTCAAACAGGATGAGAATAGAAGGGGCAGTATGGTTAGGAAACAATAAGCATTGTTTCCTGCTCTTTTTGTAGAATGAAGTAGGGATCCTCCATAACTTTCGTACATTTCTAAGTGTTAAATATTATCAGATTTGCTGTCTTTGTGTGGCACTAGAACAAAATGCCCTATTCTAGTGGGAGCCACATTTGCAGCCAGCAGCTAATGTTGTCTCCCATCTTTATGAAAATTCCATAGTTGCTCGCGAACTGCAGTGTTGGCATCTGTTTATGCTTTCTCCTACATTGGATAATTAGGAGCTGGTTAAAACAGTTTCTTTCTGATTAGGACTTTGCTTTTTAACATGGATTAGACACCATAAATATTGCTTTTGTGACTAGAACAGTAGGCTGAGTTGTGTTCGTGTGCCTTTTATTACTCTCACTGCAGGTCTTGTTCCATACTGTTATGTGTGGTTTTGGTTCCTTGCTATTTGAGGCATGCATCAAATACAAGTAAAGGGGTGATTTTGTCCGATTGCAGGACCAGAGATCAGGAACATTAGATTTCTGATACTGTTTCTGACACTCACAATATTCTGTTATGTTAGAGAAATCATCTAACTTCTCTGTGCATCAGTATCTGCACTGTAGAGTAGATAGAATAATATCTCACAGGAACTCACAGTAGCTCACATACAGGAATAGGAAAAAGATCTGTTAATGGTTATAAAGCCTCCTGAATACCAGAAGCACTGTGTTAGTGCACTTAGGTAATACGCTCAGAAGCCTGGCCATTTTCTGTATTGTATCTCCCCGTAATGTTAAAAAGCAAAGTGTTTTAAAGGATTAAGTTCAGGAATTTCACCTACCAGCAATACTTCGTGGATCTCGAGTGGAGGTGGTGGAGGGAAAGCATTTCCCCATTTTTCTCCCACTGCTGTCATATTCATACCATTTTCCTCACTGTGCTCAGTCTCTACAACAACTGTGTGAGAATCAAGTGGTCTGTCTCTTCTCTTCTAAATCTCCTTCCTTAAATCTATATTCTCACTTCCAGCCTTTCTGAATGTTTTTGCATACGCACTGCATGTATAGTAAAAGGTCCTGAATCACTTCACATGTTCCTCATAGTAGGGACGCTGGCTTTCTATCTGCTTCTGTGCAGGAGAAAATAACAACAAATAATACACAGCTGTCCATGCCCCACATCATGGTTGCCATCTGAGTACTACATTCTTTTTCTAGAGGATGTTTTCTCCTGTTGGAAAAAATAATCCAGCTGTGCTTCCTTCTTCACAGATGCTGGTCATCGTGAATCCTTTAGCTGCTTTTCTTTCCCCCCTTGTTGGCCAAATCCTTCCCATATGTTGTGGCCAATTACAGATGGTCATCCTGGCATTTCCTGATGGCAGGAGTGACTGCACCAACATGTACCATGTGTGCAGTATTACTACAGCTCTGCGTGAAATAAAAACCAGGCTGCCCTAGGGCAATCTAATCATGCAGCAATAGGCCGGGGCAACGCTAAGCTGAAAGTTTGGGCTTGGCCTTGTTTTGATCTGTTTTGTTATAGTTTTATTTCCTCCTTACATTCTGTGTCCCATTCATACTAATCACAGTCAGTCCTGATTTTTTCTTTTTATTTCTGCATTTGTCATAAAATAAAGCAAATTATTCCCGTCTTCGGAAACGATCTAGACTAATTAGTCGTCTAACCCAATAATTAGTTTTTTGTTTCCCTGTCTGTTTTCATGCATTATTGTTAGTTTTTTCCCCTCTTTTTTTTTTTTACACCATTACAGATTAAAATGAGCCACATTTGCAGTTGATGGTATCTTTTTTTCGGGGGAAGAATGGAGAATTGCAATAGAAAGCTACTTCAAAAGCAGCAATAAACTCAAGGATAAATTAAGGAAATTGAATGAGCCACATTTGGAAGCAGCGTTGAGGCTAATATTCTGTCGCTTAAGGTTAAATTGCAACAGAGAAAGAGAGAGGGAGACATTCCAGTGAATCCAAAATTGGGGAGGCATTACTGCTCAAGTCAGTGCCAAAATTCTTTGCAGCTTGAAAGGGTTCTGCCTGGCTTGAGAATTTAATTATGCGTGCATCAAGTGGGTAAAGGTGCTAAACTGATTTCATTTCCTCTGCTCCCCCAGGCCTGACAGATGAAGAAATTGACCTGGCTTTCCAGCAGTCGGGCACAAGCACGGATGAGCCACAGTCCCCAGGTCCTTCTACACAGTCGGTGCCAACTCAGCCCTCTCACCCTGTGGTGTATAGTAAGTAACACTTTGAAAAACATCTGGTCCTGTTGCTTTCTGCAGTGATTTCTGCAGCAATTTCAGAGATTTCTGCGCCAGATCCTAGATTTCAACTAATGCCATACTTTTTGTCAGAATCAGACACCAAATGTTACTTTGAATGCAATTCATAGTTGTTGATGCCTATGACAAGATCATATTACACAAGGAAAATGAGATACAAATTATCATAATCTACAAACAAACATCATACATACTAGCCTATGACACCTCTTGACCTGAAAGTATATAGTCAATACTAATTAGATTCAGCATTTAGTCAACATAGGACTCAGTCTTCCTTTCTAAAACTTAAGGTCATGCTTCCGCTCATCAGTAGGATTTTCTAATATTTAGATCATTAATATGTGATAGAGCTGATACATTCTTGGATACAAGGTGCTGTAAAAGTGCAACACTATTACGTCTTTAGTTATTGCAACAGTGGACTCTGTTTGATAAACTGTTGCACATCATCACAAAGTTTTGTATTTTAGAGGACTTTCTTAACTAGTCAGGCAACCAATCAGTTCATAGAATCATAGAATATCTCGATTTGGAAGGGACCCGTAAGGATCGTGGAGTCCAACTCCCTGCTCCTTGCAGGACTACCTAAAACTAAACCATATGACTGAGCATCATCCAGATATTCCTTGAACTCTGACAGTTAATGCCTTGAACAGTTACTTGAAAGAGGTGTATTTTCAGCATGAACAGCAAGCTAGAATATAATGTCTTCAGGACTTAGTCTGTAACTTCCTGTGTGTGAGTTTAAGGTCTGGTACAATGGACCCCCAGCATAAATGAGTTTTAAGAGTGCTGTCAGGTTACAAATAATAATAAACAGTAAATATGGATCCTTAATTTTAACAAACTTTCTCTCTTCAATCTTAAATAATTTGAGGAGTGACAGCAGAAATTCTGTGTAGACTGTGTGGATGTGATTGTATGATTTTGTGTACAAAATACACTCTCAAAGAATTTTTTAAGTCCCAACATAATCTGTGTAGACTCAAAATTTACATATATATTTGCATTTTAAAACAAACCTCACAAAAAAGTATCTAAGCTCCAAACAATAAAAACCAAAGTACACACCATTAAAAATCCATCAAAAGAAGCTGTTCAGCTCACATGTGTGTCTGGCAGTTTGAAAATCACTTCACTTACCTGCCAAGTATTAAGAATAGAATTTTGATACTGCTTCTAAACAGCTCTAGGTCAGATAATAACCAATGTAACTGTCCACTTAGGGCTCTGTTTATTAGTTTATGGCACAGTTTTGCTATTGCTAGAGACAGTACTAGACTTGTTTTCTGAGTTTTTAAATACTCTGGTTTGGCACAGTTTGGGAATAAAAACATTTGTGATGGTGTTGGGCTCAGAACTGGAATATTTCTGACTGTTGTATTAGGTGTGCTGGTGAACTCCAGGACTGAATTCTGTCTCCTGGGCTAATACCTGTCTGCCATATTTCACAGAAAATGCCAGAAAAGCAAAATATGCTTTCTTGCTGAAGAAACAGTGCCAGATCCCTCTTAGTGCTATCCATTGCTCATTCAGCTAACTCTTATCACAACCCAATATTGGAAGAGTTAATCTTCCCTTCTTTTACAGTGTTCCACTAATAGGAGTAGGGCAGGACAGAAGTATGCAGTTCAAACTGGAAAACATTGTCATCATTGTAAACCCTTGCAGCTTTATCACTATTTGTTTTTTTTACTTTTACTATGTTGGCTTTCCTCAAAGTACCAGCGCCCAATTTCTTCTTACTAGGTAAGAATCTTAACTAACATTTATACATCAAAATGTTCCCAGTAACAGCTCCAAAGAGAAGTCTGACAGTATCATTCTGTAATGCTCAGAAACCAAAGGTAAATAAAAATACCACCAAAGTAAAGCTTTTGTAGGGGTTGTAATTGGAAACTGGTGCTCTAGCTTTGTGATCTGAGTGGTGCTTTTTAAATAATTTGAACCAAAAGCTTTTGCCTGTAAGCCAGTCCTTTTTAGCAACCCCCAAAATCAGGGATATGGTGACAATAGGTTCATTAGGTATTGTTCCTCCCCTCTCTAGCCATTCTTTGTAGACCTTCTATTTAAGCTTAACCTCTAAATGGATGTATAAAAAGAATAAATAGCTAAGTATACATGGTATTCCTGTGACCAAAATACTTGTTTTGATTAGGTGTCATCTGTGCCCTATTCTAGTCCTTGACTGGTGTAGTACCAGTGGTGTTAATGATGGATCCATCTTTGTGTCTTCCTGTTAAGTGCTTTCCATGGTATCAGAACTGCAAAAAGGGTATGTGAATTTCTCTAGAGCTGATGGATGAGACTGTGCAGTGGCTCAGTGCTCTTTCAAGGTGCCTTGTTTGCTGTAGGTTGTTTCATCAGTTGGATGCTAATCCTGTAATGAATATTTCTGAATAGGTCCAAATCTGCTCCAGGACAGTTGTTTCTGTGATAGTTTACTAAGTCAATTTAACTTTCACAGATTTGTCAGGAGTAGTCGTGTACAGAGAAAGACAGATACTACTTTTTCTGTCTATCTCTAATGCTTATCTTCTTAAAGAGTATTCATGACACTAGTGTTGGAATGCTTCAAGGTTTGAAGTTCAAAAGTATATCTAAAGGACTAATGAGATAGGTAGACTGCTGAATCTGTAAGTTGACTCGTTGATGGGAACAACTCATCTTGGAAGAACTTATATTGAAAAAGATTATGAGCTATATTTGCCTTCCCCAAAGACGACATCTGAGTTTCTTGTGAAGCAGCATCTGATCTTCTGGAGTATAGGTCTTGAAGACTGTGAACCGCTTTGTGTTTGATATTTTGGGTTTTTTTTAAGGTTTTTGTGAGTAGTTTTGACACCTCTACACAACATCACAAAACTAGAGAGAAAGAATTACCCCCCACAGAGCAAAAAGGAGAAACAGTTGAGGAGGGTACTGTGCTCTCTCTTAAGAAACCTAATTTCTCTCTGTCCCCCTCCCCACAAGGTGTTGCTACTTCATGCTTAAAAATTACGTTAAATCTGTGAGTTACGAGTACAGAAGTTCAGGATGGCTTCACAACCAACTCAAAAGAGTTTATTCAGCAGTAATAGAGCAAACAGGTGAGTTGGTGATCTTGCCAGCAACTCCAGTGTAAGATGTCCACTCTTGTGAGTCAGAGCAATAAATCCTGTGCACAACTTTTGATTTTACTTGCTTGATCTCCTGCTGTTGTCAACTCAGTCTGTTCTAATTTTTAAAGTTGCAGGAAATAATTCATACCACTTAAACACTTCCCTTTGTACAAATTGAACTGCTAGTATAGGTATTACTTAAAGTTCTAATGTTTTGTTGGAAATAGCTGTTACCTGTGTAAGTACTTTCTTATTCTTGAAGAAGTTAACAAGAAAGCAGCATATTTATAAGCCTTCAGAGTAGCATAGTTTTTGTATGCTGAACTCCTCCTGGGTTTGGTTTAAGAGAAACAATAATAACTTTTGTGAGGAAGAAGCAAGAATTAAGTTTCTAGACACTGTATTTTAGCTCAATACCATCTCTACTATTTCTCCTCCAGTTCTGGAGGAGCAATTCCTTCCCTCCAGTTTGTACTTTTGCCAAGAGGTGTCAAAACTGCTTAAAAAAAAGCTTAAAAAAAGCTTGAATTTGATTAATATAGAGAAACAAGACTTTGCCTGACTGATAATAAAACTGATAAATGACATTTGAATTACTTGTAGCAGTAATTTATTACATAAAATATCTTTTATTTGACATGCGATTAGTTGCTGGAAGCATCACTCAATCTGACTAGTTTAAACATGCTCTAAAATGAACCCCCAGTAAAAAAGCAGGGCTGTCTGCTGTTGGCGTTGTGAAATATACTAATCTAGCAGTGAGGACAAAAATCTGACTTTAAATATTTAAGTGATTAATTGGGTTTATATTTTTTTTTACCTTTCTAACCCCTATAATTACAAGCAAACTCAGGGGATTTTCTAAGCAAGGTGTGCAAAGCTGCATGCTTATCATCCAGGTATTGTCTGTGTTCTTCCCCATGGTATTTACGGTCTCCATTTATGGGGGTTTGTGCAGATTTTACACCTGCTTAAAAATCAGCTCCAGTGACTGTTTTTCTTGCCATTTAGATCTTCCTATCCCACTCCTGTGTCTTCATTATGTGGGAGGCTGTAGAATGCAGAATGTTTTCTCTTACAATTAAAAATGGTAACTAGAATCCAAACTTTTTTTTCCCCAACTCCTTTCCATGGGTTCACTGTTTTCTCTTGGAAAATCACCTCTTCCAGCCTCAGTTTCTACACTTTTAAATGTGGATACTAGTGAGGCTGACCTTACTTGGATGCACAAGGCCTAATTAATTGATGTCAGGAAAGTTAATTCTGAGATGAATGGAGGGGATCTTAAAACCAGTAAGTGTTTACTCTGGAATTGCAATTTACAGTTGCTGCTGTGAAGTTAAATGTACTTACAGAACACGCAGACTTACAGCTGGAGAAAATGTATGTGTCCCTTCCATTTGCCTTTTGAGGGTCTCATATAGAATGGTTTGTTACTTCCCTGGTGCCTAAACTGAAGAGTAACTGGGCTATTAGTGCTTTTTCACTTTCTCTGAATTTTATTCCAGTTTTACAAGTGGGGAAATTGAGGATATGCAAAAAAGTCAGTGTGAGGACTGAGGTTACAACTGAGAAACTTCTAACCTTCTCTCCACCCCACATGTTAGGTTAGAGTATTGCAGAGAAAAAGGGAGATTGAATGTGGATTTTAGGCAGAGCTGTGACATTCTTCATAACATTGTAAAGTTGATGTGGTCAATGCAGAGCCTTTACTGCGTCCCTCCCTCCCTCACTTTTCCTCTCCACCCGCCTCACTTTTTTTTGCCACAAGACAGAATTATTTCACACATCTCTAAAACGAGTAAAATGGCATTTCAGCTTCTTGTCTTTATAGACTCTCTGAACTTTAGGAAAGATCATTCTGGTCCCTTTTCATTAATAATGAAAACCAGGGGGCAATAAAATGTTCTTAGCTCAAGCATTAGAGGAATGGAGGTGGAGATGAGTGAGGTGAAAGGGCAAAGCGGACAGGGTCCTACAGGTGCCTCTGCTTTCTACTCAGAGGTCACCGCAGCTGGGAGGTAGTTATGGACAGCCAGTCAAGGACTGCCCTGGACAGGGCACAGCTGGACCCACACACCCTCTGAGATTAATTAACCCTTTACAATAGGCAGTTCAGCCTGGAACGAGTTGCATTGTCATGGAAAGATATTTTTAGTCAGAAGTTCAGGGCAGAGAACTGGACAACCAAGAGACTTCAGATACCAGAAATGACAGTGAGAACAGAGTAAGGAGGGGAAAGTGGGATGGATGACTGGGGTTTGCAGCAAGATTAGCCAGAAATCATTTTAAATCCTGACATGTACACAGCCAGTTACTGCAGCTTAGCTGACGTGTGTTAACTCATTAAGTTAAAAAGTTATGATAATTTGATCATGTGCCTAAGCTCCAAAACTGCCACTGCAGCAACCCAAAATACTGCTGGTGACACTATTCACCAATTCTGACAGAGCTGCTTTAATTTGTTCAGATTTCTAGCCAGCGGATAATTTGAGGAGCTGTGTCCTAAAATGTAGCAATAATCAATAAGTGCCAGTATTTGAGAGCCAGTGCTTGTCTTAGAGCCTGAGGGCTGGGATTAGGAGTAACTCCTGCAATGAAATGCCTGTAGAAGATCTCAGCAACAGGAAAAATGGCAATAGGTGAGCAAAGCAGAAAGGAGACAAGCTTCCAGCCATTTCAGCCGGTTAAGCCTCCCTGTGAAAGCCTAAATTGAAACTCTGGAGAACAGAATGCGTTTCCGAGATGTTGTAGGTCACATGTAGATTTGGATCTGTCTGTTTGGAGACTGTACACCGGCCTCCACCTCATCAGTTCTGCCCACATCCTGCCACTGAACTTTAGGAAAGATCACTCTGCATCCTCTTTATTATTAAAGAAAACCGGGGGCAGTACAAGATTCGTTAAGGGAACTGCGAGGGAGGTGAAAGGATAAAGCTGGTGGAAAACTACAGGTATCTTCTAATTCTGCTTGAAGGAGCAGAGCATACCATATCTTTGCTTTGCTCTGTGGAATCTCTAAGCTTCTGTGCAGAATTGTGTGTTAAATATTGACTTCTTTACCTCTCTCTGTAGATATTTAATTGCATATTTTCTCTCTGCTGTTTATGTGTGCTTTGGTCCCTATTTGTAATTCAGGCTTGAAAGACACTGGATCCTTCCTTATTGAAATGGTCCCTAATTGCTGACACAGTGTTCATAAGCCCATTTATTGCCCTGATAGATTTATCTTCTTTCTCAAAACACTTCCTTCTTTCTTTTTTTCTGCACTCTTCTGGGTCTCTGGCTCTGTCCCCATTTTCAAAAATTATGGTAGTGGAAAACAGTTGGTATTCAAGTAATGAGTTAACCTTAGCTAGTACTAACACCACAGACAGTTATCTGGGGAAAGTGCAGTAGGGTTCAGCATGCCTTCTGCAAGGAAAGAGTAAAGCAAACCAGCTTGATGGAACTTTTTTAATTGCTGCTGTGATTTGTCTCCCTTTGACACTTTGTGCAAGGCCAGTGTCAATGCTAGAGGTCTGGAGAGATGTTTTAATGTCCTAGGGCCAGAAGCCTGCATACTGTACCTGAGGGAGTACCAGCATCTTAATGCCCCCTGCTCAGTAAATCTATGCCTGCTAAGAAACAGCAGAACTGGTATTATTCATTGCTCTTTTCTATGATAAAATGGGTGTATGAAAATGTTGTCATCTGTAGTTCTGACTATGATTTCTTGATTTTGACCTTTAGGTCCACCTGGCTCCAGATGGCGAGATTATGGGGCTTTGGCTATCATAATGGCAGGAATTGCCTTTGGATTCCACCAGCTCTACAAGGTAATATCTCCCTCGCTACTCTTACACTGTACTCTGAGAGAACAATGTTATGCTACTTGTGTCCAAATGATCATGTTGGTTTCAAGTTGGTGAAGCATCTCTGCTCTTACTGGCACTGCCATTGGTGTATTTGAGTAATGTAGACACTTAACATGAAAATGCAGAGTCAAAAAGAGGCAAGCAAACAAAACTAGTTTTTAGCAGTGGATCTCAAACTGCTAGAAACAAGGTCATTTTCATCGCATATATGTATTTTGGAATTTTTTAAGTTGGGGAAACTAAGCACAGTTCAGTAAAGGGATTCTCCCAGCATTGGCCAGCTGACATTACTGTCATAGCCCCAGTCTAATGATTTGTCCATTTTTTTCTCCTGCACAAGAATCTTCTTTAACCAATCAGAATGTTGAAAAGAAGGTGCTAATTTCCAGATCTGCCATACATCCTGTAGTTCTAATCTAATGTGCTTAGAACAAGTTAGAGCAAGTGTGTGTCTGCTTGTGTACTGTAGAGACAGCAGCCCCTTCTTATTTCTTGTTCAATGTTTCTCCAGTTGAATATACTCTTTCACTCTGGATTTGCTTTCCAGCAGTGTGGTAAGTGACATTAGATAATGTCTTTGGTAAAGAATCATATTCTGTGGCTACATAAAAAGACATAAGTGGTTCAGGTCAACACAGCAGAGTGTAATGAGCTTTGGTCCAGTAGAAGTTGTGCTTTATTTTTGAAAAAGGGACAGAGATGAAGATTTAATGAGAGGTTGATGGTTTTCATGTTTGTTCTTTCATTAACAATTACTGCCTTGTTTAGTAAAATCTATTTCACAAATCAAAGTGTTGGCCTTCTGGTTTAAAACTACTTCTCTTGTCCTATCATATCATTAATTTTCTGGGTCTCAGGCTAAGAGAGAGAGGCCAGATGAAGCAACATGTTCCATCTCTGCAAGTAAAGTTACATGACTTAAGAGAATGGCTTTTTATTGAGATATGTCGTCCCTATGTTTTTACATTAAAGTAGTGATGCCAACCTTACTGATCTTTTCATTCTTGCAAAGAATGGTGGAGCTCTAAGTGTCCAGAGGGGTGTTAAGACAACAGCTGCTGGGCCTTGCAGACCTGAACATATTGCTGTTACTAAATGACACGTATCTAAAACATATTGATGATTTTACAGATTTTTTTTTTGGCATAATATCACTCATGCTGTTAATATATCCTAGTGCTGTATTCTTTGTTTACAGTTCTTGCTCTGCTGTCTATCCAAACCTCATGAGGCATATTGTGTGCCTAGCAGAGACCCATATTCTTTTATAGGAGTAAGACATCTTTGGAAACAGTTGATAAATTCCTTCTGCCCTTCATGGGATTTTGAGGGAGTTTGCAAATAGTGATTTTTATATGAAAGATAGGATGCCTGGATACAACATAGTTGCCCACGTGCGTTCTGTGAAAATTAAGAGAGAGCTGTTCGTGAAAGTCATCAAAAGCTTTTTGCTTTTCAGAATGTCTGACTGTAAACATGTATGTGTACATGTGCTTTGTGCGGGTAAGGGCTGTGTACAGCGACACTGAAATCTTAAACTGGTGCTATTAAGTGTAAAAGAAGGCTGTCCCACACATGTCAGTTTGGATAATCAGCTCTGCCTCAGAAGCCATCCTGTATGTATGCCTCTGCAGTGGGTGTACATGGATCAAAAGGCAGGATGAAAAAGAATTGATAGGCACTATCAGGACTATTTCCACATCCTAGACCATCCTTCTCTCACATTTTTTTCACCTGCCATGTTGTGCTTGGATATGCCCTTGTTAAAGTGCATATTCAGTTCATAGGAGCAGTGCTGCAGAAGGACCCATGGTAGTTAGAGTTGTGACCTATTAGATGCAGTCCATCCTCTGCAAGGGCAGAATGAGGTAGATCTCATGGCTGTGTACAGTGTCACTGAACTGCCTCCCATCCTGTACTAGCTTGGTTCTCACTTCCTTTAGCCCTGGATCTTTAGTTCTCTCCTACTGTTGTTAACTGCTCCATTTCCTTTCTCTATTCCCCGTGCTCCAGATCCCTGCTTTTCCCCTCTGTGACTCGTAACCCTTCCCCTGCCAAGTTTCAAAAGTTTTTATAATACCTTTCATTCCCTGGCTTGTGCTTCCTCTGGCCTTTCCTGGGCCTTTCTTCTCTTCTTCCCACTTTGGCATTTCTTGCCTTGTGGATGTAGCTCAGGTGTTGTGACACATCAGTGTGTTCATATTTGAGAGCATAAGATCTGAAATTGTACTCTGTATGTGACGGACGTTTCTCTGGACTGAGAGCTGTACCAGGAAACCTTAAATGGAGTTAGGAACTGTTTTTTAGCACCTCCGAAAATCTAACCGCAGAACTCATATCTTCTCTTCTGCAACTTCAACACCTGCTGTAGAGGGAATTTCTTTTCTCAGCCAGGTGTGTGGATAAATGATCACTGGCTCTGTGATAAAGGCTAAGGTTTGGGGTGTGGGCTTCAAGGATGTTTCAAGGTAGATTAGGAAGACCACTTTGCATATGCCTATTTCCTAAAAAAGTTTCTGTACTCCATGCAGAAATACCTGCTTCCTCTCATCATGGGAGGCAAAGAAGACAGGAAACAACTTCAGAGGATTGAGTCAAACATTTCTGAGATGAGTGGCAGTGTGACACAGACAGGTAAAGATTAATGACTCCATCAATTCACCCCTCAAAGCCTTTCTCCCTGTATCCTCCATTCTGCCAAGACTCCCACCCTTTTCTTTCCCTCCATCTCCACTTTATGTGGTGACTTCATTTATCTGCTCTGAGAATCTGTTCACATTTGCAAATGAAGCCGCCGTCATTTCGGTTTAATTTGAAATTGCTTGTTTACTGTCGGCGCGGCCTCAATTAATTATGTTTTTACGGAAAGGCTCCCAACCTCAGAATATTAATAAGGGGAATAAAATGACAGCCTTTCGGAGGGCTGTAAAGTTCATTTTTAATTTCTGCTTCTCTGATGTTTTCAGGGGCTTTTTTTTTTGTGTTTTCCCCCCACCTTCCATCTGAAAATCCGAGGAAGGGTCAGGAGAGTCTGTAATTACTGTGCCTCCCTGACCTTAACCACCTTCTCTGTTATTGACTCTATAGGGTGTCTGTTCATTACCCGATGCCCTAATGATGGTCTGGATTAGCTGTTACCTGTCACACCAATAGAGGTTTTAATTTTATTTTATTTTATCAGCTTGTTTACTGCCTGGAATCTTTGGATAAAGTACCAAAGTAGAAAAAGTTCTCCTACAGCTGGAGTCCAGCAGAAGTTCTTCAGTGTTTGCTGGGGGAATACAGGGCGTTCACCTGAAATAAAAGGGGAAAAGTGCAAAGTATATTCAGTTGGTGGGATGGAAAAAAGTATGATTTTCAGCAGTAAGTTTGTTAAAGATGTTGGGGTTGAAGGAGCCGGTGGGTTGAGAGTGGGAGGATGCTAATTACACTTTTTAGTGGAGGGTGAGAAGAAAAGCGTCTTTCATTTCTCATGATACCTTAAGGTCAATCCTGAGACCAGCCTCTTCCCAGATTGGAGCTAGCCCCAGTGTTTGCCTGCGTGAGGCCCAAGATAGATAAATGATACAAACATTGTGTAAGTTCAGGGAGATGTACAAATCATAAACCAATATAATTAGAAGGGAGAGGTTTTGGACGGATATACTCATACTATACAATGGGAAGATAAACTAGAAATACTGGAGGTTAGATGCAGTGCAGGTAGATTACCCGTACTGCAGATAAATCATATGGATTAAAGTGAGCAGGCGGGCATAGATAAATTAAATATAGTAGGAATAGAGGCATCTTTGTAGCTAGACAGCAGGAAGGACGTGTGTGAGTGCATATATGTGCATGTGTCTCAGTTTAATGCTCTCCTGCTTTTTCCCTCATAGTGACTCAGTTACAGACAACTTTAGCAGCTGTCCAGGAACTGCTGATCCAGCAACAACAGAAAATCCAGGAGCTCACCCAAGAACTGGCTGCTTCTAAGGTATCCACTTCCAACTCTTTACGTTTACAACATCACCATCTTCTTTGGAACATGCATGGCTTCTTTTGTGGGCACATGGAAAGCACCTTATTAGGTTCACAATCCAGCCTTCAGCTCTGTCATATCCCCAGACAGTTTCTCTGCATCTGACTTCTGCATAGGTGGTCTGTTTAAAGCACTGGATGTTAACTGGGTACTCAGTGAAATATATCTAACTTCTGAGAGGGCTTTGCTATCTAGCTTTGTACGCAGCCTGTGTGTCTGAGACCTCAGACCTGTTCTCAGCTCTGTATCTTCTGCATTGCATTTGAGATGAAATAATTGTGCTGTTTAGTCCACTGACCAAAAGAGGTAAAGGCCAGTTGTGCAGAGGTTTTATTTGTGTGCAATATGTAATTTTACATGTTTAAATTTCTCCTGTACCCTTGTACATCGTCAAAACAATTGCTTAATCCTGTTCAGCCAAGCACACACACGAAGTACTGTATTTAAGTCACCTTTTCGGATACCAGGCCAGGTAATGACCAAACATTCTTACTGTTTGGTTTCTTGTTTCAATGATTTTGGTCATCTCAGTGTAACAGGTGGCCCCACATTAGTAACACACAGTGGCCCATTCCCCTTGACTGCTGACTTGACCCTGGCAATAAAACCATCAGTTCTGACTAGTTTGTGTTGTTACGTGTGTAACTACAAGTAACCACTTCTAACCAAAATTGATTTTCTTTCTGGCAATGAGAATAGTGCTCTTCATCTCCAAAGTACTTTGCAGCCATTGGCCTAAGCATTCTATTAGCCAGTAAGTGTTGGTTACATGTGAGGTGGGATGGATTTGAACCAGTCACATAGAGATGAAGTCTTCCTCTCACTCACAAACTTGTCATTATGCAGGGCCCAGTCGTCTTGCAGTATTCTCTGCACAGGGTGAGATTTTTTCTTTTTGCTGTGAAATCCCTTAGACAATGCTTACAGTCTTTTACCTATAGCATGAACAGCTGTCTTCTCCCCTTACCTGTACTTTAATCTCATACAAACCTTTTGATGGTGTGTAACTGGTGGGCCACAGCTGACTATGTGGTGTGCACACTGTACAGTAGGAATCCCTCAGTGGCACAGCTGTAAACCCAACCATGAAAGCCAGTTTATGGTCACAACACTCTACTTCAATTTTCCTTGGGAACTGTGGCCTGTCAGTGGCCTGGAGCCAGTCCGGAAATTGGAAAACTGTTTTCAGGTCTTAAGTGTTAAGATTAAGACCACATGTTGAGCTTTAAGAAGGAAAAAGGGCATAAGACTCTTGGTGGTTTAGAGAGTCTTGAAGAAGTTTTTCCTCCCCCCCTCTCTACCCCCTGCACTGAAATGGTAGCACACATTGTTATGATATCTAAACCTCATGTGTACAAAGAAAAACTTGGGCAACCCCACAAACCAAAGAATAAAAGCTGTGTTTTCTCAGCTGTAATGTAAGTTTTTATATCTGCTTTTCAAACTCCTACTGGCATGCTGTAAAAAATTAAAAAGAGGGACTTTAAGTAATTAAAAAACGTACATAAAAATTCAAGGCTTGAATTTTCTACAACTGTTTTTTAAAGAGACTGGCTAAAAAGCCCCAGATGTCAGATTTTATTTCTAAATCCTAGGCATCTGGCACCATATGTGTTTTGGAAATTTGAGTCCTTTGCAGGCCAGTGAGTGGAAATCACTCCCTTGTTAATGTGCTGCTGTAGCTTTCAAGGTCTTGGAAAGCCAGAACAGTGGCTCCTGGATTCTTGCTGTCTGAGGGCTGGGAGTGTGAATCCCAAGGGAACGCATCTGTGTATATCACAGCTCCTACAGACTGAGCCTCTCCCAGCTCACTGGGTTCACAGCCCAGAAGTCACTGTGAGGAGTGCTGGCTGTGAAGGTGTTCAGGGTTACTCAGCACTAACTGGAGTCTGTTTAAAGAATAAGTAGGAACAACCAGTTCTGGCTACATCTAGTAGGAACTGCCGAGGAGGGGGTTTGTGTTATTCCAGTCCTGGATTGCTTTGTCAGGGGATTTATTAGGAGTATCTCTGGAGTGATGCTCACAAATGGGTTCATTCCTAATGGCTTTTAGCAGAAATTACTATGGGAAGTGCTAGACATGAGTATTCTTTGGTCCCATACTCAGCCCATCGCTACACGAATTGCTAGAATGATAGAATGGGGTAACCACAGGCCATGATCTGTCTTTCAGAATGTTCCTCCTATTTCTCAAGTTCCCAAAAGGGTTAAAAGGAAGAGTGCCAAAAGTAGTATCTGCAGCATGTTCTCCTCAGTTGTTACCAATTCTGATGCAGTGCTGATGGCAGCTGTACCAGGCTTCCATGAGTTACTTATCATTTTTCCCCACCAAACTGCATTCATTGCCTTGAAATATCCAAAAGACAGTGCCTAGTCCAGCTCCTTCCTGGAGATGCAATTTGGTAACTCAAGCATAGCTCTAATTCTTCAGATCTAGTAGTGAAAATTTTTGCAACTTTCAAGCATCAATTTATCAGCCCACCTCTAAACACCACAGAGTGCAGATAAGAAATTCTTTATTTCATGATTTAGGAGAAATGAACAAATAATTTTAAAATAGTTGTTAATGTATAATATTTGAATCTGTTGCCTCAACTAAGTGCAGTCACAGGGAAGAGCAAAGGACCTGATTCAGTGCAACTCCCACTGCCTTTCAGGATCCTAGTTCTAGTTCTCTAGAAGTCATTCATTAGGTCAGCGTCACATGATTCAGTTTTCCGCTTTTGTGTATTGTTCTGTGCCTGATATGTTGGTGGAAAACATCCTATGTAGACCTAGTTTTGTCTGAATTCTCACAAGTGCTGGTGGCCTCCTAATCAAAAAAGAAAGATCCCCTTGAGATGCTTCAGCAATGGTTGTGCATGGTATGTTGGAGACAAGATGAATTAGTCCCCCAAACAGAAAGCAAATACTTGAATAGTCTTAGCACCTTGAGTCAATTATTATTTCTGATCATCATGGGGATCCATTCAGGTCCTTCTTTATTGTGCAAGTTGTTTTGCTCAGATCTGAGAGATTTTAAATGAGCTTATGTATGTTATCCCCAGGGCTCAAGATTCCCAGATGGGAGGAGAGGGAGGATAACATAGAAAAAAGTGACATTTGTGAACTATCTCCCAGTTCATACTTTGATCTTTATGTCGTCTTTTTCATGTTCTAGGCCACAACTTCCACCAACTGGATTCTGGAGTCGCAGAATATTAATGAATTGAAATCTGAGATCTACTCATTAAAAGGACTTCTCCTGAACCGGTATGGGTGGAATATGTGAGCAGATTATTGTGTGGGGAAAGGGTTGCTTTCTGGGATCCTCTCAATCATGGAGAGGAAAGGCATTACCAACAGGAACTGACTCTGTATCCTGTTATTGCTATTTTAATAATACCACTTTGCACTCCACTATCACTTTCTATTTGCAGGTCTCAAAATGCTTTTCAAACTTGCCTTAAATCACAGAGCGCCTTGGGTGATTAATAAGATTTTTCCTTTTTGTTTATGATCGAGGAATTCTCTGCCATTCGCCACAGGATCTGCACCTGCATTCTGTTACAGAGAGAGTCACTTCTGGATACAGTTCAGCTGACCTGTTCATGGTTAGGGCATAACCAGGATGAAAAGAATCGCACTTCAGCAGAGCCTGTTTCTCTCGATTAGCTAGCTCAGGTACAGACATCTTATAATGTAGTAGATGTCTGAAATGAGGTGATATAAATCCCAGCCTGTGGGACAGTCATAAGAACAAGGATCAGATCTCAGTTCTTGAAGAAATTCTTTTTTACCAAGTACATTACTTAAGAATTTATCTAGCTTTTCAGCTATTGATCCTTTCCCTCTAGTGTGACTCCCTTGCCTCCTTCTACATGTAACGAAGTCTTCTCAAGCCATCTGTTTCCTAAGAGATGGACTTCAAAGATCAGTCTAAGATTGGACTAGACATGTTCTGGATCTCAGCAAGTGGGCTTTTCAAAAGTCTGAAAAGTGTATTGTCTTTAGTATCCTTTTAAATTCTTGCTATACCTCCCATTCCTCCCAGGAGTCACAGTAGAAAGCTTTGGAGGCTTGAGGACACATATTAAGTTACTGTCTGTTAAGTTGGGTCATACTAGCATCACTGCTGGGGAGAGAGCATTACTTAGTGACACCTCTTCAGCAATGGGAAAGTTGCAGCTGGGGGATAAGTGCTTTTTGGAAAAAAGAAAACTTTGGGGGGGTTGTTTTTTAACAAAAAGGCAAATGTTTCTGCAGTGAGGAGGCAGCAGCAACACCGGAGCCAAAAAAGTCTCCAGATTGAATTTGTTGATTGCATTATTATACTGGTTGAATAATGCAGACATTAGCATATTGCACTCACAGGAAATGGAGGTTAGATCAGCAGAGTTCTTCGATGGCTGGTGGTGGCAGCAGGAGGAGGGAGGTGAGATCAACTACTGCTCCCAGTTCAGTCTAAGAAAATGTAATCTGCTGTGTTCGAGCACTCACTGTAGGAAGGCAGCCAGCTTTCATCTGCTCTGGTCTTGTCTGTGGCACTAGCCAGCTCACCTGAGGGGCACGAGGACTCCCTGTCACAGCATCCTTTTCAGAGCTTGATCTGCTACCTCTTCATACTCCCAATCTTCATGTACACAAAGCAAGGATGCATGGGGAGTACTAGATCAGACAGGCTTTTTTGCTTTGCTCTTCATGATAGATGACTTTCTGAGGGCACCACTGCTCCCCACTGCACTTATATTTGTCCTGTTTGGCACTTGGATTCTCCTATTAGGGCTGGGCATTAGCCTGCTACTATCAAATCCTTAAAGCCCACCTGGAAAGGACTCGAGGACAGAGCAGCCAGCTTTCTCAGCTGGTGCAAGCTAGCTTGACTCCATTCAAGTCAGAGACGCTGAACCAGTTTGCGGCAGCCAGGATCTGGCCCAAACATGTGAAGTGCATGCTGGGACTAGGAGATAGGCTCTGGGTTGTAATGAGCCAGAATGCAATAGCTGTGTATCACAGTGGAGGCGAGAGCCAGGTGGTGAAATTCCTTGGCTCAGGCACAAGGACCTGGTGTGTCTGACTTCTTACTCCAATGGGAATTTTCTTTACCAATTAATTAGTGATTGTTTTATAAAGGGACACCCATGTCTTTCCACAGGCAGCATTCCTGAGTGCTAGCTTACTCTCTGAAATTGGCCAAACCAGATCGTTTTAGTACTTCAGATTGCCCAGCTGTGATATTTTCCCTGTATGCAGGCTTGATTACAGGGTGCTTGTAAAGCACTTTGAGATTCTGGCTGAAGAAGTGAAGTGGCCTTGGTTTTGTTCATTTATGGCAAAGACTTGTGGTTTCAGTCCTGCTTTACATGACTTCCCCAGTGCACATACCATTCTCTCTAATGATAACCCCTCAGTTTTTTTAATAAAAGCCCCTTTCTCTCCTTTTCTTCCCCTCTTCCCCTCCCCCAAGGAGGCAGTTCCCTCCCTCCCCTTCAGCACCTAAGATCCCGTCATGGCAGATCCCAGTGAAGCCAAGCTCACCCTCCAACCCTGTTGTTGCCAACCATAATAGCAGCAGTGACATCTCACCTGTCAGCAACGAGTCTACCACCTCATCACCAGTCAAGGAGAACCACAGCCCTGAGGGTTCGAAGGTCAGCTGCCATCTGCTGAGCACGGAGGAGGGCAACAAGGCAGTGATTGACGTCAAGAGCCAAGTGCGGATGGAGGTGCAGGGTGAGGAGGAGAAAAGGGAAACGAAAAGGAATGAAGAGGAGGAAGAGGACGATGAGGATGATGACGTTAGCCATGTAGATGAGGAGGAATGTCTGGGTGTCCAGACTGAGGACCGGCGAGGAGGGGATGGTCAGATTAATGAGCAAGTGGAAAAGCTACGAAGACCTGAGGGAGCCAGCAATGAGAATGAGATTGACTAAGGCACCCTGGCTTCTGCTGCTGCTGCTGCTGCTGTACATCTTCCCTAGCCTCCTGCACTGTCCCTGGCGCCTCTCCCATTTTGTGGAGAGAAGTGCCACCATCCTGTCCAGTGATTCTCCCATGATTGACCTTCAGCAGGGTCATGATTGCCCAGTGAACAAGGTGGGCCCTGTTTCACCACAGGGCTTTGCAGTGTTGCAGTGGCTTCTTCTCCCCTCCCAGACCCACCTTCTCCCCCTGAGCTGGGGCCACTGCCTAGGCTGGAAGACCAATCGCCTTACCATGCACCACAGCTACAGAATAAGTCCTTTTACAAAAACACCATCTCTCCTGAAACAGTCAGCCTCTTTGCTGCATCCTAGAGTCCCTTCTATCCGATTTCAGAAACCAATCTGCCCTGAGCTCTTTGATTTCACAAGCCTTTAATCCCCACATAAGGCCCAAACCAGTTCTCTGTTTCCCAAAATAACCCTCTGTTTTATTTCTCAAACTACTTGATATTCTGTTGCCAAAAAAAGAACGTTTTAACCCTGAATTCCTCACCAAATCTTAGCCTTGGCTCTTCCAAGCCTTATGTCAAGCCTCCAATTCCTGAAACTACCTAGCATCTAAAAACACTAAATTTCTGTGGGGTCCAAAGAACACTATTTCCACCCCACATGCTTAAACTCATTAAAGTGGTCTCATGCTAGGGACCAAGTCCAGGTTTCATGGCCACAGTAAAATCCATGAGAACAGGTGGCTTTGTTATCGATTGGTCCCCAGTAAAGGAAGGCTTTAAAAGAAGTTGACTCCACTCATCCCAATTATTACCCTTCCTCCTCCAAAGACAAGGAGCTCACATCAGTTTTTGACATCTTACATTTTATTTATAGCTACCCTGAATGAGTGAATGAATGAGTTGGTATCAGATGTTGAAATAGTTGGTTAATTCTGAATCTTTGCAATGGTTTTTAGCCTGTGTTTCTCCCTAAAAGAGGAGAAAATCCATCTTAAATGATCAGCTGAGACCTGTACCTACCCAGTGACAGGCACCTGCTTCAGCGAAGCAGTCTTTACAGAGGAGAGAACAGTTCCAGCTCTGAGGTTAACCACTGGCCCTTCTTACCCAGTCCAGCCTTTTTTTTGCCCCATTGGGGCTATACACAAATAAACAGTGAATTTTGAAACCTCTCATTTGCAGCATTGTGTTCTCAGCTGGTAAAATGGTGGTGTCCAATTATATTATTCACTGCATCAGAGTCTCTTAGCAGAGCAATTCTTGTAACAACTGAGTCTCACTGTCCTCACCAAGCAAGTGTGCTCGTCTGTGTGATCATGTATAGATTTCAAATATAAAATACGATTGTATATAATTGTAATAAATATGAGTTACCACTATTTAACACCAGGCTATTACTGGATTACTGTGGCTCTTATTTTGGGGAGAAATATGCATGCAGGGTGGTAAAGGGAGGGAAGAGGGACTATTACAGAAATTCAGTCCTTATAAAATGTTTTCTGAAGGACATTTATGGTTGATTTTTCTGCCTGCTCCAATACTAGGTTATACCAGCAGGAGGCAGTGTAGAGAACGGTGTAAGTGCAATGTAAGGTACAATATAAATAGCTCCAACAATACTGTGATGCTAGGTTGCCTCCGATGTTGCAGAGGGTGAGATGGATGCATCATCAAGTGAGTAAAAAGCAGCTATTCCAGTTCCTTTCCTCCCAGCAGGAGGCTCTGCAGGGCGCAGAATGCAGCACCCTGCTCCTTTCCACCCCCAGCAGCAGGAGGAGCTGAAGGGAGCATGTGAGATAACCCACTGCCCCTTAGTCTTATCTACCAGCAGGGAATGCTGTGCCGTATCCCATGACTGGTCTAACCCTGCCATGTCAGTACAGAAGCCATTGAAAGAAATGGCGTACAGCAAGTAGTTCGTAACTACTGCAGTCCCATCTTTGTTCAACAGAAGTATTTGGCTCCCTTCTTAAAAATGAGGGATTTACTTGATTCCTGAGTATTTGGGTGTCTGGTACACAGTGACATTTTCCTGCTCAGGGGGAGCGAAAGGGACCTTCGTATTACTGTATTTAGACCTGCTGCTGAATGTGATGATTTCTCATTCCTTAAATGGACGAATATCTTCCCCAGGAGTGAGTGTGTGTGTGTGTCTCTCTCTCCCCCTCTCCCTCTCAGTCTCTCTCTCCACTGTTTAACGTTCACAAAGAACGTCACGTTTAGCTAAAACAGGGCAAATTTGAAAGTGTTTAAAAGGAAAGGCTTTTCTTAAGAGATGGCACTTTTCATTTCTCCAAGCCAAGAATCCTTGTGAAAAGAAAACACAACTGAACGCAGGGATGTGATGAAAAAGTATTGTCCTGCCTGTGTACATTTCATATACATAGAAGGTTTTGAAAATAGAAAGTGCCTGGACAACAGCAGTTGGTGAAATGTGGAAAATATGTTGCTGAGGTATGTGCCTTGCAGAGTGACTTACGAGGTTTACAGTACAAGCATCCCTGCGGGTTCATTTTCCCCCCTTTTCCTCCATGTTGCCAGTGTTCAATTCGTTTACCTCAAGATTTCTGGTGCAGAGTAAAAGGCAGTTTTCTTCTGCTGCTCTTTTTCTTCCTATAGTTTTTGCTTCTTAGAACCTTTACCAATTCAAGAGGTCACATTTTTTCCTTTCCCCAACCTGATGAATCCCAGAAAACGCCGTCATAGCCGTTGTTGCTCAAAAAAATCTAACTCTGGGCCTCTGGCTGCTGATGGGGTGTTTGTGTACTTTGTTGAAGAGATCCAACCCACCAGCAGAGAATTTGGAAGAAGCCAGACCTTCTTACCAGCAGGTATTGTTGCAAATCACAAGTTTTATTTCTCTGTCTCATGTTCCTTGTCTTTCCAGCATAGCAACAGTTCTAGGGCGAGTATTTTGGTCCTTATGAACCATGTAGCCTGACTGCTAACTTGTAATTTTTTTTTTTTTTTTTTTGCTAGAAACAAACTTCTTAGAGCAGCTGCCCTGTGAAATGTTTAGCCCACTGGCCAGTAGGCACTGAGAATGGCATCATATTAGTGGAAAGATGACCAGGTAGTGAACCTTTTTTCTGCAGAACAAGACAGACAGCAGCAGCAGTTACCCACCATCTGGCTTATTCAAGTACTCTATTTCACTGTGTAATCAGCCTTTGTTTTGACACAGGAAGAAGAATAACAACACCCGGGTTGGTGAGTTCAGTGGGTTCGTAACATGGTTTTTATAGGTCCTTGATAGCATATAGAAAGCAGGTGAAGGGAGCTTCCGCTGAACGGTGTCATTTGAGCACATTTCAGTGAAACGGTGTGAGCCTGTGCTCTCTCTCCTAGAGGAAACAGTATCAGGCTGGTGCTTTCCAGTAATTTGAGGATATAAAAGCTCCCTTTTCAATAGCTGCAAGAGAAATGTGAGGAACTCAAAAAATGTGATAATGTGGGAAAGGGTTAAGAGCGATGTCTCCTGATCATCTCTGTCCAACCTTCCTCATCGCCAGATGTGTCAAGTCCTATGTGTATCTTTGTCAGAAGCAGGAAGGTTTGGGGTTTTTTTTTTGCCTTTTGTGTGTTGGGAGTGTAACCTAACTGTGTGGGATCAGAAGGAAGAGGATGGAATGTAGGATCCCTTGTGATCTTTCTGCTTTGCTGCATGACGCTTTGCAAAGTATTTTACTTATAAGTGTGCCTCAGTTTCCCCATGTGATGGTAAAAAATTACTGGCTGGTAAATACAGAGATGTGACAAAGACAAGTTGAAGAGAAAGCCAACTTTGGGAACCAGGTTTCATGCTAGGTCCTGCAGCTTGCACAAAAACCCCAAACCCCGTCAACTGCTGTGCCCTGGAGCAAGAGCCCCAGCCCCCGTTGCTGGCTGTGCTTTGGAGGGAGAGCACTGCAAGGCTGCAGCACACCACACAGCTGTAGCCACTTTCCCCTCATAGCCTGGACTGCACAGCTGTGTGAGGGGAACTGCCCTACCATCCTGGAGCAGCAGCCTGTGTTGGTCAGTTAGCCAGCTTGCCCTGGCCTGCAGGTAGACATTTTAGATCTGGCCTTTGCTTATTGCAACTCAGGTTCTTCTGGCAAGTAAGTGCTTTTTAATAACTATGTTCTCTCTTGATTTTGTCTTCAATAGAGTGGGGGAACTGGCTGCCTTTCCAGTAGCTACCTCACCCTGGTCTGGGGTTTGTTAGAAGGGTTCCCAGAAGGTCTATTCTGATGTATACTGGTGGAAGGAAGCATGGTATATGCTGGGCTGCTGCCTGGGGCAGGGAGGGAGCCTGTGGAAAAACCCAGTCTGTGTCTACTCCGTTGCTTGCATTTGCAGTGTGTGCTAGAGAAATGGAGGCTGCCTTTGCTTTTCCTTTGGTGGGGCAGTGCCATGCTTGGGGAAAACAAAGGCTAGACAGCAGGTCCAGAGTAGCTTTTTGTTGCAAACCTGTTGTGTGAAGGTC
The DNA here is from genome assembly GCF_000737465.1 of Haliaeetus leucocephalus. Classification (NCBI taxonomy): domain Eukaryota; kingdom Metazoa; phylum Chordata; class Aves; order Accipitriformes; family Accipitridae; genus Haliaeetus; species Haliaeetus leucocephalus. The sequence continues at coordinate 4,266,004 of NW_010972992.1, read as the reverse complement.
TTCTTGCTTGACTAGCAGGTTGTGGAGCATGTGTTTCCCAAAGGTTTTGACAACAGGAAGCTTTGGAAAGTCCCTTCTGTGTGGTGGTGCTTTATGTTAAGCACAATTTGTACATGGTGGTGACCCTGCATACCAAAAACTGATGTTCATCTTGAGCTGAGAGTCTTCCAGGCTGGACTTGACCTCTCATACCATTGGGTTGTATGCAAGTGCAAAGCAGGAGAGGGGCTTGGCCTTCAGGGATTGAAAACATAAATAAAGGGATGCTGGGAGGTGAAATATAGCAAATTATTTACCTAAGGGTATAGGAGAGAGCCTCCAGGTTTCTTCATTTTCTCTTTTATCATCTTATCCCCAGACTATGCTGCTTCCTCAGGAGTCGGCCTCTGTAGGCACTTTGTGTCCACCTATAATGCTGATGAAAGGCTGGCTCTCACCACTATGTACGCTCTCAAAAAATGAAACAAAATAATGGAAATATACCTAAGGTGAATTTTGTGGTATCAGGGAAGAGGGAAAATGGAGAGCAGGGCCCAACTCCTCCACTTGCTGTGCAGCAGAAGCTCTGAACTGCGCACTTGTAGATTGAGGGGCTGGCATGGTCTCTCCCAGCTCAGGGAAAAAAACAATCCCATCCCCAAAAGGGAGCAAGCACTAACCTAATAAAGGCACCAGCTGGACGAAGGGAAAACCAGCTCTTTGGAAAAAAAAAAAAAAAAAAAAACACACAACCTCCTTTCATTAGAAAAATAATATATTTCATCCAAATAAGGTAAAAATATTTGAAATGGGGCAGAAGTGAGCACTAGGCAGCATCTGTCAGGCCCTTTCTGAAAAGGGGAAGATTATTAAACTCAATTACAATTTATTTTTGTAAAGTGTCTTTCAGACTAAAAATCTCCCCAAATGCTTTGCAAGAACTGCTCAGGGGTTACTTACAATATGGAGCATCTTAGAACACCCCTGTTTTCCCACCAAGCCCTTCTTTTCTGCATCTGCTAAAGGATTTAACCCTTCAGGATTTTTTTTTTCTTCTATATTTATGCAAATAATAAGACATGTTTTATGATGCTGGCTGCAAGAACGTGCCTGGGGCGGGGGGGGGGGGGTTTGACGTATTTTTTTCTGGTTTAGGTAAAATACTTGCTTTTCTTTAGGACTGTGTCTCCTGAGTGAGAAGGTGATTGGCTGGATAGGGCTGATTCAGAGGAACTAGAAGTACAACTGGCTTATTTGTTGCCTCTTTTTGTGTCTGTCACTTTGCCAGCCTGTTTGTCTGTCTCTCAGTCACTTTGTCTGCTTGGCATGTCTGTTTTGTACAGCATCCTTTTTGTTGGTTTTTCAGTCTTCCATCATGTGTGCCTGTCTCCTAATGTCTAATGCTCTTTCCTTTTTCTTACACTTCAGAAACGGACTGCTTCCAACTTTATCCCTCTGCTTCTATAAGCTAGTACTGAGGTTTTATCTTTGTGGAGCTAGAGTAATACCTCTTTAAAATTAATTTCTTTAACTGATTTAATTAAACCAGAGCAAATTCTTGGGTGGACATTATTCCATCTCTTTGAACAGATATGCTTTACTTAAACAGTTTCAACTGATACGTGCATGCACAAAAGACTGTGTGCTAAATTGCTGCAGCTTTCCTGTGTAGATGAACTATTCTTTGCTTCCTGCCCTATTACAGTATCAACAGGAGATTTCATCTCTTCATGCCTATTTGCCTTCTTACTTGTATGTGTTTTGTGTCTGTGCATTGCTGTACAGTAATATCAACGCTTCTACTGCAGCAGCCAGCAAGTTTTGGGTGTGAGATGGAGGTTGAGGCTCCCTCTTGCTTCACAGTCTCTTCTGTTCCCCCGAATGAGCTGGGTGCGGCCTGGTGTTTCGACTGAAGCTGGAACATCACACTATTGCATCTGTTTCTTACCTTTTTTCCCCAACTCTAAAAAACCACAGGCAGAGTGTGCTAATTCGTGTCAAACAGAGAAGTGTAGAGAAGCATAGTGAATGCCCCTGGCAGTGGGTGTCCCCTCTGTAGTTCTGCAGAGGGGACGTGGAGGGGCTGCAGCTGTGTCAGCTGCAGGGAACCACCTCTGCACAGGTGGCTGTGTTAGCAGCCTTGGTGCAGGGCACAGGCAGGTAGATACGGTGCCACCACCAGCCACAGGCCAGAGCTGGTTCCCTTCCATCTTGTAGGCGCAACTGGCTCTAGCTGAGGCGTGACTTGCAGGGTTAGTGCCTGGTAGCTGAATGCACGAGCTTGCTTCCCCGTGAGGGGCTCTCTAACTTGCTTTGGCCACAGACCAGATGGCTTTGTTTTATCGTCTTTAATGTCTCGGACTGTAGAGCTCTGACGTTTAGGCAGAGCATGGCTGTGGCCTGGGATCACAGGAGGGTCCTAGGGGCTGCTGGTGACAGCAAGGGCTTGGGGCAAATGCTGTTGGTAGCTGGCTTTGCAGCAAGAGCCCAAGGCAGCGCCCTGCCCTGTGGGAAGGGAAGGGGGCAGGGAAAGGCTCAGTCTGCCTGTCAGCTAAATCTTTGTCTGTTTACTTAAATCCTCAGTGTTTCTTCATTTGTTTGTTTAAGAGTTTCCCTGCCAAAAAAGAGCAAAAGGAAGGAGGGAAGCTGCCTCTGTTGGCCACCCCTCCTCAGCCAGGATGGGTCTGGGGCACTTCAGGGGCAAGAGCAGGACTAGGGGCCAGAGCACCCTGCCTCCCCCTGGGTAAGATGAAGGAATCTGCCTCTCGAGGGGCCATTTTCCTATCTTCTGAGCAAACGCTTGGCCCTTCTAAGGGAAAATGTGTGTTAGGGACTGCAGTGAGCCCACTTCTTGGCCCAGGGCTGACACGAAGAACTTGTCATCCCTTCTAACATCTACTGTACCTACAAATGCTGTACAGTGCCTTTCTCCCCTCTGTGCCCTCACCCCTTTGGTAGAGACTGTTGCTTCCAGAGTTAGGTGTTGTCAGCTTTCAGGTACTGGTGAAGTTTGTTCAAGACAGCAGAGACCCAAAAAGTGGGGGTTTCCTCTCTGAATGTTGGATTTCCATGTAACAGTGTCTGCAGCAGACAAAAGCCTCTTGCCTATCCTTACTTTTATAGGTACCCATAAAATATACCAGGTATTGTAAATATCACACATGCAATTCCTTCACATGCTAGTGCATGCTTTCACTGAAACTGGCATGCTTTCCTTCTCCCCACAAAAGTATTAGGCAAACCTGTATATTTTGCTGTAGCTATGCAGTGCAAGTCTTGTGTACAGATATATTCATGCATGCTCTCACTTTTTCCAAGTTTGGTGATTTTAAACTAAGTTCTGCCTTGATTTGTAGAGAAAGACAGGAATTATTTATTTATTCGTGTGTGTGTGTGTGTGTGTGCATGCACGTATGTGAAACGCCAAAAAAATTCCCAACAATCTACATGCTTTTTTTTGTTTGGAATAGGTACAAGCTGCTCATTGACTTTCAGAGAAGTCTTTAAAGTTCATGTTCCCCTTGAAGATGATGTGAGATTTTATTGTCCGGTTTGAAAGCTTGTCTTCTATGCAGATCGCATGCAGATTGAGGGGGGGCGAGGGGAGGAGAGGATATTTGGTTATAGCTCCTCTCCTTCCCTTTTCCCAAGAGCTGCTTCTTTAAAAGGGCTTCCCATGGTCTTCAGAAAAGGCACTCATTGGTTTATGAACACAATTTTTTGCCTGCGTGCAACAGCCCAGAAGTGCAAATGCAAAACTCAGCTGTGACACAAGCAGTTGATGCAGTCTGTTGGTTCAGAAGGATTGTTGGTTCAGAACCTTACTTCTTGGAAATGGCTTGTATAGAACTGTGAAGGAAATTTTAGAGGTCAAGTGAAGGTCTTAGCTTTAAACATTTGGGCCACACTCTTTTGTTCACTTCTGTGTCACAATACTTCTCTCTTCGTGTTATTATACCTGATGCCTAGTGAAAATATTTTTTCCAGGAAGTCTCAAAGCATTTGAGACTATCTATTAACTAGTTGTTATCTGGTAATGGCTGGTTTCTGTCTTAACTCCCATACCTGAGCAACATGGACAGTACAAAAAGCTGGCTTGATTAATTTTTTTTTTCCATTGTGTGAATGTTTTTTCCCTTTTTGTGTCTGTGTTCTGCAAAATTTCTACTTCTGGCCTCTTGTCCTGTTACAGGGAAGAGGATGTGTTAGAATAACTCTTGATAGTCTTCTAAGAGAGCTAGGAGTCTCCAGTCCTGCCACCCAATCAGAGGCATGCCCTATTTTCTCAACAGTAGGTTTTTCTAAAGCTGCAGCAGCACATGTGTCGTTCCCCTTCCCCGCCCTATGGACTCCCCTGAAACTGGGCTCCTGTGGGCATCTCGGCCACACTTAGACCCAGGGACTTGGCCACTGCTCTTCTATGCTAAAATCTTGCTCAGTTCCAAATTTGATTCTCTAATCTGGAGGTATAAAGATGGGCTTATTTAACAGACCTATTTCCCTAGCAAGTCTCCAGCTCTTTTTTTAATGTCATTATGCCTTAGGAAGCCAGTGTTGAGCATTGGTCCTTGCAAGCTGTAAGTTATGCCCAGTATGTGTTGTGCGTCGTAACAGCTGCTTTTCCTCTGTACCAGTAAGCATCAGAATCCTGTATTTCCTTCTGTCTGGGTGTAGGAGGCATTGTGCTACTAGAGTAAATATCCTCCCAGAGTCAGACATGCTTTACTGCGTTCTGTACTCAGCTGAGCAAGCTATGAGGAGTATTTCGCTGGGCATGTGCACCAGCTCTGCACACCTGATGGTGTGGCTCAGGGATGACCGCTGGCTGCCCTACACCGACTGCTCTGCATTCTGGTCTTCACAGCTCCCTGTGAGATGGCTGCTTGACTAAAGGGGAGTTAAGTTTGGAGCTGATAAAAGCTTGGAAGAAAGATTCCTGCAAATTAAATGAATGCCTACCACAGTACAAAAACTGTTACTTGTAGGTCTGGGACATAAGGAGAGGTGTAACCTGAGGTATTATTTTCCTAGTAATATCTAAAAAATACCCTTGCTAGACTGTCTGTGAGAAGCACTTGGATGAATAGCGATGATCATCTTTCTGAGCCACCGTGATGGCTATTACCTTCATTTTTGGCCAACACTGATAATCTGCTCTCTTTATTTCTGTCCTTGTTGGCCCTTACGGCTCCAGCAAGGACAGGTCTCCATGTGCTAAGGCTGGACTAGGCATGTTTGGTTAATGACATCCAAAACCCAGGATGATTGGAAGCAGCAGCAGAACCATCTGGTCTCCCATTTTGTGTCCTAGAATACCTTGAATGCTGCTTGTTTATGTTTGAGGCAATTGAAGTTTTGCTGCCTCTATTGGTTTAAAGTCTTGAATTGTTTGGAGAGGGGAGAGCAGTGCTCCTCTGTCTATGTTTGGGCTGATGACAAGGGATACTCCCCCTGTGGGTGCCTATGTTGGTGGGTGCTGCAGAAGACTTGGTAGTGTGCTGAAAAGTGGATATCCAGTGTCTTATGTAGAACAGGCAGTGTAGTTTTCGTGGTTATGTGTGTAACTCTAGGGTCCTGCACTCACAAAAAAAATGCTGTTACAGGGGTACACTTGATGTAATCAAAGTATAATAGCAGCAGCAACGGTCCAGTTTTTGTCCTGACGTTAGAACAAGCAGCCTTGCTAGGTGTCTGCTGCTTTCCATGGCTCACCAACTGCAGGGGCTGGATGCAGAGCTGCAGTGTCACCAGTTGCAAGGGTTTGGAATGAATGCAATAGCGAGGCTTTGATTTGTTCAGCTTGCAGCTTCTCCCATGACTTAGTCATGAAGTGCAGTCAGAGTTCCACAGAAAGGAGGCAAGTGCCAAGAAGCTTTCAAGCAGTGAGTCGTGTCATTCATGTCCCCTGTCCCCCCTGCCCCGGAAACAAAGTCATGTAAATATCCCATGTGCTGTGGGCAGAGCTCCAGTGAGAACAAACCTCTGTGCTCCAAGGTCGGATTAGGAGTGTGTTCAGATAATGACATCTGAAAACAGGATGGCTGGGAGCTGCAGCAGAGCAACGAGGGGGCTTTGAAAGGGAGAGGAGTCTAATCCTCTGTGTTAATAAGGAGGCAGCTGCTGCCAATGCATCAGGCTTGGCAAGCGCTGCTTTGCTGCTCCTGGGCTCTCTGACGGGTGGCAGAGAGGTGCAAAGACCCAGCTGCTTTGAGATGGTAGGGGAAGAGCCACACAGGAGGGATTTTCTGCTTTCCTTGGGTAAAACAAGAACTTTGACATTGCTCTTTCCCCCCATCCCCAACAGCACTTTGGCAGGATGGGCATCAGAGCAGTGCTTCATGCCAGGCCAGTGTCTAGGAGCAGTTCATCTGACACTGCAGAGGCTGTGACCGAGGCCGAGAGGGTGGATACGCAGACACCCCGATACCTGCCAGAACCAGTTGCATTTCCAGGGCACTCAAGCCTGGCCTTATCAGGAAGGCAGCTGGGTGTGTGCTGGTCTGTGTGCAGTCTCCATGCCTCACTGGTGAAAGAACAGCTTTGGGCAGGGTGGAGGGCGTGGGGGTCAACACAGAGGCAGCTCTTGTGCAGAGTTATGTCCTGCTCCATGTACCAATTCCCACAAGGACTGCTAGGATGTGTGCCTGTAAAGGTCTTCCACTGAGGGGCAAGTTGGTACCTGGCAGGTACCATGAGAGCAATTGCTTTAGAGCACAGGAAGTGCTGTGAACGCTTTTTTTTTTTTTTCCCCCCAAAGTCACTTGCTTGCTTCCTTGTAAAATGGCATCTACTGCCTGTCCCCATCTGCTTCGTTCAGAGCAAGGATGCTGGCGATGAAAGCCTGTTCTAGACCCACCGCCGGTGTGGAAGTGCCCAGGTCTGGGATGAGTCTTGGATAGGAGAATGGTGGGGACAAGCTGTATTGAGCGTGCAGTGGTTTTACCTAATCTATTGTTCCTTTACAGTCAGCACTCATGACTGCTGGATCAGTTGTACCGAGGCAGTGTTGCGTCGCACTGTGGCTGTCAGGACACCCTCTTCCCTGAAAGACTTTCTCATCCCAGATGGCAGTCGCCGTACTTGGCAAGTGCATGGCGCATACAACTTTCTGCAGCAGGAAAAAGCTATGGAGTGGCCAGGTAAGGAATGCTTTCTTTCAGATCTTTGATGCATGGCATGCAGCTTTATGTTCTGTCAAAGTATATGGCTTCAACATTGCATTTCAGTGGAGATTAGTAGATTTATTAGCCGCCACCCCTTCTATGCAGACAGGATGCTTCATTCATGCTCCTTGTCTCTTTTGTTAGGGTGATTGCCAAACATCTATTGATTTAGTGGACTTTGAATGTCATTGTAAGGTTTCAAGTGGGTTACAGCAAGCACGGTTCCACCATGGATCCTAATCCACCACCCCGAGTTTGCAGGCCAAGGTAGGAAGGGAAAAGTCAAAACGTGAGCAGTCACATCTCTAATTCCAGGTCCCAGTTTAGCAAACTGTGGAGATGCGAGCATGACTTCTATCAGGGGCACTGATGAGCGCTTCAAATAAATAGAACTACAGGGCTGCTTAAAAAGCTTGAGGCCAGAGTCCATATAAAGAGAACTTTGGTTCCTATGGCACTTAATTACCACCTTAATACTAGTGCTAAAACAATGGCTGTTAAAGCAGGTGCAGGGCCAGTACTAGGACTGCAGTGCTTTAAAAGACCTGAACTGCTCCAAGACTTGTTACCTCTTAAAAAAATAAAACACCTCCTCAATCAAGAAGACAACTTGATCACTTAAAACTTTGGGGTTTTTTTTCCAGTTTTTATTGAGTGAAAATGTCAAACCTTGCATCAGTCATGCAAAAAAAAAAATCAAATAAATAAAACACATATATTAAATTTCTAATAGCACTAAATTCAAGTGGAAAAATATTCAGTTCTTAATAACGCAGGTGCTGAAGAGACCAGATTCAAGTAAATCAGAGCACACCATCCTGTTTAGGGTGTTTTTTTTTCACTTTCTGCATTTTTGTCTCAAAACCTATATATATATCTATATATCTATATATATGTATATACATATAGATATATACACACACACATATATATGTGCATACATATTATTTTTATATTTATATATATACACATACATATTTATAAAACATTAAAAAGAGCATTGGTGGTTCAAGCATTTATTTCCCCCCCTCCCCCACGGAAAGAAAAAAAAACAACAACAAAACAAAAAAAAATTACACATTTAAAATTCAAAATGAGCTAGCAATGGCTTATAGTCCTAGTGTGCAATATGGATATTACAAAAGGCTAGAATCCTCCCTCTTTGTCTTTTTTTTTTATTTTTGTTTTTTTAAAGTTGGTTTGTTTTTTTTTTTTTTTTGCTACATTGGAAAATTTTTTTTAATTTTTTTTTTTTCTTTACAAAATTCCTTCCACGCAGACTTTAATCCAGTTGAGTTTGTGGCTAGAATGAACAATCTAGTCAATAGTTTGTATTTCTTTTTTTTTGCTCTTCAGCAGTGAATGGTAGCAGAATCAGGAGGGTCCATCTCAAGGTTTATTTCGTTTGGTTTTTATCTTGTTTTGGACAGAACAGTTCCATTTCCTCTCTCCTCTTTCCCCCTCCTCCTACTGTTAGTTGAATCTCCCTCTCTTTCTCTGGTCATTCTTTTAAGCACGTATTTCAATAGTATTGTATTAACAGTCCTATTGATATGATAGCTTGAAGTGAAAAAAACACCTCGCTGTAATAGGGATCTTTGTGCCGTTGAGGCCTTTGTTCAGAAAAAGTACTTAAGCATGGGCTTAAACCTGTGCCCATTCAGAAAGCATCTGCTTAAGAGTTTTGCTGAAGTAAAGCCTTAACATGGCAGAATAAAAAGGTGGGTTTAACTTTCTTGACTTTTTGTTGTTGTTGTTGCGAATAGAGACATAGTAAGAGATTTACAGAAACAAGACTTGGAGAAGGTTGAGTAAGACGCACTCTGGGGGTAGGGCCAGCCTGCTGGGTGGCCCTGTCTGGAAGGGCAGAGTGGCCACTGTCCTGTGAGGGTGTCTGACCTTCTGGGGGGGTCAGGCCCTGCTCAGGTATCGCATTTAGCAGTAGCCTGTTGGGAAAAAAGTCTCATTCCCTGCGCCAGCTCCCGGAGAAGAGGTGATAAAAGTTTGGGAGAAAGGCTGAGATGTTAGGGAGAAGTAGGGTGCCTTGGGGGAGAAAATGGTGTGCATAGATAAACACAGGCCCTTCTGGCATGCTTAGCCACACAGAAGGACATGCAAAACAGGGCCCCGTTCCAGCGCAGATCCTCATGCAGTTGCACTGGCCGCACCTGCCTAAAGCTGCCTCCTGGGATGATGAATTGCGTCCAACGCCAACCCAAGTGGGCCAGCGTTAGCAGAGCTACTGGTAGATCTTTTACCCCTTTTCTCCACACACTTCTGCTTTCTCCCACTGTTGTGCAGTGATTCAGTCAGTGGAGTCTGGTGAGATATGAAAGGGGAGAGGTAAAAACACTACGTCATGGTGCAGGTTCCCAGCTCCTAACAGCAGGGAAATGGCCTGTCTATCCTGAATGGAAACAAGTGGCCCAAGTGAGCCCTGTGCCTTGCCACTGAAACCAGACTCCCCCCCTCGCCTTCAGTGTTAACAATGCTCAAGGCAGGTTTTGTGTAAACCTTGCAGGATGTTGTATTGAAGGCAGTAGGCTCGATCCTGCTCCCACAAAAGTCACTGATATACATCACGTTGATTTCAGTGGTACAAAATAAACACACATCTGTTTTGCAAGATGTGGCTTGTGTTACATCCAAGGATTCCTCTTGGAGCCCATCACCATACTATCTAAGTAGTTGAATATGGGAAAAATGTACAAGTACAGAACCTGCAGCAAATGCCATTAAAGTAAAATCTTTTTGCCCCATCCCATTTCTAGAAATTCCAGGGCCTCATTCCCTCACTCTGCCCCAGGAACGTGAGCTTCATTATATTCAAGAATTGGGTTGTGCTAGAAAACACGCAGTCAACGGCAGGGGATATACAAAACAAAAACAAACAAACAAAAACCCTATAAAAATAAAAGCCACACAAATAGCTGATAGAGGAAAAGAACTCCAAAGAATTAAATAAACTACAAACTAGTAATAATAATATTTCATTTGTTTTGTTTTCATTTGTTTCATCTCTACAAAATTCAAGTTAGAATTCGGAATCGTGCAGCTCCGGTCAGTGCTAGGAGTGTGAAGTCAGCCTCAAACCGTAGCATTAAGGCCCCCCCCCCTCCCTTGCCACCCCCTACAAACAAACACTACGTTGAAGGAGAAAAAAAAAAAAAGAAAAAGAGAAAAAAAAAAAATTGCACACAATTAACGGTATCTAAGGGCTATCCAGAAGGCAGGTGACCCCCTTCATCCCCCTGGCATTGGTGGCTTCTCTTTTGTTCTATATATAGTAATAACCTTTACAGGAAAAATACTGTACAACTTTTTTTTTTTTTTGCCTTTCCTTTTGAAGCATTATCTGAACATTCTGTCCCCACATTTACACAGCTGAGCTGCTTGTTTATAAATCAGACCTGATCTGCACCAGTTCCTTAGGGAAATAATTAAAGAAAAAAAGAGGAACCTAAACTTCTTGAGGCCTTTATCTGTTCAGGGTGAAAACAAATTATGGGGATCCCTTGGAGCTGAAGTGCTCACGGAGTTGGGGGGGGGGTGCCTGCATGATGTTAGGGAAAAAAATTATTTTTTTTTTTAAAAAGGGACAAACTTTAGACACAAGGAACCTTTTGCTAGGCTGGTATACTTACAAACTGGCACTGAAATAACTACTATCAGAATTAATTTATATGGCTAGTCCTTCTGGAGCCCAGGTGTATGTAGACAAGCCCTCCCTCTCAGACTCAGGTGAGGCTCTGGGGTCAAACAGCTACTGTCTCACCTGTCAGAGTCCAGGACAGTATCCTGTAGTGTGTGTTCCCAGACTGGGATAGGAAAAGAGAGCAGGGAAGAGCTTGTAACCAGGGGAAAGGCCAAGCTTCTGGAGGTGGCAGGTCTCAACACAGTATAGTTGATTTGCTTATGCAGTGCCCAAGCTATTAGCCCTACTTGTCAAAATTTATCAGCATGGACCCAGAAATGCATTAATTCTTAGCTGGACTATATCCTGGCCTCAGCTAGCATCTCCCCCCACCTTTGAGTTCTCTGTGCTGCCTAGGTTGCAGCAGTTTCATGTTTTGTAGCTGCAAAACCCATGACTGGGCCAATAGCTACACAGGTACTGCAGAACAGTGTCATTCCCCCCTCCCCACCCCAGTGCTGAGCAAAAGAGACCCCCAGTCTGAGCAGGACATCCCACAGTGGGATCCTGCATGTTTGCCTGCCTTCTCCTCCCTCTTCAGTGGTGCCTTCACCCTCTCCCAGATGTCACCAGAGCTCTACATCAGTCCATGCAGAAAGACAGACTTGCCCATCCCCAGTGAAAGGCTGGGGACGAGGGCTTGGGGACATACCTGTCATTGTACAACTGCCTGGGTCAGAGAGCAAGTAGTATTTTCAAGGCTGCTTTAATGGCTAGGACGCTCTTCTGTGAGCACGGTGCTCCCTGTGCTGCACCGCGGGACAGAGTGTCAGCTCACAACCTCCTGAGATGGGGATACTGAAGCACCACAAAAACGCCTCACCCTCAACAGAGAGGAAGCACCTGGGGGTTGGGATGAGATGGAACTGGATGGGTGATTAACCCCAGTCCTCCAGTGTGAAAGACCCTTTAACTGCCTGCTGTGTTACTTCAGCTAAAACCCTACAGGCAGAACAGCAGGGATGAGGAGAGGTGTCCTACAGAGAAAGTGTAGACTGAGAAAGTTTCACAATATAAATAGCATTCAAAATTATTACCATTAATAGTAAAAAGGATCTGGAAGAACAGAGGAGTGTCCCATTCCCACCCCTGCTCATTCATTAATGCGTCCTCATTTATGTGACAATAAATACCCACTCCCACCCTTGCTGTCTGATGCCATTCATGTAATGCTGGAGAAAGAAGGGGGGAGGGGTGGAGAGAGAGAGAGCACGCATCCCTCACCCCCTCCTTCCCACTGGCAAAAGCTGAGCTAGTTGTCTTTGTGACACCAATTCCTCGAATTTTATATATGTGTGTGTGTGTGTACATTTATATAGAGAAACACACACACAAATATATATTTCTAAAATTCATTACCTGTTGTTCCCACCCACCCCCCCTCCAAGAAGTGGAGATTATTATTAATATCGTACAACTGAAAACATGGAAAAATAAAACCCAGAAAGAAAAATGGGGGGATAGAGCCCCACCCATAACAAAGGGTCCCCAGATGGGCACAGGCCCCACGCACCATGCAGGGAGCAAGAGAAAGCAGCTGGTACCCTCAAGGTTCATGTCCATATAAAAGGGTGGTTTTTGCTGCATCCTGCCCCCATGGTCTGTGATCTGCAGAATGAAGTGATGCAGCACCAGTCCTGCTGCGAACCTGTCTCTCTTATGGGGCCTGTGGAGGAGCATGGGTTTCCTTCCTCTCTCTCTCTCTCTCTCTCTCATGCGTGTGGCACGGAGTTTGTTTTTCACTTGCCATCCCAATCTTTGTTCTTGCCTCACATGGGGTCCTCTTAGTAATTCTGTGTTAAGAGCAAAACCAAACTACTGCCGCTGTTGCCTCTAAGATTAAGGAGAAGCTGCTGGAGCAACGGTAGAGGCTGGGGCAGCAGCTGGAGCAGGAGTTGGGGCTGGACTAAGGGCTGGCTCGCCCTGTGGCCTGGAAGCATCGCCATGGTCTGTGGAAGAAGCAGCCTCCTCTGGTTCTCCATCTTCTTTAGTGGCCAGGCCCTCAGGGTCAGGCAGCGATTCTTCAGAATCCGTGTTCAAGTCTTCCTCTTCATCATCCTCCTCCTCATCATCATCGTCATCCTCCTCTTCATCATCCTCTTCTTCTTCATTCATCTCTTCCTCATCATCCTCTTCATCCTCTTGGGAAGAGTCATCCTCGTCCTCCACATCACCAGAGCCAGATGCCACCGCCCCCCTCTCCTGAGGTGCGGTCCCAGCTCTGCTCGGTGATGGACCTTCAGTGACTTCTGACTGCTTCTTGCTGAGGTCCAGGGAATCATTGAGGCCTACACCAGCCGCATTCTGCAGGAAGAAGAGGGAGCTGTTGTTGTCAGTGCTGAGGTTGAGGGAACTGTCCAGGTTGATGGAAGAGTTCTGGATGTCATACTCGAGAGTGGAGTGGGCAAGGCCCTCAGGGCCAGGAGAGATGGCAGGAAGCTCCCCTCGCTCCTGCTTCTCATGTTTGCGCTTGTGCGAGTCCATCTGTGACATGCCCACCACTGTGTGTTTACAGCCAGGGTAGGTGCAATGGAAGTGGGAGCACTTGAGTTTGTACTTGCAGTCAGGCACCTCGCAGTCCACGCTTGAGCTGAACTGGCAGAAGCCAGCAGCACTGATGACGTCCTGCTTGCCGTGGTGCTTACGGTGGGCTGTCACCTTAGTGCTGTCAGTGCAGCGGAAGCCACAACGCAGACAGTGGAAGTGTGTGCTATTGCCAGAGAACTGACAGTCTGGGAAGTTGCAACTCAGTGAAGACTTGAAGCGTTTGAAATCATCCAATACCAGGTTGTCAACACGATCATGATGCTGGGCGTGCTTATACATGTGGGTACGGCCACAGAACTTGTAGCCACAATTCTCCCGCGTGCAGTGGTAGTGGGTAACCTTGAGAGAGAATTGGCAGCTGGAGTCCTTGCAGTCCTCGTAGAGGTCATAGCGCCGAAATCCCTCCAGCATCATCCCCTCATCCAGCATCTTGCGTGAGGATGCAGTCTTGCGGCGCTTGCCAAACGGGGACATGTCCTCAATAATCCAGAAACGCTTTTTGGCCCCTGAGGCAGTTGGCATAGTGATGGTATTCCCTGAGGAGAAAAAGCAAAGAGTGGTATCGCTGACAGCCAGGTCTCTCTTCATCTCCTAACAATCCTGGCAAGCTCTGTATTTGCCAAGACACAATGCTGCAACTGTTCCCACCCAGCAGCTCATCCCTCAAGTTCTAAGTAAGCCTGAACTCTGGGATCATGGGCTGGCTGATGCCTGCTAGACATCACTTCCTCAATTTTCAGCATATCCTACCTTGCCTCTAATTGCTGCTCTGGTATACTTGATATTGTCCAAATGCTAACTGTTGCTTCTCTGTTTTGCTACTCTCACCATTTCTCCTGCTGCTTAGTTAATCTCTAGTCCTGTTGTCCTCAAATCAGACTTTAATACCAGAGGAGCTGGCTTGTTCCAATCCAAGGACTGAGGTGTGTTACTGTAGTTCACTGGGGTTGAAGTGGTATAAGAGTTTAAGCATGCTAAAAACTGGTATGTGTGTACTCTTTACCCCTGTCCAGGCTCTTGTAATACAGTACAATTGCCAAAGACAGGCAGGAAGTGAAGGAAGATCCCATGCGTGATTAAAACTGCAAGGGGGGGAATTTATAGAAACAGCATGGACTTTGGCCAGGAGACTGCAACATCCCTCACTGTAATGAGCCTACATATTACGATGAGTGCACTTAGAAAGACAGATGGACAGATGTTCAATGGGGCTAATTCTCATCATCACTAGCCAGTGGACTCTGAGAGAAAATACCAGTTCTACAGCTTTCCCTTGGGTCTTAAAAATCACATGGTGCCCCTAGTAAATAAAGAGCCCTCATCTATCTTCCACTTTCCTTCACAGGGCCAGCATAACGGGCTAGTGCTCACATCCCCTAGGATCAAGCTGACATCAAGGACTCGACCTCATTATATCTATTAACTTTTTTTTCTTGTCTGCTTGCTATTTCCAGAATCAAACCACAATCTCCAGTATCAACATGCAACACAGACAAGGTTGGAGGCAAGAATTTCTCACCAGGTGCAGAACTGTGAGTGTAATTGGAAATTATAGCTTGCAACTGAAACATACTACTTTTTTTTTTTTTTTTCCCCCCCTCTCTTCGTGCTGAAACTGCCATCCTCTTAAAAAGAGGCATGATTTGTGACATGCAGTGCCTGGGGCCTGAGAATCCAGAGCAGCTTGCATCCTTGTCTAGGAGACTGAAGAAACAGTCATCTATTTGACTGTTGTAGAATTTTTTTTTTTTCTGGCTGATAAGCAGGTATTAAAAGTGATGAATGCTGTTTTTGCCATATCTGGCCCTTCCAGTGACAACCCTTTAAGAGAAGGTGGCGATCATTGAAGGAAGCCTCCAAAAGTTTAACTGGCACTGTATTGAAAGGTACAAGTCAATGGGAATGGTAGCAGCAACCTCATCTCCTGCATCGTTCACATGGTCAGGCTATACAGATTGCAGGATAAGCAAAGAACAAAAGACGTTTCCACATCCATTCGTTACTTGGTACTTTTGCTCAGACTGCAAATAAGGACGCCAGCTTGGGGCATCCGTGGTGAGACCATCTTAGTGATGTGTAGCTGGTGGAAACTGCATGTTAAGGCTAATTTAACCAGCTACCAGTGAAAGAATAACTTTGTGTCACTGTAGATTTTAAATTAGCAAGCTCTTAGCTATAAAACCTGTGACCAATTAACTCGCTGCTCCCCCCCCCCCCCCCCAACATCTTGTATTGTAAAATCTAGTTCTCTGCTTTCAGGCAACTAGTGTAAGTAAGTAAGTGCATCGTTGCCTGGACAAATCGCTGCTATCCAGATCAACTCCTTCTTTTAAAAAAAATTACAGCCAAACTATCAAGTCTTTTATCATTAGTATGAATGCTCATCTCATCTGCCTTCAGACAGGAACATGGGATAAGCCATCTTAAGGGAAAGACTCTGGATGGGAAATCTGGGAAATAAGTAGAATTTAAATTTTACCTCTTTTAAACTCAATGTATCTGTCCAGCTTTTACAACAGTTCAAACAGATGTGCTCAAAACCTTAGTTAAACCAATTCTGTTTTCTCATATAGGCAAAGTTTCAGAGCAAGGGCATGAAAAAGAGAGGTGATACCTGGTACACTCTCCTCCTTTAGCCACTAAACAACATCCAGTCCCTAGCACCCAACTGAAGATTAAAAGCCTCAACAGATGTAATCCCAAGCAAATCTCAATGGTAAGTGCATGCCATAAGCTTGTCTTCTTTTCAACTACTAATAATGTAAACAGGCAGGAAACTACACAAAGATAAAAAGAAACTGAACTTAAAAATATATGATTAGAGGAAAGCACAGCACAAGGTTAAGATGTTTCTGGTTGCATGCAACTCAGTTTAAAAAAAAAAAGGGGGGGCAAAAATACAGTTTCTTGTGAATTTTGTTCATTGGAACGCACTCCTCTGGACAGGGCAAGGATCTTTCTGCCAAGTCCCATGAGAAAAACCTGTGAACTTCCAAGTGGAGTTGGTTCTCTAGCCATACTCCCAACCATTTACCTTGGATTTGTCCTTTACTAAAACTGGCAGGAAGAATAACTGGGACATTTGTAGGCTGCCAGAATCCTCTTCATTGTGAACTTTAAGCACAAATATGCCCTTAATTAACTAGAAAAGAGCTGGGAAAAGAAGCCAAAACTGAGACACACCCTAAAAACCATTCCCAGCTGGAATGAGAATCCCCAGCCTGAGACATCTCTGATCTTAGTCACACATGGGAAACACGGCAGCTTAGAACTAAAAATCTAGATGTATTTTCTGCAGCTGTTAAGAGCAGATATAAATAACAGTGAGTGTGAGAAACAGCCTGAGCTGTCTGATGATGTCATCATAGTGACACTGACTGCGCTTCACTGTTACTTATGCTGGGGAAAGCAACTCTGAATTTTATGGCTTCATATATGAATAGGAAGGAGTAAAGCTTACAAGATCAACAAAAATATGGGAACTGGGTACATTGTCAGACATTCACCTGCTGAGATGTGTACAGCAGACTATGGTAGGCACTGGGTTGGGTGGCCTGGAAGGTCTAAACAAGACTTCCAAGTCCCATTGATGCTACATGAGCAAAAGTTTGCTTTGTGGCCACCTTGCTGTTATCAAGAGGCTGAAAGTGCATTTTAACTATGGATTTTGTTAAGATTTTTCTCATAGTTTGGAATTGGTGGAAGTTGCTCTCAGGTATCCAAATGTCTCTCAATGATTTGGTGTGGTTTTGGTTACCCTTCTTAGCTGTGCTTACTGTGTCAGCAGACAAAAGGAGTAGGCCCTTGGCTAAAAGTTAAATAAGACACAGTGTGACGTATGCTTTTTTACTGACCCAAAGGTGCAGAGAAAAAAATGTGGGCAGGGTGAGTGGGGAAGGAGATGGGCACAGGACACTAAGAGAAAAAAGCAAAGAAGTGTTACCTGCTGCATCCTGAACTAAGGGAACGTCACTTTTTACTGGAGTTGGAGTGGCAATGATGGGCGAAAACCCAGTGGTGCTGGCGGCAGGCATGACAATGCCTCTGCTGGATCCAAGAGTGGCACTGAGCAGAGAGTATGAGAGACAAGATGGAGAGAAAAGATAGGGGAGGGTGGGAAGGGGAGACCTAAGCAGGGCTTGTGAGAAAGATGGAGGCAGAGATGGTGGTTGAGGTTGTGGTGCATTGTGGGTAGCATCATCGGCAGCAGCAGTAGCAGTAGAAGGAACCAGGCAGCCTGGAGAATGTGGAGAGAAAAAAAGCAGAAAAAAAGGAAAAAAACAAAACAACAAAACCAAAGCAAAACAAACAAAAAAAATTAAAAAAAAAAAAAAAAAAAGAAAAGAACTGAAATGAGAACCCAAGAGCAGAAGCAATATGATGAAAATGGAAAATACATTCACAAATGTATGAAACAGAACTGTAACAGAGAAGAAACAGAAGGTGAGGAACTGACAGCATCAGGAAGAGGAATGGTTGTCTCTGCAGAAGGTAAGGTGGCTTTAGGGGCATGGGGGAAGAGCCACAGGCTTTCACACAGAATTCCTGTTTGGTCCTTGTTCATCTATATGGTGCCAGCTTGTACCAACTACTAGCTGTAAGGGTGGTCTTACACTTTGGGAAGGTGGAGTTGCTTGCTACCTGGATAGCAGTGGGGGACCACTTCCTAGGAAGTGTGACTTGGGCCAGACAGCATAATGACAAAGGAGAGAGAGAGTGCCAGGAACCACTGTCCCACCAGAACTCTTTGGAGGAGCTTTAATGTCATGGGGCAACCACTGTCTTGACCCAGCAGCATTCATACAACATATGGTTAGATGTGCTATATGATAACCTTCATATAACTGGTGTGGGAAAGAAAAGTAGGAAAATGGGTATGAAATTAAAGTAAATTCAATGAGGCACCCTATCTAGAATGTAACACTTAACCCTGGGAAGGACAGCTAAGAGATCCTTGGATCACCACTAATGATAACAGAATTCATAAAAGATATCTGACTACTGAAAAGATAACCCTGTAATACAGGGCAGTGCGAGATGGCTACACATTATCCTGGCAAACAGGAAACAATGGCAGAAACTTACTTCCAAAAAGAGGGGATGATGGAGGTTTCCTCTGTGCAACACTGCACAAAGTGGAACAAGAGTTTTTGCATGAGGAAAGGAGCTCAGTGAGCTGCTTTTATATGTTGCTTTCTAAAGATGTGGTAGGTTTTTTCCCCCTGTGTATATAGTATTTGCTATTGTACAGTCTTTCTGTACCTCAACAGTATAGGAAAGTGCCTGACTTCAGATGCTGCACAAGGAAATACAAAAAGATACCGGGGAAATGCCAAGTACTGAAGAGGCTCACAACTTTCTTTTTTTCCCTTTTTTTT
Organism: Haliaeetus leucocephalus; assembly: GCF_000737465.1. Classification (NCBI taxonomy): domain Eukaryota; kingdom Metazoa; phylum Chordata; class Aves; order Accipitriformes; family Accipitridae; genus Haliaeetus; species Haliaeetus leucocephalus. The sequence goes on along the minus strand of NW_010972992.1, from coordinate 4,247,243 downwards.
TTTTTTAAATCAGTTACTAAAATAGATCCAACTTCAAGACACAATGAAAAACCTCTCCAGGGGACAAAAAAAGATACGCTGTTAGTTCATGGATGCTTGAGGTGTACATTTTGATGGATCTCCTCTCAAATGATGGAGGGAACTAGGTTAGTACGAGGTGCTATTGTGAAGCTGGTACGGTTTATATTTTAAGGTGCAATTGTCCTTTGGCCTCTCTTCATGAGTTTATCATCTCCCAAGAGAGCAGGCAACTGATGATCCATTCACCCCACAACCCCCTGCTTCTCTCTTACCTGCTGATGTACTTTCATTGCCCACTGGAGTGCTGGAGCAGCTGCGGTCCATATTGGAAGATTCAGAGGAGATACCCCCAGGGCTACAGCCAGTGTAATCCATGTACTCATCTGTTTCAGTGTCCATCATGCTTGGGGGTCCCTGAAAGGAAGCTGGGGTTCCTGATGAGGCTGGGCTGGGTGCCATGCTGCCAACCTGGGGCAGATTTTCATTTCTTGGAGTGTGGCCAATAACCTGCAGCAAGAAAACAGGACGGGGACTTTCACACCAAAAGCAAGATGCCAAGACCAAAACCATCTGTCTGCACGTTTATTTCTCTCTGTCACAGTTCATGAGGGATAGCTGGAACATGCTCGTGAGTGGAACCCATGGCACCGTGGCTAGGAGCGTGAATCTTCCTTCACTGGGAGCTCAGAGCATTAAACTTGGCACATGTATCCTGGTATGTGAATTGTGATGCGCTCAGAGGCTGGGAGTGTTAATCTTGGCACCAGTATCCTGGTGTGTGGATCCTGATGCATTCAAAAACAGGAGGTGTTAATCTTGGCATTACTACCTTACTGTGTAGGTCCTGCTGCATTCAGAGACTGGAAATATGACTACTGACATGACTGTCGTAGTGCCTGCATGCTGAGACATTGCAACAGGGGAACACAGACTGAAACCAGTGACGTATGTGTATGCTGTGTTCACATGAAGCTGTTGTGGCCTGACATGGCATGTTCTTCTCTGGATAGTTACGTGGGTAGGTACCAAGAAGCAATGTATATCCAAACATTCCACTAAGGCATAGGAAAAACTGGAGGTAGTACATTTTAATGCAGAAAGCCAGTGGCAGTACAGCAATCTGATTAGCTTTGCCACATGCCCTGATTTGTGGTTTCATCCTTGTTTTGTTTGCTGGACTGCTCCATGGGCTAAGCACAGCAACAGAGTAAGACTACCACTGTATGCTCCCAGGATTGCTCAGGCCATGATTACTACTTCTCCACTGCTGAACTGACACAGAATTGCCAGTGAAAGGAGATGGAGGTCAAAACTAGCACTTTCAGCCCAGCATGTACTAGAATTCTTCAGGCTAGACTCAGCATGTACTAGAAGAGCAGTGAAGACAAATCTATTTGTTAAATCTCTCCTAAGTTTGATTCTTGTACCTAAGCTTAAGAACAAAAGCTACCACAACAGTAACACCAGTTCCTTGGCATCTGTGAACTCTTGTGGAATGAAAGGGGGTTCCCATCTTGCTTCTACAGATGCCCCCTTTTGTGTTTCATATACTAGAAGATGTCCTTGGGTCAGATCAGTCACAGGCATTTAAGTAAAGCTAGCTTGTTTCATCTCCCAAGTCAATGGAAGTTAAAGCAACTAAGCATTGGAACAAGCAGGAGGTTGCAGGACTGCTGCCATTCTGAGCAGCAGCTCAGTGCTGCAGTTGAAACTCTTCGATTTATTCATGAAACAGACAAACCTAATCTGCCAGTTGCTCTCAGTTACATGTTAGAAAAGAAGGCACTGCATCGCTCTGCTACTTCCTGAGAGAGGACAAGGAGTGCCCCAAACTAACTTCCAATCGATAAGGGAAGAGAAATTTTGAGACTGGTATTTCTCTCATCCTAAGTGGAAGCAGCAAATAATTCTTTATGTGCAACAGGAAATGTTTGCTTTAACCAGCATGTTCAATTCTTCCACATCCTAAGCACTTTAATTTTAATAAGCCAATTGGTTTATATTGAAATAGCAGGGAAGAGTGCAAGTTGTAAATATGAGTATAAAATACTAAGTGTTACCCTTCTCCATTTTTTTCCTCAATAATTCGAAAGGAAAAGCTGTTTACACTAAGTAATGCTTTGATGTCTATGTTTCATCATCTTTCCTCGTATTATAGAAGTCCAGCCAGGTAAAGCTACCTTGGGTGAACTCTTATATCCCAGTTGCATCCCCCAATGCAGACATATATCCTTAAGAGTTTGGGTACAAGTGTCTTGGTGCTAAAGCAGTTCTGCAGCAAGCAACCAAAAGGACCAACACTACATGCAGATCTACAGCTTAACCAGTGAGTCACCTGAGTAGGAACACGATCAAAGTTCTTTCCCAGCATCCTTCTCATGTGCTTTCTGGCATGGGATGTCATTTGGTGCTTGAGCAGGAAGGAGAACTGGCAGCCCTCTCGAATGCAGTGGAAGTGGCTGTTCACCTGGTTGTATTTGCAACCTACAGACACAAAACCATTGTATGTAGTACGTGAAAGGTACCAAGAGGGAAAGGGACTGTACAGAAGATGATCCGGAGATGGGACAAGGCTGCTGCTACGTGGATTTCTGGTGGATTGAAGATTATCAGTGGTCAGGGGTTCTTCAGGAACAGTCCTGAATGAAAAACATGATCTTTTGCCTGCTGAGCAACTGCAAGAGAGGATTACAGTGTACATAGATTTAAGAAGTGAGCCTGAGCTGCAGACTAGTCCCATCCCTTCTCGTTTTGTTATAAAGAAAGGAACATTACCATTACATCTAGTAGTGCCTAATGCTCTCCAGTCTTAGCTAGTGCCTTTTCCTTTACAAAGAGAACAAAACCAAGACATGTAACTGTATTATAGAAGTTACAATCAAAAATACACACTCATAATTAGATTAGAAATGAAAAGTTCTTCTCTTTTTTCCTTTAACTGTTCTCTCAGAAAAGCAGTCTCTTAAAAGCTCTAGCTCTGGACAGCGTATGCTCTCTGGTCAGATAGAAATGAGCCAGGAAGTGTTTATTGCCACTCCAAATTTGTTGTGTAATAGAGACAGCTACTAAACAACAAGCAATTTATATGGGTTCTGGCATACAGCACTTGACACTTTTTGCTCCTCGTGGATAGTGCCATGCATGCCAGGAGTTTGTGTATCTCATTAACAGACAATCCTAAACAAACAGCTATGTTCTATAGCTGATAAATAATGGCTTGTTAAAGTTAAAACACAGCTATATCAATAATCAGGTTCTGTCTGTTCACCATCATCCCTTGGCCATACCCTTATATACACAGAGGTACAGATCTACAGAGAGGCTCAGTTTTACTCATCTATCATCTATATACCCATCCACCTTTACTTAAATATGTACGTATTTTTCATCTCTCTTCCTCCCCACCTATACACACATGTATATATTTATACACGTACAAACATACATATTAAAAAAAATAAATATCTATTGTGTGTGTTCAGAAACATTCACAGCCCTTAAAGCAGGCCAGTGCTTTCTGCACCTGCTATATAGACATACACAATGTAAAAAGCATACAGATGTGGAGAGAAGTAGACACGCATTTACATGTTGGTATACCCATATACACCTACGCAAACACATCCACCTACACCATGCCATCATGCTGCCTGTATCTACACAAGCAAATGCAGAGTGCTAACTAAACATATGTTTAGTGCATGGCAAGCCCAACCTATAGGCATATGTACATACTGCTGGATGCATGTACCCCATCACTCCCAAAAATAAACACTGCTGACACATGCACAGCCTGTAGATGCCTCACTGCCAAACAGCTCCTGAATTACCCACAGCCCATCTTTAGCTCACAGATAGTGTTTTATGTGCATGCCAAGTTTATGTTTGTTTAGGTAGTGCACTCCCCCACAGCCCCACCTCATTTGCCCTCCCCACCACGTTGTGCTGTTCTTTGGGATGGAGAACAAACAGTGCTGGCAGGACTGAAACAGTATCAGCAAAGGGCAGGTGAAGGCTCGCCTGTTGCTAGGGCATCAGAGTAGGCTGGGTGTCATGTATCATTGTCCTGCTTTGTCTGGCCCCTGCTATCACCTGAAACACCTAAAGTTGAGTAAATAACAGCAACTGCTAAATCTCCTGACATGTGTAAATGAGGCCTAGGTAAGTACTGGCTGTGGCATGTTGACACTCATTACCCTGGTTACCGCAAACAAGCTACCATTTGCGTATAAATTCTTGATGTATTCAAAGCTGAAAAGTTTGGTTCTGGTTAGTGGGGCTGTTGTTTCCCTGCAGTGTGAGAGAACAGCACCTGGAAGTGTTATTCTAAACCCTGTTTTTGTTTCAGCCTTTGTTCCAACCAGGAGTGATAGGGAAGACTGGGTCCATGATGCTGTTAGGCCAAAACGCAACTAGAAGGGTTAAGTGACTCCCAGGCAGTTCAGGCTAGAGCTCTGCTGGAGCCATCTTTAGGGATCCCCCCTGGTTCAGAGCCCTGGATTTCAGCTCTAGATATCTCCCTGGGAATGCACTCTACTGTCTGTTGTTGTGCGTTTGTTTTACCAGCTTTACACTAGAGGCACTTAGATTTTAATAACTACTGCAGTGCTGCTAATAGTTTTGGCAAGTGGGCAAGCCACAGTCTGAGGCTGTGCCACATCTCAGGTGTTTCCTTAGGCTGTATATAGCACTGTATTCCCTGCTGCTCACGAGTGGCTGTGGAGAATGGTTTTGGAAGAGAAGGGAGTAGTTTACTGAATGCTCTTCTCCATAACTCTATCACCAGTTATTTGCCCTTTGGCTTTCAATATGCCACACTGGCAATGGCTAAAGACTTTCATACAAGGCACTCCTCAGAACAGGCATTTCCCCTATGCTTTTTTTTACTCCTCAGAGCACCCTTAAACTCCACCCAACACAAGCAGTAGGCCCAAAAGACTACAAAGTACACACACAAAAACAAAAACCCCAAACACAAAAAAGGCCTTGACAATTAGATAAAAAGGAGAAACAAAGGGGAAGCTGTATCTCCAGACAAATACATATATATATCTATCTATATATCTGCATGCATGTATATATATATGTATATATATATATATATATATATATAAAAAATCCTCTATATTACAGTTTCTATCCATTTAACTTGGGTCTGTTTGGGAAAACATTCTTCAGTTCAAGCAGATCAGGAACTGCTTTCTGTTTGTTCCATTTCTTGTTTAGTGATTTAATGACCAAATACATCTTAAGCATAACTCGCAGGCTCTAACTCATGGCATTCTTAGCCTGGACATGAGACAGACCACATAAGAAAGGTGACAAGGGAAGGAGAAGAAAACTCACCTAGTCTGCCACACTCTTCTCGCTTGGTAAAATACTTGAAGCCATTGGCTGCCCTTCTCTCTGCCTTCTCATGTTTTTTCACATGCCAGGGCAGCTTGGTGGTGATGTTAGTCACAAAGTAGCAGCCAGGACGAAGACAGTGGTAGTGCCCTCGCATCCTGAATTCACAGTGCTAGAGAGGAGCAAACAGGCAGGTTGCTTTAAGCGTATCTAAAACAAATGCACCCTCATGTGCCCACTACTAATGCTGTCCCTCTGAGACATGACAGAGGCCTGACCTGATACTCCAGATCACATCCATTTTATCTTCCACAAGCTGTAATGCAACCTTGTTCCCTGTCATGTATTTTATATTGCTGTCATGGATTCTGTATTGCACTATTCTACGTTGAAATAGCCCAAACGTAACTAACTTGTGGCTTTCCCTGGTATTCTTCATAGATTTTTATTTTATTTTGTCTTGTGTCTCTTACATCATTCTAGTTGCCTTGTCCCCTTCACCCAAGTCAAAGAAACATAAAAGCACCGCGATTTTCAATTTGATGGAAACCAAACATTTTGCTAGACCATGTAATTAAGACCCTTCCAGGGTTCTATAGTTAGACCAGGAATGAAACACTCAGCCTCTCTTCCACTTGCTCTTTCTCATTCTTCTTGTCCTGCACACATACTCTGGCTAGAACACTGCTTTTGAATTGCTCTTACCTGGTTCGGACAGAGACACTGCAGCGAATAGTAAGCGAACTGATCTCGCACATTCACCAAATTATTGTTGGGGTTGATGTGGTCCAGGCAGTGGGATTCTGCTTTGCCAGAGGTTTTGCACACATACTTGCAGTTCCCAAAGAGACAGTGGAAGTGGAATTTGTTGGCGTACTTGCAGTCAGTTGCCAGGCAGGGATCACTGGAATACATCCAAAACCCAATCATCACCTTCGCTCATCTCACACATTTGTTTCTTTGCCAAAATTTAATTCAAGGGGAGCCCAGCTGAAGCCTCTGTTCCAAACATGGCCTACAGATTTCCCATAGCCACCTTCCTCTTTACTAAAATTGATGCTGGCAACACTACTGCAATTCCGCTGACCTAATGCAGTTTCTTGATTAAGACTATTAAAATACAGCAATGCATGGTGGGTTCTGTAGTCTTTGAGGGCCACAGTTCCAATTTAAAGCTCTCTCGAGATCTGGATAGAAACTGTTTATCCCCTTCTGCCTGTACTTACCTCAGTGGATTCAGATCCCATCTCAATTTTGTGTAACTGAAATGAAACTCTTGGGCGTGCACACTGCAAGATGCCAGGGCTTCCCCTGATTAGACAAAATCAGCAGTGGCCTATTTAATCAGCTAAATGGTTTTGGTACCTTACTCCCCCCACCCATTTCATGGATTTCTGGCTGCACAGAGGTCAGATTGGAGGTAGCTGAACATCGATCTCTTGGATCCCAAGCACTGTACCCAATGATACCTACTCAGATACGTGAAACAGAATTAATACACTTCTTTGAAAGCAGACAAATGACTGTCAATACACAACCCAGAGCCTAATATTCCACCAGCCTGAATAACTAAGCTGTAATGCCTAACCTGGTCCTGGACTCCTGTGTCCTGTAAACCACGTAACTTCTGTGCCTTTCTCTGTCTGTGTAACAGAAATAACACCAACATCACAGCAACAGTGTGAAACTTCTTTAATGTTTTGGAAGAAGTTCAGCAAGGTAGGTTACCTTGTGCCAGCATCCGTTGTGAATTACTTTGTAAACTAAACTAACACTACAAAACTAGAGGCACAGAATTTAAGGAGACTCTTTACACTTGTACAGAACTTCAGCCAGGACAGCAACACTTTGACAAATCTGAAGTGAGAAAGAATTGCTCCCTATTCCTTGAGCTGCTGAGACACCCGTTCCTGGTAAGGCAGAGTCCAAGCACTTGTGCCCCCTCCACTATCTGACCCCCAGTCTTCTTCACTGAGAAAAAAAAATGAAGCTGTATTATACCGAGTTAGAGACGGCATTCCTAGGAAAAGGCCACAGAGCTTACTGGGGGCAAATCCAGGAGAAATCCTTCGTTTCCTTTTCAGCAATCTGTAAACATCTACTCTTAGTTCTGTGTACTTTGCTGCAGTAACACCTCACCTTTGCATGACTGAGCACTCAGCTGCCCACTGATTTTTGCTCAGCTACAGAAACTCACGGTTAAGTCTCAAACTTGCAGCATGATCTGGAGGTGCCCTAGTCAGGCATCATACTGAAAACTTTAAAGATGCTATGCTTCCTCTGTAGCCTTCAGTGTCAAATATACTGCAAAGACACGTGTATTTTTGTGTATCTCTCACGAGGTATAAAAAGGGTTGCAGTGGTATGTCAGCAGGTTTATTTCTCCTGTAAACTCATACCTAAAAGTGCTTCCAGATGTACTCGAAAATCCTGTTTTTTCCTAGGATAACCAAAGGTATTTTCTAGACTTTATAGAAGTAAATTTTCTATGAGATAAAGCCCAGAGTACTTTCTAGACAGAAGGTCTCTCAGTGGGTGAGTATAGATGTAATACTACAGCTCAGGAGTGGTAAACAAGGGGATTCCAAGGCTGGAGAGGACCTAAGGAGGCAAGCCATCATTTACAACTTACTTCTCTTGGAACTGGAGAAATCCGGGTTTGACCTGAGGCTTGGCATTCTCCAGGGAAGTCGTTGCCAAGGGTGAAGTTGCCAGGTTAGGCACTGATGCTGGGATCTGAGGCATCTGGGGTATAGTTGAAGCCAGCTGCTTCCAAGCTAGCAGTGTGGGGGCAGAGGGTACAGTAGCTGGACTTGGAGTGGGCACGTCGAGGGCAGGAGCACTTGCCATGGTGACAGAAGTAGCAGATGGTGATGAAGGGGCCAGTGAAGCCTTATTCTCAGTAGTAGTTGAGAAGGGAGACTCAGAGTTACTTTTCACAGTTCCACCCTCAGTTCGGAAGTGAAAACTGCAAAAAGACAGTGTAATTCAGACATAAATTCTTGACCGTTGTATATAACTTGATTAAAGATCAACAAGAATGTGGCAGGAGTCTGAAAACAAATTAGCTGAGGTTAAATCCTAAAAGGGGCTCTGCAAACTTTGTGGAAAGATTTAGGGGCCTCCTAGACTGTCTGTGAAGAGATGGGAATTAAGAGGGGTGGAGACAGGAAGGTGCAAAAACATGTTGAAATCAGAGAGACGCAAGAATTGCTGCAGTCAGCAAGATCAATATGCCTATGAGGGCAGCTTCCCATGGCTGCTGTGAGAAGCCAGTAGTTTGCTGTAGTGAACCACAGGGAACTATGCAACGCCACAGACCAACTGTGCTAACAAATCTTTGTCTTAAAATTTGCAACATCTCCTTCCCTTTAAAACCCTTCAGAATCAGTCATGTGGCCAGCTGCTGAAGGCCTCACTCATTCTTTACTCGGGCAGATCTTCCATTGCCTTTAAAAGGAACTTGGCGTGGTTTTGAACTGCAGATTATGCTCTCTAGAAATATATAACAGAGAAAATTTCCAGTATCCCACCCTTCCTTTGCTAGTCCCCTCACTGTAACAGTGGGAGCGTATCTTAAATTCATCCTTCACCCAAGAGTCATCTAGAGTTCTGAGCCAGCTGTACAGCCTCTGTAATATAGGCCATATGATCTAGCCACCAAACTCTGGGCTGTCTGCTACTTCCCAAAACGTGAAATGACAAAGGGTTTACAATACAAGAACACGGCAAGGCGAGAAGGAGGTTGCAGTTGGGCTGGACAATTTGACTGCTACATTTCAAGATCCTTATCCACATGATGTGAACCTCTTAAACAAAACCATATAAACTAAGGGCTAGGGAAAAATTGTTAAAAGAGATTTGTCATGACAAGACAAAGAACAATAAAACGCTTTCTACACTGCTGTGATGGACAGCTGCCTACTCCACAAAAAGTCTGTATCCAGTGACAATAGTTGGGTTTACAGGATCCTGTCCCTCCTATATTTTCTTATTTCTTTGTATGGTGCATTTGTGTGCTGTGAAAAGCATGGGGATCCTTGAATACACTGTCAAGTAGGCTATGGAAAAACACAAATGTCCAATGCTGAGCCTTGCCAACACTTTTTCACAAGTTGAGCACATTTATTGTGAAACAAAATTGAAGAGGACATAGTGTTCTGCAAAAATTTTAGCTGAGCACATTTACACAGGCAGCACCCAAATTGCTGCCCTCAGGACTGCCCACATTCCTGCTCTTGAATAGAATTACTCAGTAAGGTCTCTCTCGTCCTGCAGTGTGCGCGTTTTAGAGTTTTCTCAAGGTTTCCCGAGACTTGTGCTCTCCTACTTACTTGGCATGCTTGATGGCTCCATCCAGGGTGCTGAAGAGGGCACCGCATTCCTCCACGACACAATGGAAATGCACCTTATGGAGAAAATCGCACTGTGCATCACAGAAATCCTTGGTACCAAACCTGGCCAAAGCAGACAAGTAGGCATATTACAGAAGGTCCCAAAAGAGAAGCAGTGTTGGAACAGACATATTTTCTTTGGGTTTCAACTCTACTACCATTCTGTTTTCTAACGTCACTGTCCCTTGCTGCACAAACAGCACTTGCTGGCATTGTTGCTTGATTATTGCCTGTTACATAGATCTGAACACGCAGAACAAGGACCTAATTTCTCTCCAGTTGAACTTGACTGAGAAACTCCCATTCACTTTTAGTGGGAGCAAAATACAGAACTACTCTGAAACAGAAGATGACAATCATAAGTGTTCTTGAGCATCTATGTACAAAAGCCAAGGCTCTGAGGAATGATCAAAGGTTAGTAAACTAAAGGCAATCCAGACCAAGAGGACACTGCTGAAACATTACAGGTCTTTTTTTCTTACTCTTTTTCAATTTAGGGGGAACAGCAAAAGGGAAGAAACAACAGTGGTTCAAGGGAATCTAGATCCAGAATCCACCCGCCTCCCGCCTTGAAACAACAGGTTATCACATAGATGGGAGAGAAAAAGTATCGCCTATATAGCAGTTACAGCCTAGGATGCATAAATACTGAAAAGCACAATCCCTGAAGTACAGATTAAACAATGGTGCAATGCAAAAACCAGAGCAAAAGCCATCGTCTTAAGGTATGCCTCTTGTCATCTAGGAGGAAACAGTCAAGAGGGCAAAAACAACTAAGCATGGTTTCACTGCTCATCCACTGCTGAGATTCTCCAGACTTAATAAGAGTAGTACAAATACATGTGATTTCAGGAAAATCCGGAATCACAGGGAATCTAGAAATCAAGTAAGAAACACTGGCAGGAAGGATTTGAAACTTAACAGAGGTATCTTGCATAATTAAGATACAACAAACTACAATTGCTCTGATAAGCAGGAAAGCAAGAAACAAACAGCAGCCTGTGTGGTCCCAAGAGGGACCTCTTAACAATTTGAGGGTAAAGGAAAAAGAAAAAAAACTTGTACTGGAGAAAGGAGGTCAGTGGATATAGAATAGATGCAGTCAGTTAAAGCTTGCACGGAGAAGATGAAGAAAAGTAAAGGTGTGGTAAGACATAAGAAATCAAGTTACTGCAAGCTAAAGGAGTTGTTTTATCAGGGACAAGAGATACTGTACTTAGAAAGAAGGTCCAATTAAAAAAATGGGAGGTGATGAGTCAAAAATGGCTGCCCTTTAAAATTTGCTTTAGATAGGAAAACTGAAGACTAAGCAGACAATTAGGGACAAAACGAAGACCTTCTAGAAGAGCAGATAAAGGGACTGGCTGGAAAATATAAATATGCACAAATCAGCTAGTCTGGGTAATGTATGTCCTGAAGTGCAATGGAAATTAACTCGCAAACTGATTGCATTACTATTTGCTATTTTTTAAGCCACAGAGAAGAGGGAGGTACTAGGAAATTGGCAAAAAAAAATTTTTAAATCTAGGTACTGATTCTTTCAGGGAAAAAAAAGACAAGTGATCTTTGGCAATTATCATACCTCTAGTCTTAACTTCTCCTTCCAGTAAAGTAATGGAACAAATATTAAGAGGGAGGAGAAAATCATTAAACATCTAGAGGATAAAGGAACCACGAGCAATAAACAGCATCAGGATTATAAAGAATAAATCTTGCCAGACAAATTTAATTGCTTTTTTTGATAGAATTACAAAATTAGTGGATGAAGGGATGCAATATATTTGGATTTTAGTAAAGCATTTTGATACAGTCTCGTATATGCTTAGAATTAATTCAAATTGGCCTGGATGTGAATGCTACCTCATGGATTGAAAACTGGCTGAAGGACCGTAAACAAAGGCTAATGACAAACAGCAATATATTGAGCTGGGAGGAGGTATCTTGTGAATGCTGCAAGGATGACTTTGGTTAGGTCTGAGCTTATTTAACATCTTCATTAGTAATCTAGGAGAAGGAGTAAACAGCACGTTAATGAAATTCACAGAAGATACTAAACTGGGAGGAGTTGGCAACACCAGTGCAAGAGGAGAAAAATAACAGAGAGGCCTTGCAAGACAAGGGAGAAGGTTCAGAATATGAGAGTCATATTTGGAAACATACAGCTAATACATCTGGGGTGTGGGGGTGTATTTTTATACATAGGGGACTCATGAGAGCAACATTAAAAGCAATCCTGTGTAACAGGGGATGGTAAACATGATACATATACATTATGCCATATAGATGCAAACAAGGTAGCACAATTGTGAGCTGCACATATGGGGGCAGAAATCTTGTTGTATCTGGTGTGGTGATACAGGAACGGCAGCCCAATTCTGCACCCATTCAGGGAACAGCAAGAATGACAACAGCAACAACACGATCAGCAGGCTGAAGGGACTAATTTACAAAGTCAGATTAAAGGAAGTAAATAAGCTTGGTTAAACGGTATGCTAAAAGTCTGTGACTATCTGAAGGGGGTGAACTCCAATTGTGGAAAGGAATTATCTGCTGTGGTTCAAGGGGATATAACCAGGAGAACTGCAACAAAATTACAAAAAGGGAAATTCGGGCAGCATACCATGAAAAAAAATTGTGACAGTGAAACAAATTAGGTGGTAGAATAATGCTCCCAGAGACAAGAAAATAGCCACACTGCTTGGTGTAATTACAACTAGGCTGGACAAAATGCAAATGGGCTGCAGGGAAGGATCTCACACTGGCCAGGGGCAGATGGACTAGAAGACTTTCTAGTCTTCTCCATTAAAGTCTGTGATTTACAAAGTGTCCACAGGCATTTGCAGGCAACTGTGTCAGAGCACAAACCCCTATGTGTCTGCCTGGGTGTATCTGTGTATGCTCAAAGCATGTGTCTGTCTGGGCATGTATGTGCATGTGTCTGTGTGTGGGTGAGTTTTGTATCTGTTCCATTTTCCTTTCGAGCCTTCTTGTCTACAACAAGAACAGCAGAAACCATCCCAGTTCCCATACCCCTTATACTCCTTATTTTGTTTCTGTGGGCTACTCCTATGATCAGAGCAGATGCCACAGCAAGCATTTTAAGGCTTCTGTGATCTATGCATAGTAACTAAACATGGTCCAACAAAAGTTCAGTGCTAAGAGCAAGTTGCAGCAGGTCCCCTGGACTTGCAGACTGGGGACATAAAGAGGAGCCTAAGATGAAGTCAGGCTGACAATACTATGTGAATATCTGTGCTCATAGTTGGTTCTCAAGACCCCTTTGCAAAATAATTCTGCGTGGACAGGTATTTCTCATAGGACATTAACACCTACTGCAGCTAGCCAGGACTGAGGACTAAATGCACTCCAGAAGGTGATGAGCAGATCACAGAGTCAGGCCTTTCAATTCAAGGGAACTCTGCATTCAAGTGTGAACTAACGAGCCAGACACTTTCCAAAGGAAGTAATTTTCCCTTTCCTCTATTCCCAGTTCCATGCTCTCCTTACCGGCGCAGGTACATCTTCCATGGCTCAGAGAGCTTCTCCTGGACAAGTGCCTTCACTGCCTTGCCCAAGTACTGTGTTGGCTCTCCAGCCCCAGCCTGGCTGCCATCTCCTTCTGTCTTAATGTTCAGCAGGTTGCCAAGGCTGGCACTGGTCTTGGACATCTGGAACAAGAACATAGACACTGCATCAAGCCCAGCACACAGCTGTGGACACTGCCAGTCTGGACACCCTCAGGACTGTCCCACGGAAAGCTGTGTCTTCAAAGATTAAGAGAGAAGACAAGAAGTCTGCACAGGCTGCCTCAACCGCATCAGCAAAACTTAGCAACACCTCGCTCTTCTGCATCCTCCACCCAACTATCACAAAGTACTCAGGTGCCCATCTAATATTCATGGGTCTTGTGTGAAGTAATGAAGCATCATGTCTACTTTATACATGGGCAAACTGAGGTGAAGAGAGACATACCCTATTTGAGCATGGAAAAGGTGTGCAAGCTTAAACATTAATAGCCCTACATAGCTTCTACAAAATGCTGGTCTCTTAGTACAGACCTAGTGATAGAACTGGTAAACTCTCGTTTATTTAGAATCATCTTATCCCAGCCACAAGGATGTCTCCTTCTTTAAAGTGACTATCAGGTATGTTTAGGGGTGGGAGGGGGGAAATCTCATTCAACTGGGGAAAAATTCTGGCTCCACTTAAGTTCCTGGAAAATTCCTACTAACTTCAATAAATAAATGATGTCGCTTTCTGTGCTAAATGGACATATCCTCCACAAAGCAGGACTTGGACTCACAACTTGTATTGTGGGAAAGGCTTCAAATAGGTCTACACAGAGAAGGTTTAGAGGTCCAGGTGTATGATGTGTAGGATAGAAAAAAGAAGTTACTCAGGAGTGCTTAGAGAGAAAATTTTCTTTCAGAATCAGTGCACCACTTCCCAGACCCCTTCTTGCTTTGTTGCACTCTCAGTTACCTCCAGTAACAACAGTGAATTTCACAGCATGAATAAAATGCAGGATTGGGCCCAATACTTGCATTATAAACTCCACCTACTTGAGGATCTCGAAGCCCTTTATAAATATCAGTTAATTAAGCCTGACAGCCCCCTAAATAAACTGCAATGCGCTACAGGAACCCTGGCTATTTGAGGCTTTCTTAATGCCCCCTGAAGGTAAAGCCCCTGCTGCTATGTGGAGACCGCAACTCTTTATGGCTGGAGTCAGAAACTCAGGTTGTCTTTTTCCACTGCAGTTTGCTGCGCATTCAATTTCTGTAAAGGGTTCTTTTTTCTAGAAAAATAGTAAACGATTCCTCCATGAACAGAAATTGTGTGCAGCAAGAGGAAGAAGCAAGCGTGATGTGTTCCCTCAGCACATTTAGCTTGATTCTGAAATCCTTAGCCTTGGAATAGGCTCCTTCAAATCAGTGGGCTTTATTATTTGCTGGTTTATGTCATTGGTTAATCCCATTCCTTCTTTAAAAAAGGAATAAACCTGAAGAACTCATATTTTGTGCCTGTGCTACACTTATTTTGCACAACATAAAGAATCTTATGCCGGGCTGCACACAAACAAATGCTTATTTCTAAGCATATGCTTAAACCTCATTCTCCTGGAGATTTTCAAGTGAAGTATCTATTGAAACAGAATTTCCCTGAGCTGGGGCCTTCAGAATGACTCAGGACCCCAGACAGCAGACTTACTAAAAAGATTTGCTCGCTAGAGAAAGAGCTGCATATTTGAAATCACTGAAGGGACAATAGGCAGGAAGGAGTAAGAAATTAAGTTTAAAAGGGAACATCAAAAACCCAGTGTAACAGAGAGCCAATGGAGGAGAAAAATGGCATAAGGATAAACACAGAAATTAGAAAACACAGAGAAAAAAGAGTGATGAAATAAGAGAGAAAGGAGGCGAGAGATTACTAGGCAAAGTCACTTTGCCCTCTCTTGAGGGTTATATGGCCTCAATGCATGTAACGCCCAGAGCCAAGGGGATGGCAACAGTTATGCCTGTAAAACCTATCACACAGTAGAATATTAAAGCATGGCTCAAAGGCTGCCCTGATCTCTACTGCAGTTGTACACAACAGCAAAATTAATCTTGGTACAGTAGAATTTATCATGTGAAAGGGAAATATATATTTGAGATGATGTATAATTTAAGGAAAAAGTAAGGAAAAAGAAACTGTGCATTATCTAAAATAAATATTCTAGAACGTGGTAAAGGGGGCTCTGTTGGACACCATTACTCACACCAGAAAGACAGAAATTGATGATTTTGGCTCAAAACTTCTAATTTTTTTCTTCTCTTTCATAAAAACAAATGATTCTCCTCCCCCTCCCCCAATGAAAGAAAATGTTTTTAAGTAAATAAACAAAATGAGTAACTATAAAAAGAGAGCGAGAGAGAAGTTGCCAGGTTCTGGAAATAAAAATGGAAAAGCAAAAAAAAAAAAAGTCTTTCGGAGCCCTCCTCTGTCTAGAAAGGATGAAGAAAAAAAAAAAAGGTGTCAGAGGCTGCAATATATTTCTTCAGCCAGTTCATTAAATTAATTCGTAAGCAGTGGCTCTGAAATTATACCCGATGAAAAATGGTCTCAAAATTTAAATGGTACAAACTCATCTTATTAGAGGCAAAACATTAAAAAACAAACGCATCTCTCCCCCCAACCCCCCCCCCCGCCATCGCAGCTTTAATTTCTCTTGGTGGGGGGAATGAAAGGCGTTTGATGGATGGCTCTTACCTTATTCATAAGCGAGGATAAAAGAGATGAATTTGCCGAGACTGTGTGGCCATTTGATTCATTACTGGAACACACAAACCAACAGGGTTTAGTTAAGATGTGCACAGGGACTGTGAGCACTGAGATTAATCCTTCTCCCTTCAAGCTGCCTCACTCCTCACCTGCTACATCCAGAGGAAGAGAATGATGCCCACCCTCCCTTGGGCAGGCGAAAGCCTTTTACTTGTGATAGCCAAGATGGAGAGAAAGAGGGTCCCAAGTCTGCAGAATTTAGTACTTTCAGCTATCAAACAGTCCAAACCTCTTCCTCCAGTGTTCACACCATCACACTTTTTTATTAGCTGACTCACAACCCATCCCATGTTTTACTGCTTCATCCCATTACAACTTTCAGAAATATGCCACAAAACCAGGGGGGATGCTGACAGAAGACTCGTACTGCCAGGGATACAGGGCCCCTCTGCAGTGGAGAAGGCAATGCAACAATCCATATGGCCACAGCTAAGCATGCCGAAAGACAACCTTAGTATTTCACATGCATCAGTAATAGTTGTAGCTGACTACAAGTGCTGGGGTCCCAAATTGAGGCTTATTTAAATGAAGTATGGAAAGGTATGTATACAAAGGCCAAAGTGGAATAGGCTCAGTTATCCCCTGTGTCAGTTCCTCTGCAGCTTTTCCACACAGGACAATCCCCTAACACTCCTGTTCTCAGTAGAGATGCTGGAGAAGTGGGACACACGTTTTGAGACAGGTGCATTCACATCTGCACAAGTGCAAAGATTCATCACCATAACTATAGATTAGCACATGCCAGACCCAGACCAGAGGTAGCCTGACACCCAGTTGTTTTTTGTGTCCAATTTCTCTGGAAGGTGCCTCTCTTAGATCCGATTCAATGCCCTGTTACATCAGTGCAAATGCTCCTGCTAAAAGTGTGCTGAAGTGTGGCATTGAAGCAGCCTTCGATCAGCTCTTGATGACAACAGCAGGAATATCTGAGTGTCAGAAGGAGCTTTGCCAGTGGCTCGTTTTTCAGAGGGGAGCACAAGAGGTGAGGCTCTTGTCAAAGAGTCAGCAGGTGCTTGTGAGCCCAAAAAAACATCTGGAGAACATACACTTGAGGGGGAGTAGAGAGAGCCTCCCTGCCTTCAGTTTGGGGGTGTCCAATTCAGCCACTGTGAAATCGCCTTTCATCAACATGTTGTGTCCTCTCATATTACAGGTACGGAAACTTCTCAGAGCTTGATGCTGGAAAGAGCTAAGTGTGCCTGCCTGCGCACTTCTCTCACCCGTGATCCTTGACGCTCAGGTCCAAGCTGTGCTCCTGCAAGGAGTCCTGACTGGTGGCGGATGATGATCCCATAGCCTCCACAGGTTCCTGCTTCACCTGAACTGGATTGAACCGTCCAGGAGCTGCTGGTTGTCCATTGCCTGCTTAAGAAAGACACCAAGAAAGACACCAAAATTAAATGCAAAAATTAAATGAAAAATGTAGATCTAAAATGACGTTACAATGGCAAATAAGTAAGTTAAATCACTAGCACCAGAGCATAAATGGAAAAAGCAAAGAAAAAGTGTGGGGGGAGGGAGGTGCTGGGATTGCTGGTCAGCGTTTATTGCCAAGCTGACATGATGGGTTCTGACGTCCACTCCAGCGTGGAAATTCTTCAAGTGATAATTATTGCAAAATTATGTCAAAGTTGTCCAGGCTATGGGCCCTTTAAAGGAGAAGGGCGGAAGGAGCGTGGGGGAGACCTGATTCTCTGCACAAACTGTCATAACTAATTTGCGGGGCTGCCTCTTAAGCGTTTATTAAAGACTCTGTTAATGCTGAGGCAATGTGGCAGCTTTCGACTGCTAGTCAAGCCCCCTTTCTCGTCCCCAATCCCAGCGTTGCCGTAGCGACAGCGATGGCCCGCCACTGCGCGTGCCCAGCAGGAGCATCTGCCCTGCCCGGGCTATCGAAGGTGACAGCCAATGGGATTGGTTCAAACTGCGCGACCTCTTGCCACCACCATCGCGTTGTCTCCACAAAAAGGGGGAATTCTTCTTTTTTGGGAGAAGGTTTAGTGCTGAGCCCGTGGAAGAAAAATTCAGATTAAAGGAAGAGAAAAAAAAGAGGGAAGGGGGGAAAACCGGACAACAAATTAAAGAAAGAAATTAGGAAGAACAGCAAGGAAAAAAGGAGGGAAAAAAGTTGCTGACAGGAACATGTCTGCAGTGCTTTTTTCCACAATCCCCAAGTGACTAAAATATTAATTTACCCTCCGGCAGTACAGCTGACGGCGAGCTGCTTCTCAGACAGCAAGTGGCATTTTATTAAAAAATAAAGGAAAATAGTTCCCTCAATGACCTTTCTCTGCTTTAGGAAACAATTTTTCAAATAATAATTCTAAAACTATGTGAAAGTTCCCCTCCCTCTTTAATCAGATCACTTCGTCCTACTCCCTCATTTGCTGCTGGGTAGAAAGGAACAGGGGCAGCACTCACATACCCATGGGCCAGCAGCCTGCTCTGGCTTTTCCATGCCCTGGGGAAGGAGGCTGAGGGGCAGCCCAATGCCTTGGGGTGCAGCCAGGCAGAGCCTCCCCTCCATGACACCACATTGCCCACCATGAGCTGACCATGTTCAGCAGGAGATTGTGGAGGTACCCTGTGCTCTTCAGGGAGCCCCACGTCCCTGCTGGCAGAGCTGGACATGGGCAACAACCTGCCCCAGGTCTAGGTGGTGGCAGGAAGAGCTTCAGGCTGCCCCAGGGAACTTCTCATTCCCATCTTTTACCCCTCTCATGGTGCCTCTGCCCCTTGCACCTCAGGGAGCTGCAGGGACAGAGAAGCACAGCTTGCAAGAACTGAATAGGAAAATGGTCCAGTTTGTGGACTGTACCAACACTATCTCCAAACCCACAGCTGCGACAACAGAGCTGGAGCACGGAACCAACCCCCCAGATCAGAAAAACAATTGGCAATGAGCTCCAAGATCAATACCACTAGGCCCAGCTAAAACTCGATACAGTCTGCAGAAGAGGGCTTAGGCTGCTGTGTGGCCTGCAAGTATTGGCCAAGCTTTTGCTTCATTTCCATTTTTAATACAGTGCCTCTCTCTTTTTAGCCTACAGTAGGCAATACACATGGCAACACCCTTCAGATCTGGTAAGAGCTTACTCCATTTGAGGGCAAAGCTGTGTTTCCTGTGTCTCTTCTGGCCACATGGGTATAGCCAGGCTCCACAGGAAACCATGCCAAGACTGCCCTCTTCAAGGGTTAACTGGACATGACCAAATTTATTTTCCCATTTACATTCCTTTACCACCTCCTCCCCACCTCCAGTCCCACGGACAACTGGGTGGCTTCTTATTCACTCCTCTCCAAGTCATCAGGCACTGCTCTTCCTCCCACCACTAGCACAACTGATGAGGGTAACTCACCTGCTTCAAGTGCTACAGAGGGCTTGAGTGCAGCTGCTGCCAGCCTGGCCATCATAGGAGAGATTAATCCCTTGCTAGCAGAGATCCTTTCCATTATAGATGCCGCTGGAGCTGGAGAAGAAGTAGCCGCTGGCTCACCAGATCCTGAAATGGCCTGGGATGAGGAATCCGTAGGAGCAGATGATGTTGGATTGGAGCCAGAAGAACCAGCAGTCATCAGATTAGCTGAGCTGGCAGGAAGTGATGTAGAGACCCGACTGGGGATGATGGGGAAGAAGGATCCAGCTGTTCCAGGAAGTGCCGAGTTGGAGAGTGCCAGGGCCAAGGGTATATTGCTGGGAAGAGCCTGGGAGAGCAGGCCAGAGATCTTGGTGGCTGGTGTCATGCTGTTGGCAGACTTGCTGGCCTGTGAGGAAGCCAGCTCAGCAGCAGAGGACGGTGCAGCTGGGACTATGAGAGAAACGGAAGACTGTTGACTGGTGGGGGAGGCACTCAGACTGGAGTTCTTCGAGCTCATAGCGGAGAAGTCAATAAGGTCATCATTACTGGACTCCTCTTGCTCATTATCCTTGGACCCGAGGAGAGAGGCAGGCAGGCCCAGCACTCCTGAGCTCCGGATGTGCCGGCGCTCATGTTTGCGTTTATGGGAGGTCATCTGGCTGGTGGAGGTGAAGGTGAAGCCACAGCCTGCCCTTATGCAGTGGAAGTGGTTGGTGGCCTTGCTGTAGACACAGCCCTCATACTTGCATTCCTCATACTTGTAGAACTTCTTGAAGCCGTCCTTGGCATAGGCATCATCTTTGATGTGGTAGCTCTTGTGCTTCTCAATGTCACACTTGTTCTTGAAGGTGAATGTACACCCAGGTCGCCTGCAAGGGCATCGAGGAGGAGAGGGTGGTTGGCTGTGTGGGCTAGGAGCACAACGCAACTGCTGTCACCTGTCTCCCTCTGGGATAAGGACCGGGGCCAGTATGAGACAATGGCCCTGGCTGCAAAGGGGTTGAGGAGCTTTATGTGGGTAAACCTGTGACACCAAGGCAAGCAAAAATGCTGCCATGTGAGAGAGCTGGGAAGCTCACTCCACTCCGAGGAACAGCCACAATAACATGGGGATGCAGGCACCCACCACTGAAAGTTCCAACCAAAACAGCAGTTAAAATGGACTAAGGTACAAACTGTGCCTTCCTACTCCCCCTGAGAACACGAGAAATCAATAGAAGAGTATTTGTGTACAGAAGGCAGAGTCTGGCCCTGAAAGGGATGAGCTGGCTGACTGTTGGCTGGAGAAAACTAGCATGGAAGTGCCATTAGCAGTATATTAATGGCCTACTTCAGTCGAATTCTGAAGAGGACTGTGATCTCTTTCCCAAACGATTCTAGGATGTATTTTCTAGTGGGTACCCTTTCCTCGGATCACCTCAGATCACACTGCTGCCTTCAGAGTGGTCTGCAGCATGATCCTCGAAATCACATCTGCCCTGGAGCATGAGTTCTCTCAAGAGCAGCACTGAGAAGGTCACAGCAGGGAAAAATCAAGTCCCTGTGTACACTCCTGAATTTATGACTTGGCAGAAGGAGGCAAACACACCATGCAATGCTGAGGCAGGATTCCCCCCCTTCCCTGCTGTCTCACCTGCAGTGAAAGTGAGTGGTTTTCTGCCCGTAGAACTGGCATTCCACAGTGCCGCAGTCCTCCGTGGCACGGAACCGCTGAAACCCGTCATTGATGAGCTGGGTGTTCTTCTTGTGAAAGTTCTCATGGGTCATCACATCAGAGGTGCTTGTATAGACCTTGTTACAACCCACCTAACCCGGACCAAAAC
Organism: Haliaeetus leucocephalus; assembly: GCF_000737465.1. Classification (NCBI taxonomy): domain Eukaryota; kingdom Metazoa; phylum Chordata; class Aves; order Accipitriformes; family Accipitridae; genus Haliaeetus; species Haliaeetus leucocephalus. The sequence goes on along the minus strand of NW_010972992.1, from coordinate 4,225,976 downwards.
AGGGAGTCATCAGTACAGCGTTTTAACAGCCTACCATTATTACCAGCAATAATAAATACATGTGCAGCACACATACATTTAATAGTTCCATTTGTGCACCTCTCCTAGGAGTATTAAGTCATCACTTTAATTCCCAATCTAAAGACTGATAGAGCAGTTGTGGAAAAAAAAAAACCAACAACCCTGGGCATGAAACAATAAGAAAAAAAGGGGAGGATGCAAAGGGATAAAAGACCAGCTACAGATAATCATGCCTGCTTAGGGAGGCAGTAAGCAGGGTTCCTGCTCTTAAGGAAAAAAGCCATTGCTTTTTGTTATCTTGGAGTGACACAGAACAAAGTAGGACTTTCATCTATTCGGGGAATACAAAATTGAGTGGGAATGAGTTATTTACCTCTTTAGTCCTTCTGGGAGGTAAGGCAGGGTGGTGCAACATGAGGCCAATCTTTTGAGCTTGTAATGTACAGGTTTCATTCTAGCAAAGCATAAACCCTATGTTCAGCTGATCTTAGCAAACCATTGGTGACTTTTTTCCTCCGTCACTGTTCAAGACTACCACTTCAATAATTTTAAACTCATGCAGCAAATGGGAATGGTGTGACGAGGACGGAATGCTGAAAACCTGCCTTCCTCTGGGTAAAGCGGGCAACTTTGCCATATTGAGTAAAAAAACACTGGAATCTGAAAACGTCCTCAGCCCTGCTGAGGGAGGATTTTTTTTTTCTTTTTTTCTCTAGCACAACATGTGCCAATGCCTGCACCATCTCAGAAGTGAAGAGAACGAAAACAGCACCTCTTAGTTCAGCCCAGGTTGATTCAAACAGGCAATAACAAAACCCATGACAAATACCCAGGAAAAAAAAAAAAAAAAGGATGTCCAGCTATTTCCAATATAAAAGAGCCTCTCTCTCTCTACACTGACACCTTGAAAAAAGACAGACCCTGCATGGCATTAAAAAAAAGAATTAAACAAAAACCTCCTTAGGAATAATTTGCAATGCAGCTCTTGGTGCTAAAGCCTAAAAAAATGTCAGTTTATATAAACAACTAACTGAATTTCATCCACACCAATTATGGACATAAAGAAAAAAAACCCTATGAGATGGATGGCACAAATTCTGCCATTTAAGCAGTATTTTCTTTAATTGGGAGTTTATATTCAGACACCTTTCCTGTAAGACACTGCTTACATGGGCATTATTTTACTGGAAGACAGTGGGCACAGGATGGAATTACCCATATATAGTTGTGTAAATGAGGGTCTCTGTTCGAACTCGGAGTGACTTAAAGCTGTGAAACATTCCTCATACTCTAAATAAAAAATTAAACTAATCCCATCCTGGTCAATTGAAGAAGCTAAACAACCAATATTATGGAAGCATAACAGAAAATGTCCTCAAGTGAAAGTCACATGAAGTTCCCAATTTATCAAATGTTGTAAGCACATGCTTAAACCACCCCCTATTCAGGACAGTACTTGAGTGCATGCCTAACATTTAAGTATGTGCTTAAGTCCCATTGACTTCAGAAAGCATACCTGACTTCAAGCTAAACATATGCTGAAGTCTATCCCAGCAAAACATTTAAGCATGTGATTAAGGCCTTGTGACTTTAACTGGGGTCTTAAAACTGTTGGGATAGGGCAGGAAGCGAGACCTGAGTTTTCAGAACAGAAAAGCTTTCACTAAGGGTTGCCTGATTATTCTGTTTGTAACTACAGCACATTCTCATGGCAATGGCTTAGGCCACAATTCTAATGGAACAAGTACATATCAAACCCTCTAATCTGAAGAATGATCAGGGTACGACCCAAACAATCTGGTGTGCCCGTGTCTAAAAACAGTAAATGCATCACAGTTACATCCGTGCAGCAACTCCAACTCTGGTTACGCTGCTCTTGAAGCCTGGCTGGCTCTTGAAACAAAGCTCCCAGCCTACACCACAGACAAGTACCACCGGTGAAGGAGACGCAGAACCAGGGGTGTTAAGACTAGATATGTGACAGTAAAGTTTAATTACTTTAGAAATTAATTATGGAGGAAATTAACCCAGTGTTAAAGGGCAGATGTGTCACAGAAAAGTCTGATTTCAAGGTAGTGACAGATCACATTTGAGTAGAGGCAGTGCAGTGGCATCACAGAGAGGTCCCTGAATCTCAGAGAACGGGGCTTGTTTGAACAAGTGAAGTCCAAGACTGTGAGAAAACCTGGAGACCTGCTTTGCTTCACTGCATGCGCAAGGCTTCTAAAAACAGAATGGTGCTTCCTTTCACCCTTCCCAACACTTGGCAAGGCAAGCATAGTGAGGAGAGGGCTCGGACTCTTCAAAGAGGTGCCTGATTCAGAAGTGAGCAAGAGAGGCTGTGAATGTCACCCCTTTGCCTCAGGACAGCCCCTTGCTCTCTAACAAGGAAGTGTTGGGCTGCCTAAACTCAAGAATCCTTTCAGTCCACCCCGAAAAGGACACAGCTCGAACAGTGGCTCTTCATCTGCCTTGTGTGCTATTCCCCCGTCCATCTGTTACCTGCATGCAGTGGTAGTGTGTGCTTTTCCCATTCAGGTGGCAGCCATGATAGTACACGCTACAGTCATCCAAGGGGCTGAAGCGCATGAAGCCGTGCTGGAGGGAATTATCACGTTTCTTGTGCATGTTGTAATGCCGAATCACATCCTGTTTACTAGTGAATCTCTGGAGAGATACAGAGACAGACAGTGAGACACGTGATGGGAGTGGGTGAGTAATCCTGGGGACAGGGTGGGTTTTTTTGTTGTTGTTAATAAACTTATGGTACCAGGAGTTTAAAGCTTAGCAGTAATCACTCCAAGAGAGTCAGATTAAAGAGGAATTGTGTGCATGTATCTTCTTGGTAAATGGAAAGTATATACACATGAAAAGTTGTAGAGTAAACATGACACTGGGGTGATGTCCAGAATATGCTTCATGCAGCTTTAAGACTGCAATTCTTCTAACATAATTTTAGCTGCTACTATCTCAAGAACTGCTATAGTTAGAAAGCAAACCAGTGAACTAAACAGCCTACAAGAGAGTAATCCAAGCTTCCAAATCACTCACTGTAGTGGTTAGCAAGACACTGGCTGCCACATTCATGTCAGACTAGAAATTGGGAAAAATACTCTGCTCTTTTATAGTATCTTCCCATTGTAAGTCTTCTGCCTCCCCTACAAGGTAGGATGGCTTTATTAGGGAAACAGGGACATGGAACTTTCTTCCAGTCACAGAAAAAGATGGTAGTAGAGCTCAGAGCTACATCTGTATGACCAGAATATCCTTTTCATTCTCTACCTGCTTGAAGTAATGAAGGGGTACCCCACTGTCAGAGCAGGCTAAGTGCCTTTAAAATGAAGCTTTTCATTTCTATTTCCCACAGACATCAATATTTAACAGTGAAGGTGGGAAAGTAAATCTGATTTTTTTAAAAAGAAATCAATATCCATTTATTTTGAGGAGTAATTGAAAAGGCCTGTATTCTAATGTTTAACAACTTTTCTAGTCTCCCTCATAGGAAACAAATGATTATCGCTTCCACTCTTTCCTCCTATAATATCAATCCTGATCAATCTCGTTGGTATTGGCACAGGAATATATGGATATAGATTTCAACAGGAATCCCTTGGAGGCTGGAGGTATGATTTCCCAGGGCGTACATACAGGATTGCTATTGCCAATCATCGTTAATTTGTGCCCACTTATTACAGAGCGTTACTTATTCTAAAATATATCTCAGCCGTAAAATAATTTGCATTTTAAAAAGCAGCCTAAATCCTTATTCCCTGCGAGACCAGACAGCTCCTTTGCAAGCAGCTTCCAGACTCCTTAGGAAATAATCATGAGGCCAATCATAATAATAGGTTTTTCTGTCTTTCCATCCTTTGTGTTTCTCTCTTTCTGGTTCAGAGATATCCGTGTTACAGTTGGGACAGACTCATCTCGGTTACCAAATGCTGGGCTAGGAGGACCACTACATCCATCCCTGAGACAAACTCTCCTTTGATCAATAGAAACCCACAGTCAAGCTCAGCAGATCCAGAACAACTTCCTATGCTGTGGTCAGACTCATTCCTTTGAGACCCAAAGGTCTCCTGGGGTAGGGCTGAAGTTGTGTCTGATGCACAGTAGAGGCAAACTCTGGGATTCCCACTGACACACATACAGCCTGACCACAGAAATGGCAGTGTCAAACTCACAGACCTGGGAAGAGGGTAAACAAACACAGCACGTGACTCCGCTGGCTTGACGTCGCTACCCTGGCAATTCTCCCAGTAATTACAGCATTGCACATGCTCCTGCCCCCACGCTTTCCCCACAAATCCAGGACTGCTGCTGGTCTTATTGGGTGTTTTGTTGCAGATACTGCCGCTACAATGTCACCCGGGCAGCAGGAGGGAAAGAGACAGACTAACAGATCAGCATTCCCTAGTTTCAGGCACAATTTGTAACACAGCAGAATTTATTCTCTTGGTTTCACTGATGTAAATCTGGAGTAGTTCCCACTGACTTGAGCTGATCTATGTTCTGCTCTTCGTTATAGTGGTCTGGGTTTGGTTAAATGGTGTTAGACTGGGTTAAATGGGAACAAAATAGGGATCTAGTTAAGTTCAAAATACATCTTGCCCTCTTTCAGAGCGGAAAAGTGAAGAGGCATGTGCATGCATGGGGGAGGAAAGCACAGGAGGACACACATCTCCCCTAGGCTGTACCCCTTTACACTCAGGTAGCTGTGCTGAAAACTTTTTACCATTCTTTTACCTGGTAGTTGCACTCTGGGTCAAGGCAGTGGTAATGTTCTCTATACTGGTATGCACAGTGTATATGTCCACAGTGCTGACTGCCAGAGAACCTGCAAACATGAGAGGAGGACAGAAGAAAGAAAGGGAAAGAGAATAAAACAGTGTCGTGACAGTAGTGCCTGTAAGCAAGGCACAAATAAAGTAAATCCCATTTCTGCTTTCATCCCATGTTTATGGCATTAAACCCCACCTCCTTTATCCCCTCCAAGGATGTTGACCCTCCTGCCTTCCTTTTCTTATTTGTCACTATTTAAAGGTGCTTCATGAGCAGGATCATTGAGGTCTTGTACATCCCTAATCTGTCTTTATTTCCCTTTGAAATTCATCTCCATTATGTAAGTTGCTTAACTTGGGGAAGAGTAAGAAAGGAGGGTTCCTTGAATTAAATATCATACAATTCTAAAATTCTCATGTGTGAGTTTATAAACCACAGCAGTGAGTTTCAGAAATCTCCCATGCCAGAAGGAGACAAATAAATATCGGTCAAATATGGATTCTAAATTTTAGGTATACGCCCATCTAGTACGGCCTCAGAAAAGCTCAGGCATTCATTTGTTTGTACAGGTTATGTCTCATGACTTTTTTTATCACAGTATGGTGTCACACTACAGAGAAGATTGCAAACCAGTGGATTAGATGGTAAACCACACAGATAGATGATGATCATGGCAAGATGACATAGGAACTTTCAATAAGATGGACAGATCAATGGAAAGACAGGCGAGATGGATCAACAGGAACGGGACAAAGCGTTACAGGCAGACCATCTCAACCCTGTGTGTGCATCTTCTCCCATGCATGACAGCCCTGCTAATCATTATTTTCCCTGTGGATACAGTATTTGCTCACAACAAAAAATAGTGCAGTGCAAAAGAACAAGGTTGTCAGCCCGCCTTTGAGCGCAACTAAAGGAAGCCACAGCCAACAACAAGCACCCAATCCATTTCTGCAGGCCACCACTGAGCACTCCACACGGCAAATTTGGAAACTTCTGACGTACAGGGTGGAAAAAAACCCAGAAAGGCAGAAATGCCATACAATATCTACATACAAACAGGCAGTACATAGACTGTATTGACTGATAGACACGTCAGTAATTGGCAAGAGGGGATGATCCAGTAACGGGCTAATCAGTGCTATGAATTCTCTGATGTATATTCTAGAGGACCCTGGAAGAGCTGAAGAGCTTGAAAGGGAAAAGCAGTAGAGAGCAGGGGACTCAGAGGGGAAACATTCAAAGATAAAGTACCATCTGCTCAAAGGTTCCTCAAAGGTTCCTCATGTCACTTAGTGCTAAACACAGCAGGAGTGCATATGATAAAGGGCATGGGAAAGAAACAAGGAAGGGCAATGGGTAAAAAGGAAAAATGAGAGGAGTGAGGGGGTCCCGGGGCAATCAAGGAATGGGGCAGGTGCAGGGAAGATTATGGATCATCATAAGGTGAGGTAACGCTAAGCTACAGGATAGAAAAAGTCGTGACGAAAAGCAGCACTAAATAAGGCATTTCTGAAGCACAGTAAGGAAGAAGAGGTCAACTGTGGAGACAGCAGGGCCTCTAGGAGAAAGAAAGGGGACTTAATTGACAGAAAAGATAGACATTGCTAAAAAATTAAATGACTTCTTTGCCTCAGCATTCACAAAGGGAGACAGGGACAGATGCCAGGAGCAGACATGCCTTTCCCTGGGGAAGGAGAAGAAATACTGCAGGAAATCAGGATCACGTCAGAACAGGTGATTGAGAAACTGGAACAAACCTCAGCAGCGGAGAAGAAACAAACCACAAGGCAAACAGCAAGGCTGGCTGCACAAACAAAGGTGTGGAACTGAAAGCAGAGGAAGCAATTCCTGCTCAACACCTGGGCAACAGTGAGGCTAGTACAGGGCGCAGGCAGCAGCCTGAGTCACCATGGCATTAAACTAGGTACACGCAGCTCTGCAGCAGATCGCACCAACTGGTCCTGCTAGTCCAGGGCTTTATGTCAGCACACTACCAGCAGCTTTAAAGGAAAGAAACTGCTTTGTGGAAAGCTTCCTCCTTATTCCACTGATGAGATGGGGAAGAGAGAGCTGTGCAGGGCTGGAGAACTGTGGAGTGCAGGCCAGGCAGAGACAACAGAAAGAAAAAGACCTTGCTGACAAATACACACCTTTGAGGGAAAGCAGTCTAAAATATTATTGAAAGTGAGGATGCAAAATGACCAGAGATGCCAACTGCAGTAAAAGAAGGGACAGACACCGAAGAGATCTGACTGTATGGGATGAGTTACTTGAAACATCCTAGGAGGAGTAACTCACAGGCTCAGCTTTAAAAGCAACAGCTAAACAAGCACTGTAGCACTTCAAACTCCTACCCTCCTTTCCACGTGCCACAGCAAGGTGTGTGTGTGTGGTGTCTACAGTGCAGGAAGGGAGAGGCAAGTGTTGTACCAAACCGTGCACTTGGGGAAGGAGGGAAGCAGCAAGCACAGCACAAAGGGGAAATTCTGCTCTTTCAGTCTGTAAGGTTAGGCTCCTAAAGGGTTATATTTATCCTGTGTTTCTTCTGACACTTGAAACAGTTCAAAGCTATTAATTTTTAAAGCACAGCATCTGTTTAGCTTTTTCATAACAGGAAAGCTTACACACCACACACTTACTTACACACATACACACGCGCACATTTACATGCACATACTCGAAGGTACATCAACACCCCTCTTAATTTACATGAACATACCCACAATTTCCATGCACACGAACAGACACAAACACACCTGAAACAAGCAAACTCACAGACCATCTAATCACACTGATATGCAAATCCAAACTCCTAAATTGTCCATACAGGCACATAGATTCATTTTCACAAGAATAACCCCCTCCCCCTTCCCTTACTTTCCTCCCCCTCCCCTTACTTTAATCGGTTCACTTTTTTTTTTTTTTTTTTGCCAGAAAGAACTAGTCTTCATCTGGCAAGAATTAGAAAGAAAAACCAAGATAAATAAATAATAATAAAAATAATAAATAAAGAAGTCAGCATGCTTAGAGAGTGTTTACAGACTCATTACCCTGTAACGATGATGTGAAAGAAGGAAGAAAAAAAAAACCCACCCCAATTACAAGGGGGGAGGAAACCCACACAGAAATAAATATTTAAGCAAGTGCTGCCAGAAGCACCATCTGCTGAGGCACTAATAATAATAATAATAATTTTTTCTGTGGTCTTTTTTTTTTTTTTTTAATTATAAATATACAGGGGGGGGGGGGGAACAACCCAACCCAAACTAGCTAAGTAAGAGGTTTTGTTTTGTTGTGTGAGAGAATGGATTATTCCTGGGCAGCTTTTGGCAGTGGCTTTGGCAAACTCATTAAGCTAATTATGCAGTACAGACATAGAGTGTCGTGTCTCTCTCCCCCCACCCCTTGATTTTAAGGCTTTAAACTGTTTTTAAAATTGTGTGTAAATTGAAGGGAAGTGGCTGTGCTGCCAACGGGCGGCTTGCGGAGCTTTTTAAGCAGGATGTGGTGTCCCTTAGCTATCTCACAAGCCTCCCTCAGCTACCTGCCTGACCCAGGGGAAGGGGCTTGCAGAGTGCTGTGAAGAGTGAATGTGGGTGAAGTGTTTATACGGTTCTGTGCTTGAGAGGGGAACTGGGGACAAAAAGGGTGGCATCTCCTCTCTCACTGCAACCTCTGTGATTCCTGCAATCTCAGCAATAAAAGGGTGCTGCTCCTTCTGCCCTATGCAAAGATGGGCTTAAACCCCCACTTTCATTCCTATACTCTCCCAGGAGGCAGTGAGTTGCCACAGGCAATGACTAGAGGCATTGCTGCTTGAGGAGCTGCATGTGGTGGTGCAACTCTTCCCATGTGGTCTTCTGCCCCCTTCTCATACATCAGGGATTTGGGCAAAAGGGAGGAAAGGAAATCGCCTCTCGTTCTACTCTCTGGCTAGGGAGAGCACTGTTCCCACCCTTCTCCCCTGCTGAGGTGCTAAGACCTTCCCTTGCACCTTCCTAGCAGCTGACTGCCTCCCACAGAGAGGCTCTGTAGACCCTGGCAAGGTGGGAAAGCACAGTACACATTTCCCTCCCCTCTTGTTAATAAGTGCCCAAGTGCTGGTGGGAACAAACCCTTCAGTTTTATCTCTGGATATAAGTGTTCTCTTGCTTCCCTGACTGGTGTCCTTCTGTATACAAGGGGCTTTCGTAGTGAGTTTTCGCACAGTACAGATGGAAGATTCAACAGGCCGGGGAAAAGGCTGATGGACCCTTTACACCATAACCTACAAAACAGGCAGGTGTTATGCAGTAATCTCCTCTGTCCCTCTGGCTCTCATGGCATTACTCACTCCATCTCACCGCAACAGCCTTGGGCTCCCTCTCAGCATCACTCATTCCTGACCTAAGCTTGCCCACGGCTGTGATAAGGTGCCCTAGCCTGCACCTTATTCAGTGAGGATTTCTCGTATCAATGAGCTGCAAAATTTTCTAGGATAAACATCCCACATTGATGCCAAGACCTGCCTAAACTCGAGCCACTTGTGAATTCCTCCAGCCTAGAGTCTCAGAGGTGAGATGTTCTCTGCTTGCCTTCTGCAGGCACTGGACATGGTAGAGGAAAAAGGCTGGAGACAGCATAGCAATGGACAGAAAAAACAACAGTCAAGAGACCGCACTCCCATTTAAATCCTGGACTTCTGCAGTGAAACATTTTTCCACTATTTGTCACAAAGTCTAACAGCTCTGGGGAGCCAAGCATGCTCTTGGCATGCTTGTACACCTCTCGCAGCTACTGCTCTCCCAAGCAGGGGAACAGAGCAAGTACAGATGCCAGAGGGAAATGGAAATGCCAAAGACTGGTTTAACACTTGATCCAGATGGACAAGACCTCATCTCTCCCACCACCACTCCACCCTCTTACTTCCAGCCCTCCCCCCAGGAAAGTCAAGAGTTTTGCCTACCTGGCAATATACTTCTGGTAAATATTTACGTCTTCGCTGACAGCTGGTTTGTCAGTGGGTAATCCATTCCTAATGAGAAACACACAGGGCAGAGGTGGTTAGTAGGCAGGAACAGGGCACAGTCTAAGCTCCTTGTTTCTCTCACACACCACTGACACACCAGGAGAGGGCCCAGCGAAAAGCACACAGCAAAGACACACAAAGGTTGAACTTCCCTCCCCCTTAGCCTTCAAATCTGGTACCTTCTTGTCCTAGGGAACCACACAGTCTACCTACCACCTCTCCTGCATGTTCCCTCTTTGCAGGTCAGTGTGTTGGAGACATTGAGAAGACCAACCATGAAAACCTGTTTCCACAGAAAAAACTAAATACCTATATACAAACAAGTGATGGCCACATGAAAACAAACACTTGCCTGAAGCACCTTGCAACACTGTCCTTATGTGCATGGAACGGCCATTGAGACACGTCTGCCCTAGGCTCAACTGTGGGAGAAGAGTCTCAATGCTTCAGCCACGCTGTGAGCTACCACACATTTCCTATGTACCAGCAGGCACAGTGTACTGCTACCCAGTACTGACAACATGGCTACATCCCCCTAGATGGGGCTTTAATTGCCTTTTTTTTTCACACAGGTACCCCAACTCCAATAGACAGATGGGGCAGCAAAGATCAATGAGAAAACCAACCCAACTACACCCAACTGTCAGATAAGCCTGGGTTACTTAACATCATTAGGAAGCAGACAAAAATTGCATCCTCAGTGAGTTCAGCAAGAGGAAAAGGAGATACAGGGCCAGACTCCAGCCTACCTAAAAGACAGTGGCATACAACACAATCCCAGACCGGCTGTACGCAGTCTTCCTTCTCAGTTTTGCCCGCACCCAACCTCCACTCTTAATCGTGACAGCTCTGTAGCCTGGTTTAAACAAGGACACTTTTGCACAGAGTTCTCTTGAAGAAGGTAGATTAGTTCAGGGCACGTTAATAGCATTAGATGTTAGAGAGTTTAAACCCATGGCTAGGGTGTATGTGCGTACATGTGAGAGTAAGAGGTAATCCCTGCCAGGTTATTTGGTCCCAGCGGGGACTGTGAATGGAAAGCCAGGTCCCAGATACCACAGTTAGCACTTCCTCCTCCAGCACTATTAATGGGCTGCTTTCTCTTATCATAAAAGCCTGTATCTAGTAAGCAGCCTGAAGGAGAAGGGACCGGAGCCCCTTCTGTACTCCAATGTGTGATCAGGACACTGGGAACTGCCAGGCTGAAGGCCCTGGTCACCTCCATTCCTGTTGCAACCCCATCATGATGCCCCAGTTGAGGAAGTCCTGTGGCTAGAGGAGGGATCACCATGGTGCTGCAAACTCACATCTGCAAGTGGCAGGAAATGAACAAGAGAAAGGAAATCAAACTGGGATCCCAGTGCAACACCAAAGCAGATAAGAAGAGGCTCACAGCCCACCAAGCACAGCTCTAGGATGGCCACTGAACTCCAGGCAGCTCAGCATTCTGCAGACTCTTCAGGCACAGAGTCCCTAGCCAAGTCGCCCATCACAACAAGGCACTGTGCCTACAGGAATATTTACAACACAGTGTTTTTTAGTAATAGGAGTCCCTGCCTGCCATGTGGAGCACATACAGCATTCACCCTGAGCAGGGGCCAGATGCAGATGTTAATAATCCTCTGCCCTTTCCCATATACCTTAGCCATAGAGCTCCCAAATCTGTCTGCAGGCAGTTGGGAAATGACTGTTTCACGTGGAGGACAGCTATCATTAGCTCTGCCTCCCAGGTGGGGAAACATGGAAAGTGGGGGATGCAGACTTGCCTGAGACTGCAAAGAGCATTCGAGTTAGGATTCAGCCCAAGGCCTCCTAGGTCCACATACTAAACATAAACCAGCCCTCTTCCTTACAAGAGGGCAAAATAGTAGGGTGGATGTGATGGCATTTGCCACAGAAGTGCAGGCCAGAGGTCCTAGACTTACTACCAGTGACCCCATGGAATTCACAGCTCAAAACCCCAGGTCCACAGTGAGAAACAAGTAAATCCAAAACTTGACAAGAAAGCAGAGAAGTCCCTCCCTTCCTCCCTGCTTGCAGCCTCACATACCTATGTAGCTTTTCTATAGCTACCACCTCTGGAAGCCACATTAAAAAGTAATCCCAGGTTTGGCAAGGCCTTCAGATATCTCCATTCAGTCAATGGCATCATTGCAGAGACTGCCAGCAACATATGTGTAGGAGGTTATTAGTGTAATTGGGCTAATGAGTTTGCCCAGTCTGAGGGGTAATTGAATCACCTCTATTTGTGTAAGGAGCAAGCAAATTGAGAAGACACAGGCCCAGCCCCACAGAAACATATATATGCCTAACTCCTATCAAAATTGATGGGAACTAGTCACCAAAATGTCTTCTAAGTTCTGGGACAAACAAAAAGTCCCATCTTGCTAACAGTAAAATCAGCAGAGTTTTGCCACTGAGTTAGATGGAAGCAAGAATCAGGTTCTCCTGCAGACACAGCTGGATGCCTGGGGAACCGGAAGAAGGAGAAAGTAGTTACAACCTTGACCTCAAGAGTGCTGACAGCACCATGTTCCCTCATCTCTCATGTTAACATATGAACCCAGAAGCTAGTGTGCTCTGGATTCACGGCTGTGACTGCTGATGTCAGACCACATCCTTAGTGCAAGTAAAAGAGATGTAAGGTGCAACAGAGGAGCAGACACTCCAACAGGGAACAAAAAGAAACATCACACGAACAGTGCAGTACTTATCATCCCATGAACTGGAATTGCCCACTGATCCACACACAGACTTTAGGTATGATCCCCCACTAATACAAAGGTAAGAAAAGTGGGAGGGCACTTACTTTACTGTAGAGACTGTTCCAGTTGTGATGGAGTCTGTCTTGGAGAAAGTTGATTTCAGGTACTCGGGAGTGTTGAATGGCAATGAGACGGACTGCTCTGGCCCAGCCACAGGAGTGCTGCTGGGGGTACTGGCAAGGGGAGCAGGGGCCAGGCTGGGTGTTGGAGCTTTTACTGGAGTAAGCTTCTGAATGTTCCTCACATCATACTTGGAAGGCCGGCCTACCTTGCCTGTCTTGAAGGCGATGGCTCCTCCCATATCTGGGCTTCCTTCTCCAGGCTTGAAAAGGTGCAAGTACTTGACATTTTCTAGGTCATACTTGGAGGCCTTCTTGTAAGTGTTGCCATTTTGCGGCCTGATGCTCTCACCCGTCTTCAGCTTCTGAATGAAGAAGTCATATTTGGAGGCCCGTGACATCAGGCCCTGCATCTGGGAACTGCTGGGAGAGGGCAGCGGCAAGATGGTGGCTTTGGTCTCCGTCAGCATGGAGGCATCTGGACCTGGCACCCGAATGGGCTGTGCCAGCACTGAGGAAGTTTCTTTGCCCAGCTTGGAGCCCAGCTCCTCAGATTTGGCCAAGTGCATGGGCCAAGAGAGCTGTTCTCCAGCTTTCAGTTTGCGGATGTACTCCTCATACTTGGAGAAGCGGGCTCGTTTGCTCATGGCGTCTTCGCCAGGGAGAGAGGCAGCAGTTGCAGTGGCCTCTGAGGTAGCAGCGTTCAGCTTGTCAAAGCTGATCTTGCGGGCCAGCTCATCCCGCATGTTCTGATCATCATAGCCGAACATGCCCAGGAACTCATTCATGGTGGTGGCGGCATAATCTCGCAGCGATGAAGCTTCCCCTACAGAGAACCAAAGTGAGAGAGTCACGCAAGGCGTTGATTTTTCTTCTCCTCCTATACCAGCACTAGTAGCAGGGAGGGGGAGTAAGGGGAGAGGGGAACATGATCTACTGACGTTTGGCTCACTTGTTAGGTTTTACGACTCTTAAATTAATTTGTTTAAAAAAAAAAAGTAATTAATACTGGGGTAAAATAAAAAGAGTTCATCAATGCCAGGAAAATCAATTTCCTAAATGTTCTAGCCGATGGCTTTTCAGTACATTAAACAAAGTTTCATAAATGTCTCTGCACTCTTGCCTTGGCCTAATATGAAGAAAAAGTAATTTTACTGGAAGTGAGACCAGTGCCAATATGCCGAGGTTTGTACAGTTTTGTCCTTGCGTGTGTTTGTATATGGAAGGAGGTGCACAGAGGATAGACGGCAGTATGTCTGCATGTGTAAGGGAGGGTAGAAACATGTGAGATATGCTATGTGTGCTGGTGAACAGCAGGGCTGAGAGCAGGCAGGACAGCATGGTGTGAAACAGATAAGGGAGACAGGGCAAGCCAATGTATGGAGTGGAGCAGGAGGAGGGCAGAATGGAAAAGTGCAGAGTAAAGAAAGATGCAGAGGTGGAGATGAATTCAGGTGGGGGAAGAGCAGCAAAGGCTATATGCATGAGAAGCTTGGCAGTGAGGAGTGGCAGCGGGAGGAGTGGAGAAAAGAAGGCAAGACAAAGACAGGATAGTTCCCCATAGCTACTGCAGTCCTTCCCTTCCCTGTCAATTTTGTAAGAGTTCTTTTCACCCAACTTGCTCCCTTCCTTCTCAATCCCAATGACTGGAGAGCTACTACTCTCCACACAAAAAGGGGCCACAGCTCAGCAAAGGCTGTGGAAACCTACAGGTGGTCTCCTGAGAAGCCAGGAACAGCTTCCAGTAAGATGAGGAAAGGGAAAAGTCCACACAGGTGCAAAATAGGTAAGGAACAGCCTCCTCTCCATCAGGATTTCGACTGAGAACAGAAAGAGCTGTTGTCCTGATGTGGGCCCCACAGTGGGGGAGAAAGCCTGTTCTCTGGAGCATGGGTTGGGGAAGGGGCAGGAAGGGGTTAGCCTACCTGAGCGTGATTATACGGAGGAAGAATGAGTAAAAGCTGTCCTTCCTTGGATCTCTCCCTCCCTTCCTCCCTCCCTCCCCTACTCCCTCAGGCAGTTTCACAGGCCACCAGGAGGGGAAGAACACACATCTGGAGGTCACCCAATATCAGTGTAAAGGAGGAAATAAAGATTGCTCTGACGTGCCAGCTTGGACTCATTTAGGCTTCAGTCTGACACAGTGCTCCTCCTCCTCTCCCTCTTGCTTTCTCCTGCAGAGTAAAGATTTACTGTGTGCAGGAGTCCTTCAAACCTCCCTCGTCATCTTTTCCAATCACTCACTCTAGCTCTCATGGGCAAGCACACTCGTTCACAGGGAGCCAGCACAGGCAGGTACACTGGCAGCAAAATGGAGGTTCTGGGCACTGGGTCCCGCTCAAACCAAATCAACACTGCCTTGAAACATAGTGGAAAAGGAAGGCACCAAGACATAGCCACAGAACAGGTCAGCAGATCCAAAGCATGAAAACAGACCCTTAGGATTTAGGGGATGACAGCTAATGATGCCATACGCACAGGCACGCACATACGAGAGCAATTCTGTGCACACAAGACCCAGTCAATGAGCAAAGTCGAAGTTCAATAGCCATCAGCTTCCACAAATCAGTTTCCACAGGACTATACAGAGGAAGAGACTGCCTGCAATGGGCACTAAAATGTGCAAGACCATGAAGGTCATATTCCTGTTTCAATATTGCCTGGCATAGCTGTGTTCATGTAGCAGAAGTGTGGCTGCACTAGTTGCCTGTCTACATGGTACATGAGAAAGGCAATGCGAAGATCATGCCTGAAGCCTGCAAGCAGGAGGACAAAGACACACCTGCTATGTACTGGGATCTGGTTTAGCCCAAAATGACTTTCCAGCTCTGGGCACTTAGGCCCAGCATCCTGCATGGGATTTGGGGATGCCTGACTTCAGAATAAACACCCTGTTAGTTACAGAATGGGTGGCAATGCCCCTGCAGTGTCTCACTCAGGTTTCTGTAGCACAACCTCATGGGTCAGTATTAATCTTAAAGGATGTTAAATGCAGAATCATGCCTCACAGTGTCCAATAACAAGACCTGTCACAAGGAAAGGCTGTATTACTCCATCCTCAGAGGTAGGACCGTTTCATCTGTGCTTCCCCACTTGACCCTCTCCTGTGGCCCCTCCAACACCCTACCAAAGCCATCAACTTTATCTTTCACACACAGACATATTAAATAATTTCATCTTGCTTTAAAGCAGTTCTCCTTTTTACCTCTTTTTCTCTCTTCTCCACCTCCATTTCAGTGTAACCCTATGACCCAACAAAAGGGATTAAACCCATGAAATCCCTATGGGGTCTAACACTTCCCTGTTTCTGTTAAATCTGCTTTCCCTGTTCTGCTTTTCCTCTCTTTTTGGACCTGTAAACCAATCCCCTAGCCTCCTTCACAATGCCCTGACTTCCAAGCACTGCACAGAAAAACTCTAGCCAACCTGTGCCAAACTGCAAGGGGAGAAAAAATACCACAGAGAGGACCTGATAGGAAATTAAACTATTAAGTTTGATTTTTACTAGCTTTAACAGCTGCCCTGAAAGCCAGCCAACCCCTTTCCTTCTTTATCCTAACCTGCAGCACACGAAAAAAGATGGGAGACCCTCTTTTTCAATCCCACATCTCAAATCAGTTTTACAAATCCCAGCTCGGTTCAGGCCCCACAGACATTACAAATCCAGAGAGAAGATTCAATGAAACCTACTAGTTTCTTTTTAACACTGTAGAAAATGAAATGCTGTAGGAGACCAGCTCCTTTTTAAACTTCTCTCATCTGCACACCTGGTCTTGGAAAGCATCGCTGGTACCCATGTGGCAAGACCCCAACTGGTGCAAACAATTAGATGCAAACCCCAAGACCATAGGAAAGGGGGAGTTTTCAGACCTTTTTTTGAGCTTTGCAAAAGTCTAAGCTTGAGTTCAGGTTTTACTGCCCTAGATTTAATCACCTCATCCCTCTAAACACCTTGCATTATGCTTTTCCTTTGCTCAAATTCGGTTCCAGATGATCACAATACCCTCCCTGATTAACAGCTTTGCCAGTGCTGCTCAGTCTTTCCTCATCCACATTTGAGATGAAACCTTGGCCAGTTCCCACTACTCACTGCCTAGCAAGCACACCTTCACTCATCCCAGCATGAGCCCACCAACACATCCCCTAAAGCCAAGACAACCTTCACTTAGTTGCACAGGCAGCTAACCAGAAGGCTACAGGCTTTTCTGGTGGAGGCACCTTATGGAAGGGAGCTGTCTCACCATGAAGATGGTATGAGACCCAGCCAACTCATTTCACATACAAACAACAGTGAGGAGGTAATTATTATTACCTAATCAACAGAAAACCCTCCCCATACCCACACACAGACAAAAGTGAAGCAGGACAGCAGTTGGGAAACAAATCCCTGTGACAAGTGCACAGCCCTGGAAGGCACAGGAAGCATTGTCCCTGGGTCTTCTTCCCCCTTCCCTGCACCACATTTGTCTCTCCTTTTCTATGTGATAATAAAAGAGCTCCCTCTCCCCTTGCCAGTGCTCTCCATTTGTGGGCATTGCCAAAGAGCAGAGATCTGTGTGTCTCAGAGCAGCTATCGTATCACAAAGGATCCGAAGCTAGCAAAAAGGGGGCTAAAAATAGCCTGCAGCAGCTCACTATATATGGAAGGAAAAGCAAAACAGCCCAAATGGAGTGCAAGGTCTGGATACTGGGGGATGGGACATCCCAGCCAGGGCTCTGTCCTTTATTCTGCTTGGGAAGGAAAACATGTAGACTTGGGGGCTACAGGATTATGAGCAAGAAACTGGCACTCATCAAGCATGTTCTCCCAAGTGGAGTCTCCCCAGGAAATTATGAAGAGAAACCCCCCCTTGTTGAAAACAGGTCCACTATTCCCTTTCTAAAGGACTTAGCCAACAGGCTAAGAAAAGAAAGGAAAACTTTGAAAGCTTGTACAAGGGAAAGCTCCTGGTGACTACTTTAGTCCACTATGTAAGTAACAGAGCAAAGAACCTGGGACTGTATAGGAAAATCTCCCTGGGTATGTGTGCATCAGTGAGAGATTGTGGAAAGGGATTTCAGTCAGAAACTGCACTGGGAAATCTAAATGCTATATATAAATGCGTGTAGAGAACTATGGGTCAGCCAGTGTGCAGGAGAGGGTGCATGAATGAATGAAGAAACACATCTGCACATCCAGATCAGCTTCTGACACACATCTCCTGACAGATGCCAGCTTTGAGACTCCTGAACATGTTTCCTAGCTGTACCAGAGAGGGAGGCACATAAGGCAAGACTGAGCACTGACTCATTAGTCCCTTGCTTCCAAGGGGTGTCTCAGAAAAAGAAACAGGGATGCCATACATGCATGTTCTCCGTCTTGTTTCAAAGCATGAGGATTGAACAGCATGGAGCAAGTCTCTGAAACTCCTGCCTGACACACAAGCATCTGACCCTGGAAGGAGACAAAGGTGGCAGGGATTTGGCATTAGACTACAGGAGGTGTTAGTAGAGGACACCAGCAGTAGCTGAAGTCCCATCAAGCAGGCAGTGTGTGTACACACCAGGAATCCAGGAAGCAGGAGCCCTTCTCAGCCCCATATAATTAGGATGGCTTTCCCTACTGATTAAGAAAGCCAGTTAGACATAGGATCCGTTTTTCTGTGTGGCTCCTGCTTTTTACCCAAGTTTCCAGCTGACCAAAGAAGTATGGTCTCAATTTTAAATGCTGCTGAGCACTGCCAGCTCTGTATCCTCTATGTCCTCAGAGGGAGCAACGGGTGCTCAGAACCTTCAAAACCAGGTTCCTGCCACGACTCCTCTGAAGCCACATTGACCAGGAGGACAGAGCTGTATTCCTTTCCTTTGATCTGACTGCTTCCTGCTACCCCCAACTCCCAGGAAAACTCCTTTTCAGTACAGGCCATTCCAGATCTTGCTGGAATAAACTTAACTTGCACTCACTAACACCAAGTCTGAGAGGACTCGGTGATGAACAGCTTAAAACCCATTTTCTGGAACACTGACAGAAAAAGAAGAGGAAAAGAACTTCGTCCTTTCCAAAGGAAGGGATGTTTCAGTTTGTGCTTTCCAGGGAAATGTTGCGAACGACATTTACAACAGGGTTCTTGAAACAGACGCTCAAGACCTGGCAGCACGTCTGTTTGCAAGTCAAATCCCATGTGGCTCTATATGTAAACCGGACCCTGCATGTGCCATTACCCGCCTTAAACATAAATAAGTCTTCAGCCCCCCATAAACGTACATAAACATTTTTACATGATCCTTTGACAATATAGCCCTACAAAGGCATTTTACTGAGAACTCCTACCCCAGTGAGAAACCTCAGTTCCTTTTAATTTTCCCCAGTTTGGTAACATATTTTTTACATTTAAGTTCCCCTCCTTTCAGTTTTCATAGCAAATAAAAGCTGCAAATGGCGGGGGGGGGGGGATTAAAACAAACTAAAAACAGAGTCCAGGCACAATCACCTTGTGTCTGGAAACGACAAGGGCTTTCCTATCAAAGGAAACTGAAGGTCACACTTTTCCTCATTGATCTTGCAATGTTTGTTAATTACTCTGTCACTGATGTGGCGAAGGATAATTAAACAGCTCTGTTTATATCTTATATGCATAATTATGTGCGCTGCCACTGAACTCGTGAAGACTAGAGAATGTGCCTCTCCAGAAGGGGAACGGACAGACGGAGATGAGTTTCGGCTGCATTATTAACAGGAGGAGGAAAACATGCGCGCACACAAAAGGAGGAAAGTTTGATAGATTCACAAAGTGCTGGGATCAGGGGAGGGGTGCATGCAGGTGAGGCAGATTAGGGGAAGATCTTTCAATTACAGATCCAACCCAGCCGAGTGACAAATCGGGGGAGGGAGTTGCTCTGCCCTAATGGAGAGAATTCAATTTACCCTAAGCTTTTACCAAGGCTTAGCACTCATACAGCCCCCAAAATCAATCTGGGGGGAACCTGGGTATCAGAAAGCGATAAAGAAATTCACCTGGGGCCTTCTGCAACATCTCTTGCTGAATTCAGCTTTTGAATGAACCACAAAAATAAGATGGTAGCTATCTGAAAATAAGAAATGCACACACGGCCTGGGGGAAAACGCTTTGCAACTGCACACAAGTTGGCATCCCAGACCGAAGCGGCGGGGGACACAGAGGTTTGGAACCAACAGCTTCACCAGCTCGAGCCCCAACCCAGGGTGTGCTACCCCGCCAGCAGTGCCGGAGGACGGGCTCCCACACCCGCCCCGTGAAGGAGGCAACGCCATGGCGAGCGGTAACCCCTCAGCCCCTCCGGCCAGGATGAGGGAACGCACAGCAACGTTACGTTTTGGATGGCTCTGTTACGGGCTCTTATTTGACACGCAGGCAGGGGTACGGGCAGGCCAACCAGGGGTAAGTGACCAAGACGGGCAGTGCTAGCCAGCAGCTCGCTCCAGGCTTCCTAACGGCCGAGCAGCAGAGGGCAGCGGCTGGGGGCCCGCGGGGGGGCCGCCGGGGGGGGGGGGGCGCCCCGCCCGC
>NW_010972992.1:4160644-4205805 GCF_000737465.1 Haliaeetus leucocephalus | reverse complement strand
CCGCTCCCCGGCGCCTCTTCCCGGAGCCGCCCCCGGTCCCCGACGGCCTCGGGGGGCTTTCGCAGGTCCCGAGCCGGCCCGGCCCGTGAAAGCCGGGGGAAGGGGCAGGCCAGCACCTCCGCGGGCAGCAGGGCCGCAGCAGGCACCGGGTTGAAATGCACGATGAGGTACTGGCCTTCTTCCTCCAGCCCCGGGCTCCCGCGGTCGACTCTGATCTCGGGCTTAATTACCATTGTGTAAGATGCGACGTGTGGGCATGAGTGTGTTTACACAACCCTGCCTGCAATGCGCTGCAATGCCATGCGCTACGATGCCATGCGCTGCGATGCCATGTGCTGCGAAACCAGTGTGCGCGTGAATATGCTGCAGCATCCACCTGGGATTTGCCACAAGGGCACGCTCCCCCTTTTTCCCCCCCTCATGTGGAAATACATGACCAGAAAACCAGCACACACCACAGCTATCTCCATCTGAATGGTGTGAAGGAGCCTACGGGGGAGATCTACTCTACCGAGGGATCTGTGGTCCGGAAAGAGCCGTCCAGCCACATCCATCCTAACAAACAGCCCTCTCGGGAAGGGGAGGCTGAAGCAGAGGCAAACTCAGCACGGTCCCAAGAGCAAAATGCCAGGCTTCTGCAAGGGGATTAGGGCTTTCACCCTCCTCCTTGGCTGCCAGATGCAGACAGTATCTGGCATAGACACACAGCAACAGCATCGTCTGTCCCACAGAAAACGCGACCGTGAAGCTGCCCCGCGCAGGGAGGTGGAGGGGGCAGAGGGCTTACCTGAGGCAGTTCCTCCCCCGAGCTTGGAGCCTGTCTCACCACTGGAGGACCGGTAGGCATCGTCCTTTGAGGCCGGCCCGTCTGAATCCCTGTCATCCAAGAAGTTGCCATCCTGCGAGCCCCTCAGAGTGTCCACCTCGTCCCCGTTATCTTCCTCGTCACTGCAGCCCTTGGGCTGCACCATGTAAACCCCCTCAGGGGGCACCTCCACGCTCTCAGCGCCCTTACATTCCTTGCCCTCCGCTCGCCCCAGCAAGGGCTCCTCGTTGTATTCCCCGTTCACCCACTTCTCAATCACCTCCCTCCTTTTGTCCTCCTCAATCTTCTGCACGCGGCTGAGTCCATCTGAAAACTCTGTCCCCAGCTCCTTGGTCCCAGGCTGAGGCAGGTCCTTGTTGCTGCTTTCCCGCTGCGGCCCCTTGTCCGCTCGTGCCTGTTCGGCTCCCCCGTGGTCAAAGACGACCTGGCGGCTCAGCTTGGCACAGATTGCATTTAGCTTCAGGCCGCCTTTGCGCTTGGCAGCCATTGTGGGTTTTCCTGAGGCTGCGTCAGTGCATATAGTTCTTTCAGCTGGAAAGAGAGAGGGGAAAGAAGCAAGGAGGGGCATTAGTGGGATCAGACAACTTGAACCCAAACAGCAAATGGCTGGTCCAAACCCAATGGGCCTTCAGGCATGGCCAGTGTCATCCTCTGAAAGGTGGGACTGCCATCTGTTTCCTAAGCCCTGAGTGAAGCCCAGCCAGGAGAGCCTGGTGAGAGGCATGCTCCGAACCTGCTGGTACCAAAGGATGCCAGTAGCCTCAAGAAAGAGGCATGTATTTATGCTGGGACTGAACAGGGCTCAAAAGGCCCCAAACACCTCAGGCAGGTGAACGTGGTACGGACCAGCCTTTGCTCCTGGCTCAGGCAGGATGTGAAGTCTGTTAAAAGCCTCACTTGCTCTCCCCTTCAGACTGCAGCACCACCTGAGTTTAGGTCCCCAGCTCCATCCCAAATGTGTTGGCTGCCAAAACCACACCAGCCAGTAACTGCACCCGAGCACCTGTAGCAGGGAGAACAGCTTCCCAAGCCTCACCCTAGGGACGGTGAAGAATTCACTTAATGGGGTTTATGTATATTCTCAGAGAAGAGAACCAGTATGCACCAGAAAGAACCAGTACGGAGGACAGTAGCCCTGGAAAGTGTGTGTGCTGGAGCACCAGACTGGTGTGTGGCAGTCCTATGGGAGAAAATCACCTTGGGTTGGTATCAGTTGATCAAGCCCCTTTGCTTGCTCGTTCGCTCGCTCTCGCACACACAGGAAATTCTGCTCTCACACTTCCCAGCACAATCAGCTAATTAGTGTGGGTTTGTTATTTTAATGTAGTTTATTCATATGTGACAGCTAGTAAAGGAGGGGTAAGAGAAAGTGGGGGGAGAAAGGAAGAAGGTAAGGTCTTAACTTCAAGGTCACGGAGAATCTTGAACTAAATGGTCCCTATCAGAGTCACTCGCATAATTATTGCATCAACAATTAACAAGATTCAATCGCAAATAAAAGCAAAGACCTGATTCTAAAGCAGCTGCATTGTCTCATTTCCCTCTTTACTTACAATACCTCTGAGAGACAACCAGACTAATAAGGGTTAAAGGTCCCAGGGCAAGAAACATGCACACAGCCTGGCTCTTCCCCCAGCACGCAGTGCAGAGGCAGACCCTGCTCTGTGTCCCAGGGCTCAGGAAAAGCACCCAATAAAACGCTTGCCGGACACACAAACCACACTACTGGAGTTAGTGTGGGGACATTGCTGGAGGTCTCTCCAAAATGTGCTCTTAGACTTTATGTCGTACTGAAAGAGGGGCCCATCACACAGAGAGCAAACAGAAACCGTCTCCAGACCTTGAATAGTGAGAACAGGTTCCGCCACTGCACAGGAGTCCCTCGTGGCAGCTCAGCCCACACCTCCTTGTCACCAGCACAGAGGTGCTGCTCCACAGAAGCACAGTGAGATTAATCAGACCCCCTACAATGCATCCAGAAGCCATCGTGACAGCCCCTAATCCCATAACATGACAGCCCAATACAAACAGACTGAAACTTTAGACCTGCTGTCCAAGAGCCAGAGAGTGGCTGCTTAGCGTAAACTCCTGACAGCTTCAGACACGCTTCCCTGTCAAGGACTGCAAGAAAAATCCCCCCCCCCCCCGACAAATATATCGGCCCCCCACGCAAAGGGAGGCAAAATGTACTCCTCCACTTTCTGAACACCCGCCCCCCCGGCACTAACACTTACGTGCAATCTATGCTTTCGTGAAGGGAAAGCACATGTTGCCCCCAAACACATACCTCCCCATCTAGAAATTATAGCTGTTCAAGAGCTGTGTGTATGCGCTAGCACACTCCATAAATGTAGTCATACACGTATGGGTTAAAAAGTCCCATCTCCCCAAAATACATTCCCATACATTTCCCCACGCATTTCCCTTTCACACATTCCCCCAACACAGGCACACAGTCCTCACGCATACAGATGGGCACAGGCAGACGCCCATGAAGCTGCAAAAGTCTCTGTGTGCTGGCACCTTCCCTTCCCATCACATTCCCACTCTATTTAGGGCAGAAAGTGAAGGCCAATCCTATGCGCAACTGGTACCACAGAGGGAATCTCGGGAGGCTGCTGTGAGCTCCAACTGGAGCCTGGCCAGGACACCTACAGCTCACGCCTGTATGCTCGGGCGAAGGGCCAGCGGAGCCTCAACGGCTGCAGGTAGTTAGGATGGTGCCTCCCGTGCGGTGCGGTGCCTGCCCAGGGCTGGGGCACTGGGTCAGCACTGAATCACCAGCGCCGCTCTCCCAAATGCTGCCTGGTGATTCCCCGTCCACGTTCTCACGATACCCAGCCCTGCTTAACTGGTGAGATCAGCATCGCTCGCAGCTGGAGATAACTGGGAGGCAGACACACAGCAGCCCAAATCCCCACTGCCCTCCCCCTTTCTGCAATGAGGGCAGGTCCCATTATTCTGGTCTGGAGGTGAGCAGCCAAGTGCGTGCACCAGCCGGCAAATGAATATATAAATATTTATTCAAAGGAAGAGAGGAACAGACCTTCCCGAGGCTGCACTTGCCGCATACGCAGCAACTCCAGGGAGCCTGCAACTTGTCTTCCATTGCTGTTCCTGCCTCCTTCCACCTCACACACCCTGGCTTTGCCCCTCTGCCTCCCCAGCTTCTGCCCCCCAGGTCCTGCCCTTCCCTTCTGCATCTTTCCTGTCCCTTCTCCTTGTGACTGGGAATTTTTTTGAGCACAGCAATGCTGCTCTAACATTTTGAGAATCTTTTCCTAAAGTCTAAGTTAAAAATAAAGCAAGTTCTGAAAACGTACCTTTTCCCTGATCTATAAAACTAACGCCCCCAGAGACCTTCCTGAGATGGGATTTGCTCTGTAGTACCAGGGCTCTTACATATCTGCATCCCACCTATGCATGTATGGCTGCAGGGAATCAGAACTCCCAGCTTCTTCTGCCAACCTTGCAACCAACTCTCCACAAGCCCAGACACATCATTTTATCTTTCCATTGCCTTATTTCCTTGTCTATGGAATGGGAGGGACGTTACCTATATCAACATTTCTGTTCCCCTCTTTTAGCCTTTCAATTTCAAAAGCAGAAGGGAAACCCTTCTTACAAAGAAACGCTCAAGATGGCCATCAGGCCAGAGGGGACCAGAGCATCTGTGTTTCGTTCACTCAGGCAGAGGGAGAGGAATCGAGCTGCTGAATGAGGGACCCTCGTATCTGCCTGAGGTCGGGCCTGCCAGGCAGGGAGGGACCCCTGAAGCCAAGCAGAGGCTCCCTCCCCCCAGGCCGAGCTCCCCACCCCAAATCACCCTGCGTCTCCATCGCACTGTTTAAAGATTCCAGGCTAAGTAAACATCCCCCTTCATTTTCTTCGTCTAAATAGAAATGTTTTGATTTCACATCAATCTGAGGAAGCCGTTTATAACCTGAGCCTGTCACACAGACTTTTCATCTCTGCCCAGGACAAACTCTCCCACATGCTCTATTTACACTGAGCACTTCCTCTGAAAACAATGCCACCGGGAGTTTACTTCGCTTGCCCCCTCCCCACACCCTGCGAGGAGACACCAGCTCCCTCCGCTCTGCACCCAGCCCCGTGGCATCTTGAGAGCAAACCTCCCTTTGCAGAAAAGGTACGGCTTGCCGCGACCAGGCCTGGCAAGGAGGAGGACAAAACTCACCTTGCCATTTCGCTGCCTTGTCACCCCTTGAACTTGCTGCCGACAAGGCCAGGTAGCTGCCCCCGCCGCCCCTCTTTCCCCCGGTCCCCATGTGCTGCCAGCACCCCGTGTGCAGCCCCAGGCTCTCTCCCTCCGCGCAGTCCCCGAAGTAGCACTTTCTCACCCATGAACTCCACAGTGGGGTGCTGCCAAGGTGGGCACAGCTTAGCTCTGCTTCCCCCCAAGGGAGAAGAAGGGCTGTGGGGGGCACACCATGTGCAGGAACGAGGGGCTTTGCAGCGTCGACAGAAATAGGACATCCCAGCCAAGGGGCAAACTGCGCTGCAAAGAGAAAGTCTGGCTTTGCAGAGAAAGGAAAAGAGAGCCAAAGTGAAAAAGGGGCATGCGGGAGCTGGATGAACCAGCTGGCACGGGTGGAGGTGAAGGGGCCCCGACTATGTGGCTGGAGCTTACTGGTGTGGAAGGAGCTGGGGGTGCAGCGGGGACCCCCGCCGGATGGGGCAGGCGCTGAGGAAGGGCAGGAGAGGAGGGGCAGGAGGGCCCATGCTGTGGGGAGAGGGGTGCTGGCTGGGGAGGGACGGCACGCTGTCACTTCAGAGGGCCGGGTACGTCGAACAGATGGAGCTTTCATATTCCTATTGAAGAGTTTTAAGCCCAGCTGAGCAGCTCCGTTCAAGAGGGAGGTCCCAGTGCCAGCTTTCCAGGAGCTGCAAGCTCTCATTCGATTAATTATTAACGGCATTATTTGGGGCGGGGAGGTGGAGGGAAGGAGGGCCAACATGCTGCACAGTCCTTTTCTTTTTTAACCACTGTGGTGCAAGCTTGACTGGAGAGACTCCAGTCTGTCCAGGAGCCCCAAAGAGGGAGGGCAGCACAGCTCGCTGGGGTGGGGGGTGAGGATGCTGCATGCCAGAGCCTCTTCACACTTGAGCTGCGGTCCCTAAGATGGAACCAAACCTTCACAGCAGAAGGCTGCTGGGGCATTGGGAACGTGCTTCCCCAGAGCAATGCCCTGGCAGTGCCCAGCTACATGCTGGGAGGAGGCAGGGAAGGCAGCCAAACGCTCAGCCCCTTCCAGAAAACATTTCCCCTCCAGCACGGCTCGTGCATTATCCCAGCCAGGGCCAGGGCAAAGGCAGCAACAGTCCAGGCATGGCCCGCGATGTGTGAGAGTGGATTTAGTGTGTATATTTTCCCCTCTTCAGTTTATCAATAAAACATTTTATTGCTTTTAGCCCAGGAAATGACCTTGGATTAGTGGATGCTGTCTCTTCTGGCTGACCTTGGGGAGTTCACAAAGGCTCTTTAACAACCTCCTCTGCCCTGCAAGCATGGATCCCGCCTGTGCGTGCCTGCGTGAAGCCGGGGAAAGCCCTTGGTGCGAAAGTCGGACCTGACAGGCTCCAGCTCAGCACTGGGCAGGGAGGAGAAGGAGAATCAAAGACGTGGGAGGAGAAATGAAGCGAGCAGCCAGGGCATCCTCACCGAAGCGCTGCCAGCTACGCTCCCTGCTTTCCCATAACCGTCAGGGCTCTCACCACACACCCCATCCATAAACCGTGGAGGAAAAGCAGGGGACTCCGCTGTGGTCCCCATGGCCAGCACTTGTCAGAGTGCAGTCTGGCTGCATTCAGCACTGCTTGACCTTCTCCTGCGACTGCCACACTGGCATCTCCAGCTGTACAAGAGGCTGCTTTTCCCCCTATTTCCAGCTCCCAGAGCCTGGTTTGACCGTGGCCCAAAGAGGCAGACACCAGTACCAGTTCCCTTCAGCGAGCCTGTCCTGCTTCCCTTTGCTCAACCTCCTCAGCTGCAGAGTTAAGCTGTAATTTTCTGGTGACAGTGAGGGGCAGCATACAGAAACCAGCACTGGGCAGTGAATGACAAAAGTCATCCTGAGAGGAGGGGGAAGCAACGGGGCTCTGGAGATCCTGGTGCCCTGCACTGGGGCTGCCAGCCAGCTGGGAGGCTCCTGTTTCCCACCTGGCTACTTGGCTGCTTTGGTGCTGCTGCCAGGGTTTCTCTGGAGAACACCTCATGAACACTGGGAGCCCCCCCTTTCCCGAAACAGAAAATAGCCACATCATCTCTGAATGGTGTGTATTTTCAGTGTAGCAATGTAATTATGGAGGGAGGGAATGGGAGAGGAGAAACCGAGAGGAATTTTCCTCCTCAAGAGAACAGAAACTGCAAGTAAAGACGACTAGGGCTGAGCTCTAAGCCAGAGCAAGGTCCCCACACACTGCAGGGCAAAGCCTGCAAGGGTGCTGCAGCAAACGGCCCATCCTATCAGGCAATCCTCCTTGCTGCCCTCCGCTGTTAACACAAGCCTCCCTTTCCAGCCATGTCTTCTCCCAGTGTCCCCCTGCAGTGTCCCCTAGTACTGGGCACAGAGGGTCCCCATACTCTCCTGCAAACACCCCCAACTCTTCTTGTGCCGCATACAGAGGCAACCCCTCCTGGCACCACAGCCACGCAAGCTCTGCCCTGGCACAAGATCCCCCTCCCCAGAGCACGCTCCCAGCCCCCAGGTGCCTGTTTTTTCCAGTCGCGTCCTCCTGAAGAGCGAGCCCTAAAGTGTTAACGGCGATTGGTGAAATGGCACAGCAGATTGCTACAATAAATAATTTACTGATATTTATAAATATTCAAATCAGCAGGCTTCAGAAATTGAAAGGGGGGGGCTGAGCTGACGGGGAGGAGGGGTGTTTAGGGAGGGGAGGGGGGGCTGACATTAATTCCCAGGCTCTCCAAATTCATTTGAGAACTGTTTCTCATTTCAAACAAATATTAAATCTTTTGGTGTCAAGCCTCCAAAATAAAATATCAAATAGAAAGTCACGACCCCCTGGGTGGCCGATGCCTTGTCTGCCATGATGCTGGGCGCCTGTGGCCCTGTCCCCTCGGACAGCCAGCCGCTGAGGGAATGATGGCAGCCTGCACCAGCAAGGTGCCTGTGCGAGAGCAGAAGCCCACCCAGCCACACCTGTAACGCAGCCCACCACACACCAACCAGCATATGAGACAGGAATTCCCATTCCTACCACCTACAAGACCTTGCCTTCATCTTCCATCGGATCTTCTAAATCCCATTGGGAAGAAAGGGCTGAACGTCGGAGCAATGAAGGTGGAGCCAGGACTCCCGACTCCACCCTGGGAACATGGCCTTGTGGCAGAAACAGAGCAAGGGGTCAGGGCTCCTGACTTTCACTCCTTGCTCTGGAAGGTAATTTGGTTATAGTGGTTTAAGCTGGGGGTTAAAAGCCAGGACTGCTGGCTTCCAGCCTGGTTTCCAATCATGGTGCAACCGTCAGTCTCCCCAGCTTTCTGTGCCTTAGTTTCCCCATGCAGAGGAGGAGGAATGAGGATGATTTACCCACCCAGCAGGCTGAACCCAGCCAGGTTTACTTGGTGCTTTGAGATGTCCTTATCAGCAGTCTGTCGCTGTGCTGGATTGTTACTAACTGAGTCTTTTCCACCTCTGAGCATCCTCCTGACCCCTTAGATGGCCGAGGGAGATGATCCTGTGTCCTCCCCTGGACCACCCCATTGGTAACGCAAGGCTCCAGCATGGGGTGAATTTCCCCTAGATGAGTAATGGCTTTTCTAATGCACGGGCAGGCTGTCAGCTTCCCTACTCCCAGTGTTTTATGGGTTTAACTGAACGGCTCTGAACTCCCTAGTAAGAAATAAAGTTATCCCTCAGCGTCCCTTCTAAACATTTCACTCAGTGCAAACGGTGTTTAAGAAAAATGAGGACATATTTCTTCTTAAGGATGCAGTATCCCCCTTCAGAGGCCTAATTTATGCCATATATCACTGGCCAGGGAGAGAAAGGCAGCACAGACCTCACACTAGGAGTGAGCTGGCCCTAGCACAGCCCAGGCACAGACGCTCCTGCTGCAATGGTGCAGTGGGCTGCAACTCAAAGTCCTCCAGAGTCCGCAGAGTCCCCGCTGGAGATCAGAGCCCGGCTGGCAGGCAGCAGAGCAGGACGGACACCTGCTAACACTCAGCACTGCGCTGCCTCCTCGGCTGCCGCATCGGCCCTCTCCCACTGCAGAGACCTCCTCACCTGCACCGCGCCAGCCTGCGTGGACCCCGTCCTCCTCACCCTGCCCCAGCTCAGCCCCACTTGGGGCTCTTCTCCCCTGCACGGCTGAACTGCGACAGCCTCCACACTGGCCCCGGTCCCTCGCACTGCGCCGGTCTCTGCGACACTGCCTTCTCACCTGCCACTGACCTGCTCTGCTGCCGCTCGACCAGCTCTTCACAGGCATTTGGCACAGCTGGTGGGGAAAGTGGTTCAACTGCGAGCAAGGACAGGACTAATCCTTCTTCACAGCTCTTTAGTAACGCACGCCTGAACCTTTTCCTGAGCAGATCTCAAAAATGATCCTAACTGTGCTTTGATCTTGTCTACCCCCAGCCTCCTTACTCTGAGAGCCACTACGGCTCTGCTGCTCGCCCCCGAGCACTGAGACAAAGCTCCTCGCCTCTGTCCTTCCCTTCGCCCCGCTCTGCACTCACGTACCCTGAACCTCCAAAGGACAAGAAATAAGCCCCTCCTTCTGCATACAAGTAACACAGGGAACTTCCAGAATTAACAAAAGGAGCAGACTGGAAAGAAGAGGGGAAAAAAGTGAGTAACGGGAGTCAGGAACTCTGGTTCTGCTCCCTGCTCTGCCACTGACCTGCTCCTTCTCTTCCAGCAATTAACAGCATGCAGGCTCCCCTTCTGCCCTTGACCTGCTGGGTGTCTTCAGATGGTCAGCCATCTGGGCAAAGATTTCTTGCCTAGCTTAGTGGGCCCAGTATCTTGTTTGCAGTTTTAGGTGCTACTGCAATTCAAGTAACAGCAGAGGAAAAGCACTGATTCAGGACAGTTTGAAAATCCTCAAAAAGCTCAAAAGTCCCTTGCGTCCTGTAGCCAACTTTCTAGTTCATCTGTCAATGCAGGATCTTTGATGAGACATTTCAACAGTTTCCTCCTCTTGGTCCCATGAAAACCTGCTCTCGGAGCTCCAGCCTAACGCAGCGAGCAGGGTCTTGTGGCTCCCCAGGCTAAGAGAGGCTGCTCCCTTGAAGCCTCCTGTCTTCAGAGGCTTTCTTTCAGATAACGTAAAGCCAAGAGGATTGGCTTTTCTGATCCAGTTTCTCCTCCTTGTGTTATTTATTTATTTATTATTAATTTTTTAGTCCAGTTAAAAGGTTTACTATTCAGACGAGCCTAAGTGGCCTCACTCAGCCTAAGTAACTCCATAAATCAAGCAGAACTGCTAACATCTACATCACAATCCCGCCATCAATCTCCCCACTGGTTGTGAAGAAAACTGAGGGGAAACAAGCAAAAGGGAGAGTGAAGAGTAATAGCTCATCACCATCAGGTCCCTGCAGGCTAGCTGTGGCCCTTGGAAAACTCCCTATGAAGCCAGACATGTTGTCAGGGCAACTAAATGCAAACACGGTGCCTAACTTCACCTCTCCATAGACACGCATGCACACTCCTGGTGCTGTGCCAGGAGGACACGGTGGACGCAGAGAGAGGGAGGGAAGGGGTGGTGGAGAGCAAAGAGGGCTGGGAGAGCCTCCGGAGCAGGGCCAGCCAGCCCGTGCAGGAGCCAGCTCCCAGGGAATGAAGAACTAGCCAAGACGTGAGCCTCTTTGAAATGTTGCACTGACCCCTTTGTAAACGCTGAGACAGGGCAGGGGGTGCAGTGAAACACTGAGGTGGTAGAGAGGGAACCAGACTTAGCTGCAAGTACCTGACACTGGGGGAATAAAAAGGACCTGGGAGAGACAACAGGTCTCTTAAAGGACACAGATTCCGAAGAGAATTGCTAAAAATTTCATCAGTCCCTCTTGGTGACTGTCTTTAATGAGTTACTTTACAGAGAACCCAAACCCACCATGACCAAAGTCAGTGGAGAGCAGCTCCCTGGCTTCAGGCCAGGCTCAGGGTCATCCCTAATCGAGGGCAGGGGTTAAGTGAGCCACCTCCTAAAAAAGGGTCCCTCCAAACCCTGTTGGTAGTTGGTAGGCAGTTTAAGAGCAATCTGCAATCCCTTTCAACACCCTTAAGCTCAGACCCAACAAAGAATGCAGACTCCTAATTAATTGCAGTGGGAAGTCAGGAGCTAAATGGGAGTTGGGAGCCTGAATGCTTGTTGCATCACTAAGAAACACAGGGCCAGAAAAAGTTCATTATTGTGGTCTTTCAAGGTCCTGCAGAGTAAATCAGTGTGTTAGCCTGCACAAGGTAAGTGAGACTTTAGCAAGAGCTGCATGACAGAGAGCAAACTAGACCATCGTAGCCTTCCAGCTTGTGCTACGTCCTCCCCACAGCCCCCGACTGCTGCCTGAGCTATATGTGATCAGGTAACATGCTCTGGGCTTGGCATGCAAAGGGGGCACTCGGATCCCTTAGAGGTTTCTATAACCCCCAAGTGGGGCTGGGAGTCTTTTGTGAACCCACAGAGCAGGCACCCATCACACACAGCACTGCAAGTTCAGGGGCTCTTTAATCCCCGGGGATGCCTGGCACCTGCAAATACTGCGCAGCATGGTTAGGAGAAATGCTTGTCCGTCCTGTTTGTGTGGAAAAGGCTCACGGTCTGGCCAGAGCAGAGCAGAGCTGAGCTCTGGTGTGAAAGCAGTGGGTCATCCCTGAGCTTGTTAACTCAGCAGTCCTGTAAGAGCGGCATGGGAGAGAAACCCCACCAGCTGGGCTGTGGGGGCACTCACCCCACACTTCGCACTGCTCACACCGACACTAATTCTCTGTCTTGCCTTTTGCTGCTCTTTCTTCTGGTCATTAGGGCTCATCTTCTTATCTCTCCTGTCCTCGTGAGCCCAGCCATGCGCTAGTGCTATCACTAATTGCAAACACCCATCAGTGGGAACACACACGTGTACAAAAACGTGGCCGTGCAGGTGCACTATCACATGCAGAGGCACACATGACCCAGCACACAAGCACACGCAATCGCATACCCATGCCTGTGCTCATGAAACGGTACGCACACAGAACACATGCTAATGCATGCAACCGTCTAGGTACCTGTGACTGTACAAGTATTACATCCGCACACCGCAATACACAGACAGATACCCAGCGTATGCACCTCCCCAGAGGCGCACACCCGCACGCACCGAGCTCTGCTCAGCCCCGCACACACGGTGAGCACCCACATCCATACAGCCCACCAGCAGCCACACATGCAGACGCACACAGGCAGCCACCCGTGCGAGTGCAGAGCACCCCGCGTGCACTCTCACACACAGACACACTCGCACGCACGCACGCTTTCAGCACAAGCCCGCATGCCAGGAGCGGTTTATTCTGCAGCTTGGAGTGAGAAGACAGTGGGCTCCCAGCCGGACCCTGCAGACAGACTCGGCAGCAGGGACAGACACACTCCCCATCCCACCAAAGAGCCCCTCTTTACCCCCAGCCCATCTGCACCTCACACCTTAAGGCAAAAAGAGCATCGGTGAGTGTCTCATTGGAGCTGGCGTCCCAGCGGAGTGTGTGTGCCGGGCAGGGGATCTCTCCCTCTCCCTCTCTCTCTCTCTTCCACTCGCATCTTTTCATGAACTCTATTTCTCTTTCCTTTCTGAAAACAACTGAGCTGTAAATACTGTTTAACCTTCTTCCCCCCTTCCCCCCTCCCCTCCGCACTATAAAAACACAAATATGCCATAACTCAGCTGGCTCAGCCGCCGCGCCTCCAACATGCCCTGCTCCAGGCCTCTCAGGAAGGTCATAACAAACGACTTTCCGATTCAGTGCTCCTGAAATAATTTTGTGTATTAAAACCTGAATCTGCACTTTCTGGACCGAAAGCCTCTCTTAATTATGGCAAGCGTCCTTGGGATGGACAGTGATCCTTCACTACAGCACCGCTAACCAACCGGAGAGGCAGCCGGCTCCGGCTCCCCACCACCACCTCCTCCCGCTGCCCCCTCCCACCACCACCCAACCCACGGCCCCCCTTGCTCCCTCGCCCCCCCGCCTTCCCTTTGCCCAATCTGTTTTCAAAGTGTGTCTGTCCTTTATTAAATTGTTTTCTTTTCCACATTATCAGTTGCCATGGAGACCTCATCTCTCGGATTATTTGAATTTCATTATATCTATTGATTTGGGAGCATTTCATCTTTTTTATTGTTTTTCTGTCAATTTTCAAAACGAATAACCATCTAATTTGCGTCAGTGCTGATTATGTTTGTCCCTCAATAGAGGTCGGCAGCTGCGTCGGGGAAACAAATCAATGGGAAACCATCATAAACCTCCCCAGTACAATCTCCAGGATATGTGGGTGACATTCCACGCCTGCGAGAAACACTCATCATATCCAAACTTCTTTCTTTCTTTTCTTTTTTCTTCTCCCCTCTTTTTTTTTTTTATTTCCCCCTCACAGCTAGCTCCACTGGCCAGTGGCGGGTCACATTTAAAATCATATTTATTTTACACACATACATGTACAATTTTGGACGCATCACATTTTCAGACAGGGAGGGGACAAGGGTGAGAAGAGGGGGAAGGAATTTTTTTTTTTGTAAGAAAGAAGGGAAGAAAAGGATGACGAGGGAAAGAAAAAGGAAAAGTGGATCGGGATTGCAAATTGCTTACTATGTTTTTTTTTTAAATAATTTATGCAATTTTAAGCATTTATGTATAAATTTTTTAATAAGCCACCCTGGAGCAAAATAGCCATTAACATCCCGACGTCCTTCTGTCCAATGGGCTCGTGTGCAGGATCAATTTCCGAGAGTACTTTCCTTTTTTTTATGACATGATAAAATGCTTTTAAAGCAACTTACACAAATATGGAAATTTTTTTCCCCTCCTCTTTTTCTTTTTTTTTTTTTTTTTTTTTTTTTTTTTTTTTTTTTAATAACAGCCTCCACTTATTCACCGGGGAGAGCGAGCAAGCGAGCGAGAGTGTGTGCGTGTGTGCTGGGGAGGGCAGTTGGCAGAAGGATAGACCCAGCCCTAACTGGAACGGACCTGCCTGTCCTTCTAACAAGGGCATAAACTTTCATTAGCGATGCACACAGTCAAAGGCAATTTAGGGAAACGCGCTGTACAGAAAAGGAAAACCTCAGCGTTTTTTATACAGCGGCTCCTTGGCTCCGTCCAGGGGGCTCTATCCTTGAGCTCAGCTTGCGCTCTCCAACCAAAGTGACCCCACCGGCCATGGGGGAGGCAGGAGCAGGGGCCGGGGGGAAGAGGCTGGGGCTGCTCTCGGGGACGCTGGTGCCCAGCAGTGCCAGCCTCGGCCCCTCGCCTCGGCCCTGCCAGCAGCCTGCACGCCCCGCAGCTGGGCCAGAGAAGCCAGTCAATATTAATGTCTTGCTGGAACCCACCGGTCCTACAAGAGGCCCAGAGGTATCTGTTGCTCTGCCCACTGCAGAGCTTCGCCCCTCCGACGGGCTAGTCCTCCCCAAAGGTCTCTATTTTGGGTTTCCGCACACTGACAAGTAGCTTGCAGCCGCTCGATGCCCCTTTGGGGCATTAGTTACAAGCTGGCTCTGCCCAGACCAGACAGATGTGTCGCTGCTGCTCCTGTTTCCACAGGGTATACAGGCTAGTTATTTTTGCAGCTGGGACATGTTCAGCCTCACACAGGAACCTGGAAAATGCCATTCCTAAAGGGATGGCTCCTGCCACTGGCCCCGTGAGCAGGCACAGCTCTGCGGAGGAGGGACGCGAGCACACGGCTGGAGTGAGAGCAGGCCAATACGAGGGGGCTTCAGCAGGGTCTGAAAGTCACGACCACACGCTGGAAATGAAACAAAACTATTTCTCCAGGTAGCAGTTCCCTTGGCCCTCTGTCTTTGGGGTTGAAGCTTATGCACCCTGAGCCAGATATACATTATACATGCCCAAGTGTGGGAAGTCCCTCTGCATGTTCCTATTATTTGCTTCAACATGAAGCCCTGACACTGTTTTTTCTACAAGAGTAGATTTCTTTACCTTTTTGTATGACACACTTCCAGAGATAACACAGACCTATGAATTTAATCCTACTGACAGCAGGCTTACTGCTACCTTACACAGACCCCTGCGTGCTCCCAACCACGTGCAGCCCTGGTGCAGGCTCACCCCAGCCGCACAGTGCTGGCCAGCACAGAGCTGTGCACACACCTGCCCCATATGCAATGTTTGTGGGTATTTGAACTAAAGCAGAGGTTAAAAAAAAAAAGAAAAAAAAAATTCAAGGGACAGCCAATGCTCAGCTGGAAAAACACAAAGTGCCGAGAACAGCAAACCCAATCAATAACAATCACAACCCCAGCAGCGGGCGAGGAAAGCGTGAACCGTTTTGGCCTGCTCCCTGCATGCTCACCCACTTGGGAAAACACAGTCCCCCGGAGGGCCATGATTTCATCCCCTCCCACTCCACCCTACATTCACCCTCACCAAAAAGCTTTACAGAGTACAAGTCCCCAGGGCTCCTGTTTCCGTCAGAAACTCAGCAAAGAAGAGAGAGGGTCCCTGCACAGAGGAACAGGACTCCTGGCAATGAGCTGGCACCTGAGGAAGGTTCTTGATGCTATGAAAGGCTCTGCTTCCAGCAAAGTGCTCCTTACAGCCCTCATCCTCCTAACCTCCCCTCCCCTCCAAAGTTTTGCCCTTTGTGTCCCCCTTCCCCTCCCAGCTGCCAGCCTCAGCCTTAGTGTGCTCCTCCTCTCCCCTCTTCCTTCCTCAAGTTCCCAACACCATCCCAGCTTCCTCCTTCCCAACGTCTCCCAAACCTCTTGTGCCCCAGTCTGCACCCCCATACCCTCCTCGCACCTCTCTTCCCTCAGTCCCTGTGGGCTACCACCCACAGCTGGGAGAGAAAGCTGTGCTGCCCAAGGACCAGCACCCCCAGGGACCAGTGACCCAGAGGAGGGGGAAACATGAAACCTGTCAGGGAGAAGGTGGGAGCTCTCCCTTCTCCCGGTCTTGCGTCACTCCTCACCCAGCTGTACAGATTTGGGGGATTTCACTGTAGCAGCAGAGAGGTCAGCAGGAGTTGAAGGTTTTCAGATCATATATATCACTCTATATGGTCTTGTCTATAGTGAGTGCTAAATATAACCAAGCCAAACCTGGAGGTGACTTCAGTGCTTTTATGCAGGGACATCAGCCACTGCACAGGCCCCCTTTGCTACCTCGAAGCGATACAGATGTCAACAGTCACAATCCAAAATCGAGGACGCCTGTGAACCCTCTGTCCTCCCACTGCCAAGACTATGAGCCAGGTTTTCTCTCTCTCCCCCTTTCCCTCTCTCAGGTGTCCATAATAGTTCCTCCTTTTGAGTGGTGACCAGTCAAAATAAGGCAGCATTTTCTAGCTTCAAGGTCCATTTTTCCACGAGATGTTGGACTCTCTTACCTATGGCATGCCAGCATCTGTTTCAGCACAGCTACTTAAAAAACTTGAACAGTGGAAGAAGCTCTGAATAGATGGGGAAAGTCTCTTGTGTGGGTCAGAATAATTAGACTGAGCTCAAATTGGCTTTACGCATCTGCTGCTGCCTCTGAGCAAAATCAAGCCATGTTGCTTCCATCAGCATCTCTCCACTGTTAGCCTTACCCCGCAGAACAGAGGGGACCACATACTGCCTTGTATAGGGCATCTCTGGGAACAAGACTTGCTTCAACAGAAGCCATAAAGCCTCCTTATCCAGCTATCATTAAAGCCAAGAGAAGAGAGGCCAGACAGAGAGATTGAGATGAGCCATTTCCCCAACAAACTTGCTTCCCTTTTTCATTCGCTTCTTTCTTTTTTTTCCCCCTTTAACTGTCATTAAAATAACAAGTTTCTGTTACAGTCTAAACATTCCCACATTGTATAAAGGGTTATGTTACACTAGAGTCACTGCCGGGCCCAGTGTTTGCACAGAAACCTCACTGCAGGTCCCCCCTCCTGACGAAGTGACTTATTAAAGTTTAAACAGTAATTAACAGAACAATAAAAATAAAGGGATGTTTGGGGAGTCGTAGTGCACACAGGGTTTTTGGCAGTGCCAGCACTTTTCAGTGCCCTGTGCTGGCAGAAAAAACGGCTGCAAAACCAGTGGGAGAGATCGTGTGCTCGAAGCCAGGAAGGGGCTGCGGCGAGGCCAAGGTGCGATCCCAGCCCCAGCACGAGGGTGCGGAGAACAGCAGACAGCAGGATGCGAGGGAATGGTATGGTGCAACTGGGGAAAAGATGCTGAAGGGTCACTTGGCAGGACACTGAGTCGGATTCAGTGCTCGCTACCAGCCCTGCACTCAGTCTGCGCGAGTACATGCCAGACAGCACCAAGAGCCTCTGGTGCCTGTTCCATTCTATTGAGATGGCCTGGACAAGCCCCCAAAATCTGAGTTTGGGGAATTTTGTCTCTAAAACCAGACCTGGGCTTTGGGGAAGTAGCTCCTTTACTTTAAAGGAGACTGGCAGAGAGGAAACAGCAACAACAGAGCAAACCCCTGAGAAACTCTTGCAACAGGGAGAGCTTCTACAAGAGACCCAAAGAGCAGCCCCCTTGCTTGGGAGCTTTAAAACCAAACAGGAGAAGGCATCTTGTAGGGACCAATCCTGCCCTGGCCCTGTGCAGGTGTGGGGAGCTCTGAGCTGCAGATCCAACAGGGTATTAGTAATTCTGGAGTCATTCCCTCCTGAAATGCAGTCAGAGCCAGGACCACAGGGCCAAACACTAGAGCCTAATTCGCTATGCAGGACCACAACCCCGTCTCTCCCACCAGAGCAGAACTTTTTCAACCTATGTGAAATGGGATAATCAGGGTTCCCTTTATAGGAGCAAAACTGCTTTTCTTCTGTTTTGTTCCCATCCCAGTTGCCTGCCTTGCCCAGGATGAGCTCCAGAGCATGTGGGTAGAATTTAAGCTTAGGTTGTCAGCCCTCCCTGTTACCCAACATGCAGCAATGCAGAAAGATCTCATTTGAAGATATTTTTGGTGCCTATTGTAACTATTCTCAAATGTTTGCCTCAGTAGCTCACAGTGCTAGTTGGCTCTAGCCCTGATGTGTGACTCAGTACACATAGCATTGTGCAGTCCCATGTTTGCTAAATCTCTTCCAATACAACTGCTCAGTTTGCAAATAAAAAGACAGCTCCATAAGGGTGGATCTCCTGTGCAGAGTGAACTCAGGGAGTGCTGCCTTGAGCCCTCTCCCACAAAGCCCTCCCCCAAGTCTGGTACTCTGCACCCCAAGCCAGCCAGCCCAGCCAGGCAGCGGCGTGGCTCTCACCCAGGCTGGGGAGCTGCCCCACTGCTGCGAGGATGCACGTGGAGACTGTAGAACCAGCTGCTCCCAGTCTGCCTACAGCCTCCCTTCCCTCCTCTGCTTGGGTGCAGGAGGAGGAAAATTCTCCCAGACTCTGCTGCTGACGGAGCCTGTGGCAGCTCTGCGAACAACCACAGGAGATGCCCCGAGAAGTCCCAGTATTGCACCAGTACAAGTCATCCAGGTGAGGACACTCGGACCCGGCGTGCCTGCTCACACCTCCAGGAGGCTAACCTGCCAGCTCACAGTCATGCACTGGTCCTGTAAATTCATTCTGCAATGACAATGTACTCCAAATGCCACAGGCTTAGCTTTAGAGCAGTCCATGAAGTTGATTCCTCCTCTTCAGTTCCCTTGCTAGTAAGGGGGACTCTGTCTTCTGCTTTCTCAACGGTGAACTAATGAGCTTGTTTCTGCAGCTGCTATATTGGCACTGCAGGGCAAAGACACATTTCAAGCTTCTCAAAGTCAACAGGTCTCATTCTACTTCCAGCAGCTCAGTGGTATCCAGCTCAACACTATCACTTACTGGCAAATATCCACCAACATGAAAAAAGACACAAACGCTGACGAGGGATCCTGGCTACTCTGCTGCTCCTGCCCTCCCACCAACAAACACCACCAAGTCCCTGAGTCCTCACTCACTGAGCAACCCATTTCCCAGCCTTCGCTCTCTCCATCTGCTGTTCCACCAAGGCCAGGAGGAGAAGCCACCTCCAGACACCGCGGAGGAAAGGGATTTGGGGACAGTGAAAGCGCAGAGCAGCGGTGGGTCAAGGGTCCCTGCAGACACTGCAGCTGCTGGCTCCCTGCTGGCAGCTCCTGCCCCAGGATGGGGAATCACTGCCTTTGAATCGATAATCCTCAGCCTCATGCAGAACTCCTTCCACCAAAAGACAACTGTGACTGGGATCCACTGGCTTTCCTGAGGGCAGACCGGCCCTACAGGAACATTTTCAAGTCCTCTGTAGTCTAGAGTAAATAGCAGGGATAGTCATGATTTACTCCATAGTCTGGGAAAGGAGAGAGCTCAACTCCCAAGAACCGAAGGAAAGTGTTAAAAATGTGACTTCCCAGGCAATTATCAATGGTGATTTTTAATAAGCTGTTTTCTAGCCACTGGAGGAGCATGGGACATGGGGGAATCAGCTGTTACAAATCTGAAGTCTGAGCCAGCAGTGTGCCCAGGTGGCCAAGAAAGCCAATAGCATCCTGGCTTGTATCAGAAATTGTGTGACCAGCAGGACTAAGGAAGTGATTGTCCCCCTGTACTCAGCACTGGTGAGGTCGCACCTTGAATAGTGTAGCGAGGGTCCCAAAACCGAACATGAGAAAGCCATTGAGGTGCTGGAGCATGTCCAAAGAAGGGCAATGAAGCTGGTGAAGGGCCTAGAGCACAAGTCTTATGAGGAGCGGCTGAGGGAACTGGGGTTGTTTAGCTCTACAACTACCCGAAAGGAGGTTGTAGCGAGGTGGGGATCAGTCTCTTCTCCCAAGCAACAAGCGACAGGACAAGAGGAAATGGCCTCAAGTTGCACCAGGAGAGGTTTAGATTGGGTATTAGGAAAAATTTCTTCACCGAAAGGGTTTTCAAGCATTGGAACAGGCTGCCCAGGGAAGTGGTGGAGTCACCATCCCTGGAGGTATTTCAAAGATGTGTAAGATGTGGTGTTTAGGGACGTGGTTTAGCGGTGGACTTGGCAGTGCTAGGTTAATAGTTGGACTTGATGATCTTAAAGGTCTTTCCCAACCTTACCGATGCTACGATTCTATGAATTCAGCCTAGGTGTCAAAGGTGCTGGTTTAATAAGCCATGAGGCGAGCCTGCACTAGCAGCAACAGCCCTGCAAATGAGTGCCAGAGCCGGGGGCTGGCATATCAGGGTTCAGAATTAATGAAAACAAGACCTTGGCAACCTCAGTGATTTTACTGCATTCTGGTGTAAACTGATAAACTTGCATGGTGCTCCAGGAAGGATGTGAGATGGAAGGAAGGGGGAAGGGAGAGAGTGAGTGGGAGACATACTGATGCCCTTTTCCCTTACACCTGTGTTTTAACCGGGCTCCAGCAGATGAGCTGCAAGTGTGACACACGGCTTTCCATGCCTCCCTCACTGCCCTGCGCCCCACTCAGCACCCTGCTTCACTGCTCAGGATGTCTTCACAAAAGCCTGTCCTGAATCCTCATGAGGTCCCTGGATCCCACTGCCAGGGAGGTAAGTGGCATAAGATAAGACAGTAAGATAAGATCTATCATCAAACACAGTCTTGTTTGGCCAGCAACACTATGCCCTCTTATCCCCAAAACCTTCTATTGCAACATTTTTATGTTCTCGGTAGCTTTTCTGCCTCCATGGGAAAATAAGAGTAACTGGCTTGTTCAGATTTGCCCTTGCCCTCAGTTTCTACAGAAAGCCCCCAAATCCATTGCAAGTCAGGCAGGGCAAGCTCTGCCTGAAACCCCCTAATCAGCTGAGCCACTGGCTCTGGCTTTTTCTTCCATTTGCTGCCCCAAGCC
Organism: Haliaeetus leucocephalus; assembly: GCF_000737465.1. NCBI lineage: Eukaryota > Metazoa > Chordata > Aves > Accipitriformes > Accipitridae > Haliaeetus > Haliaeetus leucocephalus. Next base: position 4,184,978 of record NW_010972992.1, on the reverse strand, counting down.
AGCTGGATGTACAAGAACAGCAGGCAGAATTCAGTGCTGGAGCAAGATGCTACATGAGTCAGCAGCACCACAGCCTGAACTGCCTCCCCAGGAAAGGCAGATACAGGTGTCTCTGCCACGTCTCACTCCTGGAGATCTCCTCGCACATTCCCAAGGTTTCTCTGAACTGATGTGAGCTGAGCTGCCAGTCTGCTTTCTGAAAGACTCTCCTGCCCCACAGACTGAGGATGAGTGGCTCATCTCTATCTAGTCCTGAGCACAAGCAAGCAAAATCAACATGCCAAATATTGCAGACACTCTCAGCCCAGTGCCTCAGCTCTCCTCTTCCAGACCTGCTAGGCTCGATCCCTCTCTGACTGCTCTTATGCTAATGTCACTCTGCTAAGCTCAGAAGAATGATTTTCCCAGTTGACACCACATCAGTGACAGGAGAACTGAGCTTATGCCTTTCCACTGCCACTCACATCAAACTGAGAGAAAAAGACACGCCACTCAAATCTGAACTTTTCATCCCATTCACCCAGCTACAGGATGTTTTCCAGCTCCTGGCTGTGCTGGAGTCAGGGTCTGCAGACTCAATTGCAGTGAGAGTGGCAGTGCTTGAGAGGGGAGATGTGTTGAACAGGTACAAGTAGGTGCAAACAGAACAACAGAAGGTGCCCCCAGGTCAGCACTCACATGCATTTTCCTCGGCCATGTCTGAGGAGACTTGGAGTCAGAACAGAGCACAGCTTTGCATGGGGGTCTCAAACATTTTCACAATGCAGAAAGACTGTCCTTTGCACTTCCTTTTCCAACACGTCGTTCAGGATGCCTCTACAGCAATGCCAGTAACTGCCTGTAGGGAATGTTAGAAAATTATCTAATGCACTCTTAATCACCTGGTCTTGCAATCTACAGAAGGAAATAGGAGCAGCCAGCACAGTATGACCCTTCTTCTAGACACCACTGACTTTAGATACCATTATCAGTGGTAGCCTGGTCCACATCCCAGAACTCAACCTCTCTTTTGGTTAACAGGCCATGAAATTATTTAGACTATTCTTGATATTACATTCTGTTATAGTTGTAATTAACACAGAAGATCAGCAGTGCCACATCCTGCAGTATTTTGCTGAATACAGAGGAGACTGAGCGCTTAGAAGCACTTAGTCTTCACCTAACTCGGCTTCTGCTAGGTTTATGGGAAGCCAACGCTTCACAGCAGACCTATCCCACAAGGAAAGCGTTTGATATTGTCAGAGATTTTAATCCACATATATGTGAAATACGATATGGGAACCAGCACCCTAAAGTCAGGTCTTACCTCCTTTTTTTGGAAAGGACTTTTAAACAAAAGAAAAAAAATCTTCCAGCACACTAAGCGTTCGGCACTATCTTCTATCAGGGAAGCCTAATTATACCCATTATACTGATGAGGAAGCACTGGCACAAAGCTATGCATTCGCATGGCTACAGATACAAAGCGAATCAGTTGCAAAGCTGGAAATAAACCCGGGAATCACGGTGATGAGCTCATCACCCACCTCAGCACAGCTGCACGTGGCTAGTCATGGACTAGACCATGTCCTACCCATGTCCAGCAGGTTACAGAGCTGGTGAGGTGCTCTCCACACATCTATTTAACAGGGTAAAAGTTTCAATCCCACTGCTGAGATGACTTGGGGTGCTCTGGGACACTCAGGGGACTGGTCACATAAGCTGGCCCACAAAGACCAGTCACTCAGCTCACTGTCTCGGAGACAGACTGGTGGGCTGCAGACACCCAACAGCCAGAGCATCAGGTCTGAGCCACCAAGATGCTCTGCAACCACACAGACCGTGGCAGGGATGAATCATCTGCTCCTTCTGAAGCAGCTTAATCAACTTCCCTGCATGTGGATCCTCGCAGCAAGGTCCAGCCTGATCCGTCTATGTATTAATGATCCCCTAGCATGTAAAGCCCAGAGATTTTCCTTGGCACCAGTGGCCAGCGCTTGCCCTGCACTCTCTCTGCCAGGTGCTGGGTGCTCAGGTCTAAGAAAGGCTGCAGAATCCCTTGGGATTGAGAGTCATTACATAAACAATACAATAGGATCACGGGCTGTAATTGTAAAAGCGCCTGAGGTCTTGGCACTGAAGACTGCCTCAGCAAAGGCCTCTAAATGGAGACCCAAACAAAACAAACAAAAGCCCCAACTCTGTCAGCACTTAATGAACAATAATAAATAATAAATAATAACCCTAAGAGCCAACCTAGCAAGACAGATGTGAGGCACCAGGGCAGCTCTGAGGAAAGGCTGACCCTACAGCAGTTGCCCTCCCTCCCCAGTTTCCAGTACATTGAGCTCAGGTCACCGGGTACTTGTAGGATTAGGTCCAGAGGGGGGAACCTGGATCTCTGTCAAGAGTGTGCACCCCCCAGTAAGATGTGTGAGAGCTGCAGCCTTTGTATGTCCCTGGATCAGGACCTTCACCTGCTAAGTGAGCACACACGTACACCAAGTCATGCCTAGCTCTTCTTACTGCAGGATCTCTCTTTAAGTGCTAAAGGCAAAAAGAAGCAGATGGAGCTGAGCAAGGGAATCCAGATAGGTGCAAGTCCAGAGAAGCCTCTCCCCAGCATCATTATAGTCTTGACTCAGAGTTCCCTACCTGTGCTGTGCAAGCTGAGCTGCCGACAGGACACCAGGAGACCTGCTTGGCAGGGACACGGGCTGAAACAAAGGGCCTAATTTAAGTATTTTTATAACTCGGTACTTGTGACAGTGGGTTTAGCAGTTGCCAGCCATCTGGAATAAAGAATTACAGCCACCTCCCCTAATCCTATATTGCCTAAACCCTAAAGCTGGTTATGGTGCAAGGATGAGGCAGCAGGCTGGGAGGAGGCAGTGATGGAAAGGTGGGGGTGGAGAAGGGACCACAGGAAAATTCTCAAACTTATTTCTTTTTTCCTGCAAGGTGCTGGGTGGTCCCAGATGTGTCAGAAGTATTTCTGCTAGGAATCAAGAGAAGACAGAATGAAGAAAAAGGGGAGAGAAGGGAGACAAGGAGTCCTCCATGACCACACAGTCGCATACACCACACTCACACACACGCTCTCACACACACACACAGAGGCTTACTGGTCCGCGCAGGGCTGTCAGGTAAATTAGATCTGAAAGCTGACAATTTCTGACCATATTTCCTTGATTATTTCAAACAAATGCACACCAGCCGCTGTAAGGAGATTAAAGTGACATAAACGTCCCGAGTGGGAGGAGGGAGGGCAGAGAATTCAGGTCACCCCCATCCGTCCCCCATTTGACAGCCGCTATATCGCTATCCAATCCAATAAAAAAATCCCCCCCTTTTGCTTTAATTAATTTTACAGCTAGCTTGCTTAATTACTTTCAATCAAAATCCTCCTGCCATCGCAAAATTAGAGATGGTTGAGCTCCATTAGCCTAAATTCTTCATTTCCATATAGAAAGAGGCTCCCTCGGCAAAGCCAAGAGGGCTCCCTCCTATTCAAGCTGCCATCGGACAGATGCCTGTCCCTCTGTCTGTCTCCAGTTCCTTGGGAGAAGGGGGAGAAGGCTACAGTCTTGTTCCCACCATTCTCTTTCATAAAGCATCTCCTTGAGAGCCCTGGACATGGGAGGCCTCTCTGCTCACAGCAAAGACTGCAAGAGGCAAGAAGGACAGCCTGCCCTCATGGCCTTCCTATGGCCGCGCTGGAATGAGCATTTCCGCGGCTGCACGAAGGAGCTGGGATGGCAGACAGCCTCCTTTCTGCTCAGCTTTCTGCTGTGGCTGCTAGCACTGGGGACAGGATCTGGAAGGGACACCTCTCCCGTGAGGGCTGGACCCAGCGCTGCCACCGTCATCCCACACAGGCATGCGGGCATCACTAACTCGAGCTGGTCTCTGCCGGACACATGGAAAGGACATCGAGGGGACACAGGGGCAGATCATTTTACATCTGCCTGTTGTGGGGTTTGGTACCTTCCTTCAGAGCATCTGGCACTAGCTGCTGTCAGAAACATGACACTGTGGACCACGGAGCTGTGACATTCCTGTAGCTCCTGTAGGCATCATTAGCACCTCCCTCCTGCAAACACAAATCATGAACTGTCCCATTTTGGGCTGATCTGAGAGCAGTCCCAACTGGTCTCATGTCCATGAAAAACCTCCTCCGAAGTGCAGGGAGTGGCAGCAATAAAGCCATACAGAGCTGGGAAGGAGACAAGAACCCCAAGCGGGTGGAGAGGACGGGTGCAGGAGGAAACCCTGGAAGGAGCTGGGCACGCTGGGAGCGGAGGAGGAAAACTAGCTCCTCTCAGAGGACTGTGGGAACTGAAAAGAATTACCCAGACCGCTCCAGTGGCTCACACTGCAGCATGGTTTCCTCCCATTTTCTCCAATTTTCTATGGTCTCCTCCTTTTCCATCTCCCCACACTATGTGCAGAGCAATAGTCTTAATGGGGTTTTACGTATGCTCAGCACTCCATGTAGGTACTGAGCCCTGGGAACCGATTCAGTCATTTAACCTGGCTGGTAGAGCTTGGCCCCTGCTCCCTCCTCCCACCACCTGCCCAGGCCACATGCACACCCAACCTGGGGCTGCAGGAAGGTCACACCAGCACCCCGGTCTCCGCACCTTCCCACCCTTTGGAAAGCTCAAGGGGATTCATAAGCACAAGAAGCCCAGCTACCCCCCGACTCCAGGGAGGACAGGTCAAACCCTTGCTTCTTTAGAACAAAATGAAGAAGAGACAAACACAGACCTATTTTGTTTATAAGCTTAAAACTGAATCCAATGGCGCATCTACCTGGGGATTTTAGATTAAATGGTTTAAGAAACTCAAATAGGCTTTTTAATCCGGTCAAATAAAAAGAGCCCCAAAGAAGCAAAGAATTCACCCTGCCGAGCCTCACGCCTGTGAAGACAGCCAGGCAAGAACGGCTTTCTTACTCTCTGCAACTCCTCCCCATCCTGGCATGGGACATAATGTATTTGCCAAAATCTGGAAGCTTAGGATACACCCTGTTCAGGACTCATGCAGACTTCACTTTCCCATGGACGACCCACTTCTATCATGCTGCACAACACTTTCTTCATCCTTTCTGTGTTCTCTTCTGCTGTTCATCTGGGCCCTTCCCCCTAATACCTGGCAGGCCATGCGAGCACCGTGCCAACCCTGGTTACATCACCAGCGCCAGCCAAAAGCAATCCAAGAGAAGGCACCAAAACTCCTAATCCCCATTCAACACACAGTGTCTTTCATACAGACTACCTCCATGAATGCTTCTCAAGAGATGGGTGAGAAGACGAGGCACTTGAGCAGCCGTATGCTTGCGAGATGCGGAAGGGAGACCAACAGGGTCTGCCAAGGGAAGCTCCTGCAGAGAGCGGCAGCCGGACAAGCTAAGCTCCGACGGATGGAGACCAACGCTACACGGACTTGGGGAGTTTGATGAACACCTGGAGCTGAATCCTGACAAAGAGCAGGAAGCAAAGAGGCTCTTTTCTCTGCTGGATGACCACTTCTCCAGGACTTCCAGCCTCCTACCTCCTCCCAGTATCACATCTCACCAACTTTCCAACAGAAACTGTCCCCTATCCCCCACCCTGCTGTTCTACTCCGGAAACGCTCAGAACCAGCCTTCCCCTGCACATGCTCTGCAATAAAATTCCCGACTTGTGTCTCGCCTGCTCCAATGCTCAGAGCAGCTGGGACAATAGAACAGAGAGGCCCTAAATCCACCAGACTCACCCTAAATAGCAATGGCCCATAATTTCGCCTGACATTCAGGAGCTTGTTATTCTTTCCCCTCGTCGCCTGGCTGGAGCTGTTCAGACCCATCAGTGTTATTCTATGCATTAAACGGGAAAAAAAACAACTCAACAACAACCCAGAGAGTTTTCAAGCCTGTCCAGTGAGGGCTGAAGGGGCAGCATCCCTAGCTGTGCTGGCGGTGGGAGAACAGGAGGAATCAACGCCTCAAAGCCAGACTCATCCCCTCTACAGGGGAACACCAACGAGTGGGTCCTGCTGAGACCCCCAGCAGAAACACACACTTACCCTCTTCTCTGCTTCCTCCCTTAACAAGGGAGCTGCAATCTCTCCCAGCCCTTCCAGCCTCCCACCTGTTCACCGGGAAGGCTGCTGTACACTTCTCCCCACCACCCTGGAGTGGGGAGCTTTAACCACAACAGTTTGGGGTTTGGGTTTTGGTTTTTTTTCCAGGCTGGCTCCAGCTGATTAAGGACCTGCAACAGGATGTAGGGATTACAGCAAAACCTGGCTCCGGATCAGCTGGGGCACAGAGCCAAACGAGAGAGTGAGGATTGCCCCCAGCCTGGCTGCCAAACCAGCACTCGTCCTGTTGGGAGGCTGTGAGGGCTGGAGCTCTCCGCTGGAACAAGGCCCCTGCCCTCGCTGGCTCTGCTGGGGAATGGCCTGAAGCCCACACTGACAAACGTGCCCACATGAAGGGCAGGGTTGTGAGGACAAGGGATCTGTGGCTTACAGGGCTTGCTGGAGAGAGGAAAATCCCTTACGGCCTCGCTCTTCACGCCTTCACCCCGGGCAAAACAGAGGCGTGAGGGGGCAGGCGCATCCCCACCTCCCGTCTTGAGCAGCAGGAGCAGCCCAAGTTGGAGATGCCCCGTGATTCCCCCATCCCTCTGCCAGGGTCTGCACCACGTGGAGCTCCTAGCGGGTATCCTGGAATAACACATGGCAAAATACTCTGTGCTGAGTTTTTAATCCAGGAAGAAGTGATCAGGGAAGGCAATAATCTCAGTTGGCACACAGAGCACAGCAGGATCTTGCTTCTGGGGAGGCATCAAGAGCAGAATTAGCTTCAAGGAGACTCTGGGGCTTTTTTTTCTTCTGCTAACACTGATCGCTGCCTAGACCAGCAGCAGCAGCAGCCCCCAGCATCTTTCTAAAGTGCCTGTCACTGCAATATCCAACCGCTGTTGTCCCCTGGGGGACATCCCCCCACGCTTGGGTTTTCCAAGTCCCTCTTGGACGGAAGCAAGAGGGCCAGTAGCAGTGAGAGTAGCCCTCCTGCTCTGACCTGAAGCTGTTAGCCTCAAGTCCTGTTTTAATCAGGTCTGGCAGAGCTGCTGCCTCGTTTCCCAGCCTGCCACCTCAGAGGGATAATTTACCAGCACTTTCTCGGAGAGCTCTGTGGAAGCACTTTGCAGAGCCTGCGTTTGCCTCTCCTCCATGGCCAAATCCTGCAAGCTTCGTACTGGCACGTCTCCCTCTCCTAGTGACCCCCAGGCTCTGTCTGAGTAAAGGAGATCATGAAGATGCCAGGATTTGGTTCTCTTTTCCAAGTGCTCCCTGGCAAGACCCGGCAGTAAGAGGGGGAAGCTGCTCAGAGCAGCAGGAGGGGGTGGAAATCTGTCTGGCAGCAGCAGCGCGGAGACTTCTTAGTGCTGCCCACCAGACTCATCGTAGCAGAGAAACTCTGGAGTCAGCTCCTGCCGGCCTGGGGCTGCGGGGGGAAGGCAGGAGTTGATATTGCAGGCAGAGGCCACTGGGATACCATTGAAAGCTGCTAAATATGACCAGGTTAGCACTTTAGTCTTTAATGGCAGGTCACCATTAATAAACCCAGGGCCCCAGGGTGCAATACGGAGCCTCCCTCCCCCCCTCCCCGAAATACTCATTTCATTAACTTCACTGTGCGCGGCGCTCGGCACCTGTCAGAGATTCGGCAGCCAGGAGGGTTGGCAAGGGTTAAGGACATCTTACAGCAGAGCTAACCACTCTCTCCAGACACGAAGGAGCAGGGAAAGCTGCCTGCACAGCACCCTTCTCCTTCCCACTGCTCCCCTCTGCCTCCAGTTCCCCCAGTTCATGCTGGAGACTAGCCCACAGGTTTTGGACCCACACAGACGGGGCACCTTAGGAAGCCTCGTGAGTGGGGAAGAAGCACTGTCCCAGGCCCACAGCCAACGGGCTGAGCGCTGGCGAAGGACAGCCAGAAACGTGGCCCCTAACCCCGACTCTGGCACTGACTCCCTCTCTGGCCTTCAGGAAGTCACTTCACGTCACCGTGCCTTGCTTTCCCCATCTGCAGAAAGACGACAGCAGCACTGATGGCCACAGCAGGGAAGAAGGGCAGAGGGGAGTTACTTTGGATCCAGGTAGGGAAGAAGCCCTTGTTAAATAAAAAGGCTGTGCAAACAATCAAGGCCAAATCCTGCTCTCGGGGATGCTGGAATGACCCACAGGATTGCCTCAGTATACAAAAGGGTGAACTTGGCCATTGCAAAAGGTAAGCGGCAGAGAGGGGCCGGTGGAGCCAGTGTAGGGGAAGGGACCACTCCGGCTCCGCACATGCCATGCGCTCCCGCAGAGGCCTCCAGTCCTGGTGGCTGCAGCACGGAGGACAGGGAAGGACAAGGTGAGAGGAAAGCATAAGGACAGGGCTTTGCTCCACCTGCTTCCACTGTGATGCTGGCCGTTTCCTGGAGGGATGGTGCGAGGGGAGGAGGGACGAATGGATGTCCCAGCTGCCAAAAATCCCATACCAAGTCTCTATTGATCTGCCCTACTTGGCAACTCAAGCTGCAGCCACTGTCTGTGGTGCTGGATCAATAAGACCTGGGCGGACAGGGAGGGGTCTTTAGGGGGAAGTATTTTGATTTTTAGAGCAACTGCAGAGTCAAGGAAGAGAAAATACTGGGACTGAAGCTGCAGTTTAGTTTGGACTCATTTCAAATACCTGCTGAGCCCTTCACACTGGGGCCCCAGTGACCTCCTGCACATGGGAGCTGCCCCAGCCTCTGTCCTCGCTGTCCACCCACGAGAGCCTCTCGCCTGCCCTGGATGCTCTCAGCACAGATGTGCCAGCTACAGTGATGGGCTGGTAAGCCACCGACGCACAGCACAAGACAGTGTGTGCATGGTAATTCTCCAGGAGCTCCCCACAGATCCTCCCCAGGGACCTGGGGAGAGGCAGAGACTCCCACAGCCAGATGAGGACTCGCTGTGCAGCTAAAAGAGCCTCTGAAGATGCCTCTCAAGTCCCCAAGCGGCACTTCGCGATGGCTTTTGCAGTGTGACTGGCACTGGAGCCAGCCAGATGGGGAAGGTTCAGACCCTGGTGCCGATAGCCAGGCTGATTCGGCAGAGAAGACAGGCTCTGACGGGCCAGCCCACGCAATTTCCATCCTGCCGAGTGGAAAGCATCACGCATTGCCCCCTGGACTCTCCATGAAGGAGATCACAGCCTGGTAAGATACAGTGAGCCAAGCAGGTCACGCACAGGGGAGCAGATGACCGCCACCGAACCCTTCTATCTTTCTGTGCCTGGAGACCGCTTTCTTCTGTTCAGATCGTGTAGCCAGGCCATTACTACTGAGCCCTGGAGACCAGGTGACCTGCTGATATGGAGGAGAGCTCTGTGTTTGAATGCTCTGGTCACCCCGGCATTTTGTTCATTTTGTGTCCATAACCACATCAGGAGAAGGCAGCCGAGGCAGATGAGGAAAGTTTTTTTCTAATACAGAGGGCTGCCGGGCAGGGCCAACTCCGGTGGCAGAAGTGCCCCGTTCCTAAAGCCAAGAGCCAGCAGCAGCCTGTCGGCTCCAATTAGAGCTGGCTGCAAGGGGGACGGTGCATTGGGTGTCACCTCCAAATGCCCTTTGGATAGATATGGAGAGAGAGAGAGAGAGGGAGAATCTGCAGTTGTTCCAACGTTTCTTGCTCAGCAGAACAACTGTTGCAGTCCTTTTAGTACAAACCCAGCAACTGTTCCCAAAAGCGCAGCCTCCTCAGCTCCTGTCCTTAAAAAAAACCCCAACAACCAATCTCCAAAATGCCGGCTTCTGAGTCAGGGCAAAAATGTTATTAACAAAAACATCACTCAGGGGTGGGACACCTGCTCCCTGACAAGCAACTGGCCTGGCTGCCCATGGTTAGCGTATTACATCAGGCCCCAAAAAGAGAAAGGAAAGGGAGGGAGAAGGGGAGAGAGTGGAAAAGAACAGACAGAGGGAGGATGACAGCAGAAGGGAGTAACAAAGACAAAGAAGAGCAAGAGAGGGGAAGCACAGAAAGAAAAGAGCAAGTGCGAGCGCATGTGAGAGACGGTGCAGGAGAGAGCGAGAGCGTGTGGGGGAGAGCAGAAAAGTGTGCGGGAAGTGGTGGTGTGTGTGCAATAAAGTGTGGGAGTGCATATGTGTGAGAAAGACTGCAAGCATGTATGCATATGGCAGAGACCGGAGTTAAGAGGAAGAAGAGAAGAGTAAGGAAGGGGGAATGACACCACGAAAAGCAAAAAAGCTTGGAAAAGTGTAACAAGAAAATAGGGAGGAAGAGAGGAACAGAAGAAAAAGTGAAGGCCATCAAACAAATGAGTCTGGTAAAGCAAGGGAGCCAAGATAAGGGCAAGGAGGGAGGTATGGGAAGAGGAGGCAGAGGGCACGTGGGACGGGGCAGAGCCAGGGTGAGGGTCAGGAAGAGAGAAGAGAGGGAAAGGGAGAAGGGGACAGAAGAGAAAAAAAGAATAAAAGAAATAAACAGGGGGGAGGGAGAGAAAGATGTCTATTAAAAACCTCAGTGCATAACACAAAATGTCAGGGTTTATAGCTTCATTCTTGGCATTGCTGGTACTGAGAACCCCACACAGAAATGTCACTGCTTGTCATGTTTAATCACCTGCTATTTGTTAACACCTTCGCTGCAAGGAGTCTGCCCCTCACCCCTTGCAGGCTTTCCTTTCGGAGAATAAACTGTGAAAACACGCCTCTGCCTTTCAGTTCTCTTTGGACAGTTTCAGTTGAACCCAGGGCCAGACAGGGGAGGCCGAGTAGGGCAGGCACATGGGGCAGAGCAGTTTGCTTTCCAGATGGGGCTTTCAGCACAGGGTAGGGCTCTTGCAGGCTGCAGAGGGCCCTGGCCGAGCAGGTTAGTGACAGGCACCGTAGCCGGGGAGGTAGAGGATGTGCATACACGAGAATGGGATAGAGGATGCTCCTGGGAGTGCAGGAAAATGCTAGGAGCAGCGGGGAGCAGGTGAGTAAGGCAAGTTTGGGGGCAGAATGACTTCAGGGCAGAGAAGGGAGACAGGAGTGAGAGGGGAAGGTTCAGCTCAGCAAATGAACACGCGTGGCTAAATCAAGGTGCACGGGGTAGTGAGCACGAGGGCAGGGAGGAGTGGGGTACCAGGCCCTTCCTCCTGCTGCATACACCCCCTGCGCTCCCATCCCACTCACGTCCTGTACTGAACACATAGAAATGAAATCCCTGAAATCCATGCAAGTCTGGAATTCTCCAATCTGTTTGCTTGAACAGCAACTGTCACATAAAAGCAAACATCCAAAGCTATTAAACGTACAGTTACAGTTCCTTGCCCTGGCATCTGCACTGGTGACTTTGCTCTAGTTCCTCCCGAAGCCTTGGACTAACGTTTTTTATTTATGCCGGTTTTCCCCTGTGTCAGGCACCCGTGTCCCCACTGCCTGCACTTCCCACCCAGCTGCATACTGTCTGTCTGACATCACATTGCACTGCTATAGAAATTATTTTGAGGTCATCACTAGACAAGACTTTTCCCTACTATTTCACACACTCCAACTGGAAAGAAATCAAAAAAAGCTCTCCTCCATACAGCAGGGCTCTCCCATACGAGCAATGAAAATCTAATTCTACAATTTTCAGGCTTACAGAAAGAAATAAATCATCACCCCCACCTAAATGAAGAAAAATTTAAAGATGTGTATGCAAAGATCATTAGTGCAGCTATTTTGTTTTAACCGAAGAATGGTAATCAGCACTGTTTCAACACAAATGAGGGCTCAGCTTCGGCACAGTCCTTGCCCCATACTCTGAAATGCTTATGTCAGTGTGCAGCGTTTTTGAAGTGCTGATGCCAGTGAAGTTAGACTTCCCCTCTCGAAAATGAAGAGAATTTGGGGAGCCGAAGAAATGACAATACGATGAGCTGTAAGGGGATCCTAAATATATCCAAACTTTTTTTCATGCATTCAAACAAAAAACTAGCAGAAGCCATCAGCTGCCTGGAGACCAGCGCAAGGATTTCTGCTCCAGCCCCCCATGACTGCTGGGTGCCGGCTCCCTGTGTGCCCAAACCCGTCCTGCGACTCACGGAAACGGGCAGCAGAGAGCTGACGGCTGCAGCTGCAGGACTGAGGGGCTTCCCGGTGCTGGTGTCATCAAGATACTAAGGACATGCTAGAGGAACATCCCATAAAGAAAAAATACAAACCTGCAGAAACTCAGTGCCAATCTCTCTCCAATCCCTACAATATAATTTTAAAATCCAGTTCAGATCATCCAGGACTAGGCATGCAACTGAAGTACAAACCTTCAAGTCCAAACCAGGCAGTTCTGGAAACCTAAACTCCAGAGTGCATCTGGACTTCACATCTTTGTCTCCAGTAGTGACAGCAGCGTGTTTCTACCCAAACTTTCTTATGCATTTTCCTCACAACAGTGTTTTCAGTCTTTTCCAACTGCGATTCTCGCTAGTTTCCAAAAGCAAAGATCTACATCTCAATCTCGCACACCAGAGGGACCCTATGGGTGGTGGGGAAACCTGCACTGCTGCTCCTTACTGCCCATGTACTGAGGACAGGGGCTTTTGCTCTGTCCGGCAGCGTTCCCAGACACCCACAGCCCCCCAAAAACTCCACAAATAAATTCAGGCTCAGTTTTCAAACCAGAGAACAACCAGGCTGTGACACGCGAGTCCAGCCGTTGATCGCTGCCTCCCGCCTGGGGAGGGCAGGCAGAGGCTCAGCCCAGAACCTGGGGACAGTTGTTTCTGCCTCTGCCCCGAAGGACCAGCACGAGGTCCAGGAGCCACCCCAAGTCCTATTCTGGGAACGGGAACAGTACACAGAAAGGCCTCCCGCTGGCCCTTCGCCAAGGATAAAACTCACCCTTCTGAACACAGCCAAGATGATCTAAAGTGACTACTGACTTTTGTTGCCCAACTTGAGTCACCTTAAATGGGCCTATTTTTCAAAGTGTCAGTGCTTAGCACAACCGAGAATCGGGCCTCTTTAAGATGTCTAACACTACATGTCCAATCACCGCTTTAACAAGAAAGACCAATATTTCTCTCCTGTGTGACTTCTTCCAGTCTGGCCAGGCCTTTTATCTTTTTTTCCTCTCCCCTCCCTTCTCCTTTTTCTTTTCTTTTTCAGCTTTTTATGAATTTCTCTCAGCTTTCCTCCCTCTCCCCCCCTCAAGGTCACGCGGCTCATTTCCACGTTGAATATTTACTCGGCAAGCCAGGTCCTTTCACAGGCACTCACCACAAATATGCTTTCTGATAAAGTCTGGAGAAAAGAAACTATAAAACCCAAAACAATGTCAGAAATAAATTTTTAAAATCCCAACAAGGCAAAGTGGAGCTCTAATGGGGTAGAATATTTCAACAGAGAAAACAAGCAGGTAAAACATTCTTGGAGTTAGTTTACTGCATTTCCATGATTATTTTCTTGCTCTCTTTTCCTGTTTGCTTTTCTGAATATTTTTCTTCTGCCGTTAGGCCTGTCCCATCTATGTGAGGGAGACTTATATTTAACCTCTTCATCCACAGTGAAACTGACCCTCATTCAAAGGCCAGAACTGTCCAGCCCATGGGCACCTGCTCCTTTACGCCAGCGACCTTGCCGCTCAAACCCATCCGGAGCAGGGGAGTTTTCAGCTACGCGGTTTGCTCATTTTTCCTAAGCCCATTACTTATAAGCAGCTTGCATAAAGCATCAGGGTTTGTACCTACCCTGGGTAATACATAGCACAACATGGCGTAGCCAGAGATCACACAAAGGAAGGTCAAACCCCACTCCCCACTCTCAGGAATGGATGGGGCCCTTCACATCAGTATGGCAAGAGGGAGTGGGTCCTGGAAAATCGTTTTCATACTTAATTACCAAGTCAGCTCACAGACCAATCTTACAGACTGTCTGAAACGAAGAGCAGCTTCACAAAGTCTATATTCTCCAGCCCAGGGCAGGTCTCCAGAGAGCCCAGCCTTCCTCACTGCTCTGAGATGTGGCAATTTTGATAAACCTCCAACTCCAAAGAAACAGAATTTGGCCGACACAGCGTGACTTTGAAAATCCAAGCCTCAGGCTTGCAGGGTCCAAGGAAGTTTTAAAATTATTTCTTAGTGACATCATTTCAATCTCCATTCGACCATCAGAGACAGCTACTGGCCCTCACATGAAAGACAGGTATTAAAAATGTCAATTCACTCGCTAACATCTCTTCATCTGAGATCCAGTGCTGCTTGGCCTCCATGGCCACTGGGAAATGATAAGGAAAAGTAACTCTGCTGGCTTTTGTAGTCAGGTCATGGTTTTATGCCCAAGCGAACATCTAGCATGCAATTTCCCAAGGGAGACAGGCCACAATCTCCATGCTGACAAAGTCAGGTTTGGGATAACAAGCATATAGTAACTAAAGGCTCCCACCTACCAAGACCCCTGAGGAACACTGCCTGGAGGAAAGTGAGCTGCTCTGAAAGCAACCCCCTTCTTTTTCTTGAGACAGCAGCGCTCTTTGCCTTCTCCTCGCTCTAGAGGAGTTGCTTTAGGTTGCTTAACGTTGCTACTTTCCTTTTATCAGCCCACAATGCGAAAACAGAAATCTGGGGATTCCTCCTAGCAGGACAGAGGTAATTCAGAGCTGTGCTGCCTGCCCTCCACAGCTCTCCCTTGATTTCTAGCTACGGCCATAAGGCATCCCCCACTGCTCCCAGGTGAACAGCTCCCCCCCCCTCCCCACCCCACAGTCTCCTGCCAGCAGCCCACGTGCTGCCACGGAGCAGAGACCTAACCATCCTGTTTCCATGGAGCCTGACCTTCTCCTGGAGGTTGCAGCAATACGCCCTTCCGTAAACAGACACTTATTCTACCTAGGAAAGCCTCAAACCACTGTCATGATACTCTAGGTTGTGTTGGTTTAGGTAGGTAGCTGTAAATACATTAGCGTAGTATTCTGAACAGTTCGTTCCACTCTGGGAACTGTGCAGAAGCACAACTCCGCAGAGCCGCACTCCTCAGCGTATCAGTGCAGCTGACGTTGGTAACAGCAGGTACCTTGACAAGTACCATGGTAGAGCTATTGCAATGGCAAATGTTTGGGTCCACCAGCATGGCAGTAACTAAACAGAAACAGCAAGTTACAAGTTTTGCCAGGCAGTCACAGCCCTGAAATCAAATAGAGTTGCAAAAATACTCTGATTTCAAATGCTTTTGGCCACTTGCAACTCTGGGTTAGCAGCACAGTGAGGGGGAGAGCAGCACGCTGACGGCAGTGATGCTGTCCTGTGTGGCAGCACACTCCAAGGGAGTGGAGTAGGATGCTGTAGGATGCCGTGTTGGCAGCCAGGCCCCTGCAGAGGTTGGGAACTGAGCCGGGTGTTACCACACTGTGCGCAGGATCCCTGCGACCCTTCTGTCTCCCTGGCACGGCCCGTCTCGTCTCACTGAGTGCTGCTCGCCCTCCCTCCCTCCCAATGCGCACATGGCTTTAATGTTTTTATTACCTGTTTGACTCGCTGCCTTATTGCTTCTCCTCTTAATGGGGCTGTAACCGTGGAAACGAGGAATAAACGGCCACCAGAAAATGAGATGATTAAACAGGTCACCCTGGCAAAACAAACTCTGTGTTCACACAGCCCAGGCTGTGTATGCGGTTTCTGTCCAGGGAAACGCGGGGCTGGGTGGGAGAGGGCAAGAGGGCTGTGCCAGGCTCCTGGAAGGAGCCCACCACCGAGAGATGCCTCCTCAGAGGACAGTGGTCTTTGCCCAAGAGGGATGATGCTGTGCACCTCCCAGGACAGACATGCAGAAAAAGTCAAGGTTTGCTCAGGGAAGATGGAAGATAGCGAGGACAAGACACATCCATGTAACTGGGGAAAAAATAGCAACTATGATGAATATAAATAGGCTGGACTGAAAACAAAACACAAGTCGGAGACAAGTTGATGTCCTCTGTCGTCCCCGTCTCTGGCATTGCCCACGCCTGCCTTGCGGCAGCTCCCAAGGGCACTGTAGAGACCCTTCTGTCCGTACTTCTCCAGGCTCATGGAGCACAGCTCCACCGCTCTCCTCATCCCCCCTAATGGGCTAACAGCCAAGCTGCACTGGTGCTGGCAAAGGCGGGGCACCATCCGGCCAAGCACAGCCACGACCACAGGCAAGGTAGGATGTCACGGACCATATACCTGGCTTTCTGAGGTCTCAGGAGAAAGGGCATCTGCAGCCGCTGCACTCCTGTGCAGGAGCTGGGGCTCCTTCTCCAAAGCCACGTGCCTGGGAGGAAGGGGACAGCAGCATGGACCCCTGTCCCCCGCAGAGGGGACCTGCCGGGCTCAGGGACTCACCTCCAGCACAGATGTATTCTAACTTCTTTCTTGGGGTGGTGCAGACACGGCCCTCACCTCATTGGCAACAGTCACACAAATTCAACTCCCAGCCTTGGTGGTGAGCCAGAGTGTACTAAAATCAGCCCTGACAGATCAGTTTGGAACGAGAGCTCAGCTCAGCCTCAACACACACAGGGGCTTACCGTGAAAGCCAGGAGGGTATGACCACAGCCCCGGGCTGGTGTCCAGGCCTGAGCAGGACACCTCCACCACAGTCCACACCAGCAAGACAAGAAGGCAGGGGGGTCTGTGCGTCTCCGTGCCCTGCTGGGTGCTAGCATCTGAATATGAGATCCCTCTCTCAGTCAAGCTGAGAAGTAATGTAATCACTTTCAGACCAAAATGTTGTTGAAAACAAAAATAAAACCCCAAAATAAGCACACCGCAATCAAAAAAGCACAATCACAAACCATCATTCAAAGTAGTGAGGATCCTGCCAGAATCACCATCCTGTCCCAACCTGTCCAAACCCAGACTCATTGGGTGCTGGCAGTCTGGGAAGAGCAGACTTACTCCACCAAGAGCAACAAATTCAGAAGAAGAAATTGGAATGGCAAAGCTTGGCGAGGTGGAGATGAGAGACAACTGCTTGAAGCACACAGGCGAGTAGTTGTGCTTTCTTTCAAAAAAAACAGCAGGTGGTTTATGAAAAGGGCCCTATTCTTTAGAGTAATTTGAGCCATATTTCATTGTTTGATAGAAAAATCCTAATATTCATGACCTCCTTTAACTGGAAAAAGTTTGCTCATCTGAATATCAGCCCACAGACAAATGGGCAAATGAAAAATAAAGAGCATGAGATAATGAAAGGGGGGGGGGGGAAGGAAAGGAAGACCAGGACAGAATCAAAGGCAGCATGGGAAGTCCAGGAGGGTGACAAAAAGTGACGGGTCTGTGGGAATAAGGAAAGGAAGGAGGACACAAAGGAAAGCTATTTAGCAAGAAAAAATAGTGCAGCATAGAAAAAGGATGAGAAAAGCAAGAGTGAATGACTGAAAACACAGCAAGAGTGAGCGCAAAGGAGCTTTCTCTGAAATTTTCCAAGTGCACGGATCAACCTTGCAAAACTGTGATTCTTGTCCTACTGAGCTTCTGTTAAAAAAATTCATATGCAATCGAGAAGAAAAATCAGACCCTCTCTCCCCAGCCTCTGTTCCCTCACCCTCTTCCAATCCAGTCCTCCTCTGCTAACATCTGCTGCCTGCCTTCGGGACATGCAGATGGTAATTACTCCAGGAGCAGCTTCCTCTCCTTTCCCTGCTTGCAGAGGGCCACTTGGAAGAGAGCTTCAAGCCATGGAAAGATACCACACACACCTCCACACCACGTGGCTGGGAGAGGGGGATGTGGGAGCCAGGGCCGTGCCCAGAGAACTTCATAGCACAGGGGGTGGAAGGTGGATGAAAAGATGAAGATGTTTGTCTACAAAACATCCCTCTGGCCTGTGAGAAGGGAGGCCTGGGGAGAAGTTGGCTTGACATGTGGAACTGCTCATGCTCCTCCAGATAGGGGAAGGGGTGCTGGAGGAGAGTTGTGGTGGGGAAGTGCAGGCAGCGAGGAGGAGGAGGGCTGCCCTGGGCGAGCCGGCTCAGGGAGTGGATTCATACAGGCATGGTGCTGGCAAACACCATGCGGAGAGGTGGAGCTGCTTTAATGAGAAGATGCTTCTATGACTCAGGCCTCAAAGGGATTGGGACTTTATTATTTTATTTTTCCATAATAAATTATGCCTTGGGATGCCAGGTCCCGCCGGGTTTTTCTGGAAATACCAGACAAAAGCTGGTATTGCTACCTGGCTTTTGACAGTTTCCCATGTATGGAAGCTAAAAGTTCCTGGTTCTTCCTCTGCTCTGCCCTGGCCCAGCCAGTCTTGGGAGAGGGGCTGACACCATGGCACCATTACAACAGAAAAGCCCAGCTGGAGCTCTGTACCTCCCTGCCAAGGTCCCGGAGAGCCCCCGTGGTGGGTCCACAACAACTCACCCCGGACCCATGGGTGCTCGCAGCCTGTGGCACTGCAGCTGCCGGGACGTCGAGGGTGCCATGGGTCAGGCGGGTGCAGGAGCTCCTGGGAAGCGGGAGCGGGCTCAGCTCTCCCACACCCCAGCCACCACACCCCGGCTGGAGGGAGGAGCGCTCCTGCCCGACCCCCGCACCCATCCATGGACAGCAGCCAGGCCTCATTCACTTATCTCCATCACTGAAGCGCCCAGCCCTGGCTCTGGGCTGCACAGGGGAGTATGATTATGCCCACTTTATAGATTAGGAGTTATTCATCCCACACCAAATCCTCAGACTCTGCCATGTCTCACAGACCTGTTCTGGAGCTCTCTTTGTTAGATTTAGGCTGAACTTGGCCCTAGTTCAGCTCAGAAACTCGCATTACAAAAATCCCCTGTACAACTGCCTGCCTGCCTGCGGCTGCGGACCAAGCCTGCTGCCAAGGCCATCGTTCCCCCCGGGCAGCAGGAACGGTGGGGGACGCACCGCAGCAGCGGTGAGAACACAGGGACACCTAATGCACAGGGCACAGACCATACTGATCTTCTCTTGCTGCTAAGAAAGATCCATTCATCGCCATGATGACGCAAGCGCACAGAACCGGAGTGCAGAGGAAGGCGCTATCTTGAGAGAGCCACTCGGAGAACACAAAGTTCAGCACAACAACAACACAGGGCATGCGAGTGTCCGGGAGCATGGAGGTGGGCGAGTGTCTGGGGCAGATGTGCATGTGGAGGACAGGGTGACGGGGACGTGGGTGTTGGGTGTGGGGAACACCTCCAGAAATGCTCCAGCGGAGCGTGGTGTTTTTAATGATTTCACAAGAGGCTCTGCTAAAATGTCACCTCTCCAAAGCAAAACATGTCCATGAATCATCATTTCACACCCCAAAACCAGGAATGGGTGGCAAAATTCTCTAGTGAGGCACCAAATCCTCAGGGGATTGCCATAAAGTGCACCCAGTGACTCTGGTCTTCCCATCCTTTTGCCTTGTATCTCCTTCTCTCCACCCCTTGCTCTCTCTTGCCAACCTACACGGGTTGTTCAGCTTTTATTCTGAGCACGAAACTGCCTTAGGACTGGAAGCTTTAAGCAGTTTCCCAGCCTCCAGAAATTTTCTGGTTGTGTTTCTCCACGGCAGAGCAAACAATTGCTTCGGTACCTGGCCACCACACCTAACTCCCAAACGCAATGAGAACTCAGAATTCTTTGGGAAATTTAAACAAGAACATATTTTTACACGAGTGAAGTGCATGTTTTTGGTTCACTGTAACTATTTGTTCTCAAAAAGGCTTGACAAACTGTTTTATTTTCTGGAATCACCACATGAACAAAGATGGAAAGTCTCTTGAGAAAGAGGGGAGGAGGCTGGTGCCAGGTTAATGCACCGGGAAGACAAGTTAACAGCTGGACTCAGCCACTGAGAGCTGTATGGATGGGCAACAAGGGGGGGTCTACAGTTTGGGGGAGGGAAAAGCATCATCATCCCTCTCCAAAACACACTTTGCTCCGCAGACGAAGCCTGTGCTTATGTGGAACGGCAGCCCAGCGCCGCACTTGCGATCGGTATTACTGTCTGCCTAACCAGCAAGCTCCTCCCAGGGACCGGGAGCCCACCAGCCAAAGCTGCACAAAAGAGAGGGGGAAGCCCCAGGGTACCGATCCCAGCCACTGGCCCTGCTCTGTGTCCCATCTGTCAGTCCAACGATGGTCCCCATCTGGAGTAGCTCTGCGTAGCCCCTTCAGTACTCACTTGTGGCCAGAGTCTGGGCTTTGCCCATCCAGGGACTGTTCTGTCACCCTGCCAGGTTCACCCTCCTGCAACACCATCGTGACCTGGCCTGGCCCTTGACTCACCCATGCCCCTCCAGTGGCTAAGGAGCACTGTGCACCCCCTCTACGTCCTCAACCAGGCTGCAGTCACCCCGGGGCAGCTCCCCAGCCTCGACTGGCGTTTCAGCCTGTAAGATCACTGGTCAAGCAGGAATGGGGATTAGAAGCTAGCAAGTTTTTCTTTTGGTACTGATGACTGCCTCCGTCTCCCCTGCAAGCCGTGGGAGAGGAAACAGGGAGCAACAAGGTCCTGGTCCAAGGGGCTCTCAATCCTCAAAATGGATTTTACCTGTCTCTGAAAGCTGCCTCCATCTCTCACCCCCATTGCTTTCTCCCTAGGGAAATCAGTCTAAAAGGGGCTAATGGAACAATGTCCCTCTCTCTCCCCCCTCTCATTTTCTCTCTTTTTTTTTTTATTAGCATTTGTGGAATTTATTCCCAAACTCTCCTAATCTTTCGTACACAACCATTTGATTTGCATAACCCAGCCCCCTCTCATAAAAACTGGCTGCTAGTTTAATTAAAAAATGTAAATTTGCTGTCATCTCGGGGCCTGGTGAATTAGGACGACATCGGCATTTTTTATTGCTGAAGACGTCCAAATTGATCCAGTCCGCATTGAACCGGAGGGGAGGAGACGGTGCCGCGTGGGACTTTTGGCTGTAGGTTCTGCCCCTCCCCTGCTTCCAGCCAAGCCTCCTCTGCCCCCTCTTTGCTTTGCAAAGTGCAGCTGAGGACGAGGACATTGGTTCTCCCAAACCCCAGCTGGATCGGCCAGCATGGCCTCTGCGATGTCAGCACTTCTGGGAGCTGAGCCCTGGGTGGCACCTGAGCTCTCCAAACCCTGAGAACGGCCGCGTCTTCAAACCCTGGGAGGGAGGGAAGGAGCCCAGGTAGAGGTGGGAGATGCAGCATAAGCAACGGTTGTCTTCACCTCCCACAGGACTTTTCACTACTTTCCAGATTACTTTCAACCAACTTTTCAGAGGGAAACCTAAATTGTAGGCTACACAGCAGCCTAGGGGTATGATTTGATGTCAGAGGGAGAGTCAGAGTGGCCACAAAGGCTCTCGCTGTGAGGGCAGCCAAGCGCTCTGGCAGCATGAGAAGTGGGACAGACGAGGCTGCATGGGCAAAAGCCCTGAAATAAATTCCAAGCTCAGACAGTCCTTTCCAATAGCGGCAAGGAGGACTCAGAGTGGAAGCATAAATAGTCCAGGAAAACAGAAAGAGAAACTGATGATACGGAAGCTACGTATAAAATATTTGATCCCTTCCAGCTGAGGTATCTGTATCATTTACAGCCGGTTTTAGTATATGTTGCCTCTCCCCCTCTCGGACACTGTGTTTCACAGCAGAAGGATGCAGTACCTGCACATATTAGCAGACCCCACTCTGTTGGTAGCAGACCTGGTTTAGAAGGAACAGGACCTAGCAGACAGGGTGCAGGTTATTAACTCAGGGATCAATTGTCTGGTCTTTCCATGAGTTATCACTCTATAGCGCCAAACCAGTAGAAACACTCCTACAGACTTCAACTGGCTTTGAAGCACGCTCTTCAAGTAATAGCTGGGCCTTGCTTAACACCGTAGTGAGAAGGTTAATCCCTGCCTGGGTAAACCCTTCTCCCAAGGAAGAGTCTTCAGTAGGTACGCTTAAGCACTTGAATGCTTTCCACCCAACAAGCATCTCACAGGACTAATGGAAAGTGACCTGAACACCCAAACAAACTGCCTGTGAACCTTCTGCAGACCATGAGCTCAGCGCAGGAATGATACCAACCTTGACCGAGCCAACGTCTCTCCAAAAAGCTGTACTGTCATAAAAAATAAAAAAGAAGAGTTGGCACCAGTCCAGAGGAGGTGTTCCTATCCACTGGGTGTTTCAAACAACAGCAGTGATTTGACAAAACAAAGACACAAAATGACCCCTTGAGTGGAAAATTAGGTGTTTCTCCACCCTTTTACCATAGTTTTCTTGGTCCCCATTCTGAGATCAGTTCCTGTAATCTCATACCAAGTATAATTAGGCTGGGGAACAGTTTCCCAAAGGAAGTGACAGGTGCCCAGTCACTCAAGATATTTACAACCAGACTTGCAGAAAGTCACATGTAGGGAACATCTTGCCACGATCCTGGGCGGATAGACTCAGTCCATGAATTCTTTCCAGCCCTTAACCACTACGGATGCTTCTGGCCCTAGAAGGTCCATGCAAGGACTGACTGAGCTGAGAAAGCCCTCGGCAAGAGCAGACTGTCAGACCCCACATACCGAGTCCCTCTGGGAAAGAAACCCCTCTGGACTTGCCTCTGCCAGCTGGCAGCTCGTGTGAGCAGCCCTCGGGCACTGCCTCTGGGGAGCCACAGCCTGAGGGCTTGGAGAGAATTCAAGAGGCAGCGACTGATGGAGATAAGCTGGCCCAAGTAGATAAGGGCTAGAGGTGGTGATTATGGGGCAGGTCTTTGCTCCAAGATCATGACAAGACGGGTTCACCCACACACAGACCGTAATGCTGACTTAAACAGATCTCCCAGATCCTCATTTCCATGGCTTACTGCGGCCCCGGGTTCCCACACCGGAGCACCGAAACCCACGTGTTACCTGGGCGCAGCGGCAGAAAAGGCCGAGCACCCACGACACTTCCGTGAAGAAGCAGGGTCCCTTTTGGGGGGAAGGTGTTGGCTTCGCGGTCCCTTTTTGGGTGGGCTGGGCAGGGGCGGGGGCCGGGCGCGGGGGCCCATTGGCCAGCGGGCAGGGCTCCAGCCGGCAGAGGGCACTGCCTCCCCGGGCAGGGGCACGGCCCTGCCTGCCTCGGGGCCAAGCCCGGCCCGGAACACCCGGGCAGCTGCCTGCAGATCCCATCTCTGTGCTGCCACAGCTCCTGGAGATGGAGATCAGGGGTAAATCACTGTTTATTACTCTTTAAAGCATTTGCCCTCCTGCAGTTTCACCACATCCTTAACTCCTGGGCTGCCCACGCAGCCTCCCAGCTCCTTGATCTAGAAGGGAGGCAGCCACACGCCCACGGCTGGACCCGACCAGAGCCGGCGCGTCGCGCTCGCGGGTGGAAGCAGTTCCCGAGCCGCTCGGTTCCTGATATCGATGATAGAAATAAATAAATAAATGACGACAAAATCATCCTCTTAATCAAAATATCAGAGTACATAGTTCAGGCCCAGTCAATCATCAACCAGTTTATTACCATCTTACTCCTTATTAAAAAAAGCAACACACACACACACGTACACATACGCTCTGGCGTAATTACACCTGGACCGTGGCGGATCGCCAGTGCAGGCCTGTTTGGCCCATTGCTGCCATTTAGTTTTTAAATGGGAGAGAATGGTTTACACCATTTTGGCGGTGCAGGTATGGCTGTGTTAGCAGGTGCAGGGCCAAAGTAGTGGGACCAGGTCCCAAGGAGGGAGGCCCACTTTGTGAAATCTAAACGAGACCCTGCCCCAGACCGGCCAAGGGCTGGAAAACCCACCAGCGTATGAGCCCCTGAGCCCCTGGCCGCAATCACGCCCCAGCCTGATGGAGCCCCGGCTGCCACCACACCCAGCTGAGCCCACGCACCAGCCCAGCCACCACCAGGCCAGACCCTGCTCCCCGTCCTGATACCTGATCAAAAACCAGTGGAGGTGCCACAAAAAGCT
This sequence comes from Haliaeetus leucocephalus, assembly GCF_000737465.1. NCBI lineage: Eukaryota > Metazoa > Chordata > Aves > Accipitriformes > Accipitridae > Haliaeetus > Haliaeetus leucocephalus. Next base: position 4,161,090 of record NW_010972992.1, on the reverse strand, counting down.
ACAACCAAAAACACACCCAGCCCCAATACTGGGGCCTGTAATCTAAAACCAAAACATTGCCCCAGCCTGGCCACCATTCCTCCTCCCTGCAAGATGTGAAGGGGTGGGGGAGGTCTCATATACCTCACATGGAAGGACAAAAACAAACCCATCCCAGATATGCCCAGGTTGGAAAAAAAAAAAATACTCATTAAATGTAATAAGCAGCCTCTTCATCTGACACTGCCTTGTCCCAAATAAATTAAATTCCTTTTCATTTAGACAGCACAGGAACCTGACAAGCAACCTTTACCAACGAGACGCCAGGGCTCAGAAGGGGAAAGAAATGAAAGAGAAAACAACCCACACAACTTACAACAAATATAAACGCAGAATCATTTCAAAACCCCCATAAACTTCCCCTCCGCATCCTCTCCCGGCCAGCCCGCGCCTCGCCCCGCCGCCCG
>NW_010972992.1:4160374-4160634 GCF_000737465.1 Haliaeetus leucocephalus | reverse complement strand
GCACCGGCACCGACCGGGGGCTCCGCCGAGCGGCGGGCGGGGGGCTGGGGGCAGGAAAAGGACAATTGTGCTGTACTTACCATAGTCGGAGAGACGAAAGCCGAATTCACTTAAATAATCAACTTTCATAATACTTAATTAATACCTAATTGCAGCTGATTGCTCCCGAATAACAAGTTGTTTAAAGCACTGATGTCATTGCCGTGCCGGTCCTCCCCGAGTCACTTTGGCAGCGGGGCCGGGGGCGGGCGCCGGCCGCC
>NW_010972992.1:4137855-4160364 GCF_000737465.1 Haliaeetus leucocephalus | reverse complement strand
GAGCCGCGCCGGTGCCTCGGGGAGCGGGACCGGCAGGACCCTCGGGCAGGGGCAGGGGTAGGGGTAGAGGCAGGGCGGGCTGCCTCGGGCACAGCCGTCCCACGCGTGTCCGGGCTCGGCCTTGCGGTACGGGCCACGACACCAAGGAAGGCTGGAGCCCGCGGGGTACCCGCCGCCGGTGGCGGCCCGGCAGCACCGGGTGCCTGGGCCCGGGGTGGCCGGTGTCACAATCCTGGACGTTAAAGCATCTTGCCCAACGGCCCACAGGAAGCCAGCGCTGCTCTGCCGCGGGAGCGCTTGGCCCACAGGAGGGGTGGTTTTTCTTTTGCAGCGAATTTCCTCATTTTTTGTTGCTTTATTTTTCTAAGTAGCAAAGAATGCAAGGGAGGTTCTAAGAGGCGTGTTGGGTAAACACAGATATAAGCCTCTTTCTTTAAAACAAACGAGCAGATTATTTACCTGATTAAATAGGTATTTTGAGCAGGTTGTAGGCTGTTTTTGTGAACATACCACGTTTGGCTCCGTGGATTTTGGCAGAGCAGGGCTCCTCACCAGGGCTGGGGAGCAGTCCGTCAACTCACCAGCTCTTAAATCCTTTTTATAAGCAGAACTTAATGTGCTTTTCAAAGGAGGCCAGCATCATTACTCCACTGCATGGATGGGGAAACTGAGGCACTAGCGAGGGAAGTGACTCGCCAAAAGTGGCTGGACAGGTTAGTCACAGGGCTGGAAGCAGCCCAGGTCTGTTTGGCTCCACACACCAGGACATGCTGCACCCAGAGAGTGTCCCGAGCCCAGAGATCCGACACTGCAACTGCAACTCATCATCTCAGCGAGCGCCACATTTGCATGTGTAAAAACGTACAGGCAGCACAACGGGCCAGAGGGCAGGGAGAAGGAAGAGGAGAGGGGGAGTCATTTGTGAAAACCACAAGTATTCCGGCTTCTCCTGGAAAAAAATCTAAACAAAGTCTAGTGAAACGGAGCCACCCGGGGACCCTCCGGGCCAGGAAGCAGGGTGGGGACAGTAGTGTCAGGCAGGAGGCAAGCATGCCCTGCCCGGGGTGCTGCCCAGCCACCAAGCACCGGGAGCCCAGCCAAGCACCGCTCCTGAGCTGAGCCCTTGCACAGGGCTCACCTTCCCACCTGCTACAGTTAAGCTACTGCTTTAAGAGAGATGGGCAAAACATTATCAGCATCGCCCCGACTTCCCCTGCTGGTTTCTAACCATGTCATCGGCTCCGACCAGCACTGTCACCCAGTGCTGCCTTTAAAATCCTGCCTGTCTGCATTTCACTCGGCCCCAACCGAGACACCAGCCCAGCCAACATCACCCACAATCCTCGTCAGAGCCTGCCCTGGTCCTTACACCCGAGCCAGACGCTACAGCACCTGCCAGGGAATATCCTACCCTGGGAAACAATGGACAGCGCCAGAAATGTTTGTGCTGGTTCATCTCCGGCTTTATAATAGCTCAGTTTGGACCCAAAGCTTTCTTCTGGGTGTGAGGTTGCCGACAGTGCCCGTAAGTTCACTGCACCTCGCATCACCCACGTTTCTCCATTTGCACTTCTCCTATGGACTTAATATTCAAGCTGTGGGAGTTCTGCTCACACCGCTGTTCCCTAAGAGAGTGGCCCCAGCTGTACCTCCAACTCTTTACGAAGGGGAACACACACTATAACACGGATGTGTCACTGCACATACACAGCCACACAGAACATACCTGTTCTTCTACATGCACTGAGCTGAGCACGTTCACACATCAGTATACAAATGTTCCCCACCCCTCCCATCTCAGCACGCACACGCAATATGCATATGCACTCCGACAAAGAAAATGATACTCTGTGCTCACTCACATTCAAATACACACATAACCATACACCATGACACACATGAACCCACACACACAACCTAAACACAGCCGGAGGATCCCCTCCGCAGACTTCCCACTGTCCCTCCCACTCCTCCTTGCAGGAACAACTTGCCAAGGTGTTTTTTCAGGTGAAGTCCACGCCCTGCAGCTGACGCAACGGCAAGGCCTGATTTCCTATCTCAGCGATCTCTAGTCACAGAATCAAGTTTTATTTCCCCATACTCCCTCCTTTGCCTCTTACCCAAGAAAAGTTTGATCTTTCCTCTCTCAGAGGCTGTGGAACTTTCTGCTCTTTTGGGGACCCCTGTGCCCCCCGTTAGGGCAGCATCTCCCTTCTTCCCCCATCCCTCCAAGGTACGGATCCCCTCCAAGGAAAAGCTGCCCCTGACAGTGCCCTGGCATGAAGTGGCTTCCAGACCCCCCTGGTCCCCAGGAGGACTCGAGGGAAGGCAGCACCCCTCATCCCGCTCTGAACCGCGCCGCTGTGCCACCACGAGAGCTGCCTTGTCCGCTCCAGCTGTGGCTGCCCTTTCACGGCAGGTGAAGAGATCTCTCTGTGTCCCTTCCCACCCTCCCAGGGGCATCAGGAGCTCTCAGTAATTAATGTTTGCCAGGTGCTCAGAGATCCTCAGATGAAAAGTGCAATGGGAGGGGGAAGAATGATTAATTTATTATTATTATTACAGTTTAATGCTTTCCCCGCAGACAGTGTGCCAGGGCTGAGCAGGGGGTGAGTCACGCTGATATGTGGGACATCCCCCTTTTTGTGTCTCTTCTACCTTTGTTTTTTATGCTTAGCCCATTTTCTTGGCAGTTTCTCCCTCCTTAGCTGGAGCTGACCCCGGGGCCTGGGGCCGTGCTCTGGATTCATGTGGGCTCAGGGCGCTGGCTCTCAGATTGCAGGTTGGAGATCTGGCAGTGCTGTGCTCCTCCTCCTGCTCCTGCTTGGGGAGTCTATTAGGCAAATGCTCTTGCCCTATTTCTGTAATTTTGTTTGATTTCTGTTTCGTCAAGGGAGGCGCCCGGAGGCCTCGGGGCCTGGGCGGCAGGAGCAGACAATCCGTGCTTTCTTTCCCTTTCCTTCTCTTTCGCTCCTTCCTTCTCAATTCAGTTTCAATCACATTATTGGCACATGGCGCCCAGAAAGCATTGCCAAAGCGGCTGTGCCGAGTCTCAGTGTGCTGGGTGGGGCTCTGCCGAGATCGCTTCTGCCATTTACTATTCCTTGGCGTTACTCAAACAGTTTGACACCAGCTCCCCACCATGTGGCTACTGCTCTTCCAGACACTCCACAGCTTCCAGCATCTGCTGGAAGCCAAATGCTGCTCATCTCTTGACCACTGCCCAGAGGGGAATGAGTGTAGCAGGAGCGGGCCATACAGCAGTGAACGTACACTGTGTGTCCTCGTGTTCCACAGGGGCCCAGAAGACTCGGGGGGAAGGAGTGGCAGGGGTTTGAATGCACTAACAATTAGTTACAATTTACTACAGCGATTAAAGGTGCAGCCTGGGGATTTCAGGGCGAGGAGGCAAGGGGATAGTCCTACCCAGGCATTGCATCCAACAGGGAAGGTACCTGGCACTGAAGAGCAGGCGCTCTGCCTGCAAAACCAGCAAATGCCACCCTGAACCAGCCCAGAGCTGCTCCCATGAAGCTTCCGAGCCCCAGCTCGGCACACCAGGCACTGGGATGGCCTCCGGAGGCACCAGAAACCACTGCCCAAGGGCAGGTCCCAGGCTGGGCAAGACCCATTCCTGCAGAGCACAGGGCAAGCACAAAACAAAAAGGTGATTTCTCTCTAGAGGAGCTGCAAGCCAGCTTGTGTTCCTGCACAGACACGCTTGGATGCAAACAAAAACGCGAGCACATGCCATGTGCACACACACACGTTCACACATAAGTGTACAAACATGTATACGGCTCCTGCCACACACTGGCGTGATGCCCGCCTGGGTGCCCAGGACAGGGCTGGATTGTCACAGACATTTTAGCAGAGACTGTCCTGCTCTGGACATATGTGGGAGGCCTGATGCCACGGAGATGGCAAGTGGCTCTGGATAGACAGGAGCTGCTACCCTACTTACTCCCCAGGGTAATGACTCGCTCCCCCAGCAACTGTGTCCTGAAACAGGCTGGGTCTCACCAGCAGATGGGGAAAGGCTTTCAACATGCAGCCCAGGAAGCAACAGACATGGAACAGGCAGAGAAACAGGCTGGATTTTACAGGACTGATGCTGTGGAGTAGGGATGGTCTCCATAAATTCACTCTGCATTTGACACGGCTTGGGCAGGAGCAAGAGGCAGAAAGGAGGGAAGGCAGAGGGAGCCTGGCACGTTATCAGCTCTGCTCTACCTGCCCCATCAAAGGCAGAGGCTGTGTCAGCCCTGCTTCCATGCAGGGCACTGAGGTGGGTACAGCAGGATGCTGCGGACTGTCCCTGATGGAGCAGGTGGGACAGCAGGGAAGTGAGGGGAGATGATGGAGGAGGTAAGAAATGGACAGCAAGACCCCAGAGGAGACCTCGGACAACACACAGTGGGGACCGACTGCGACCCCTCCTCTGGGATGTGACAGCAGCATTCCCACCACAGGAACAGGGAGGGAAGGCAAAGCATCCCCTCGTGCGGGAGACACAGTGACAAGTGCATGCAGAGAGATGCCCATGATGCAGCACGCGTGCATCCGCGTGGGCTGGCCCTGCTTGTGCAACGAGGCTGCCTGAGCATCGCCGGTGCTGACACAGGGGATATGCGAGCACGCACGCAAGTGACTCTGAGCAACCCTGGGTACACACCAACGCTGCGCGTGCACACGCGCCGGCACAGCACCGGCAGGGACATGTGTGCCTGTGCACGAGGCTATGTGTGCAGGGAAGTGGCACATGGACACCACCGTGAAGAGGCAGCAAAGACCCCAGAGAAAGCGCGGCTGCGGCCCCTCGGGAGCCCTGGCAGTGGGCCGGAGGGGGTGTGGGGAGCAGCGGCGGGCGGTAAGTGTGAGGCAGACGCAGCGATTGCATTACTGAAGGAGCCCGGGCTGGCAGTGCCGAGCTATCGTCCCTATAATCCTGTTAGCCAGCAATCTCCATTCCGAAAGAGCTTCATTTCTTTGTGAATATTTGTAAACTAGATATCTAATGGAAAATTATAGGAAAATTATAGTGAAATTCATGACGAAGAAATCCGATTAGCCCTAATTCAATTATGCCATCTTAGCCCACACAGCACATTTCCCATTTTTTTCCCATAAATACCAATGCCAGGGGTCCGGGTAATCAAATAAAATTGAAAATCATCTTCCCATTAAATTCAATTAGCTGCAATTTCTAAAGCCTATCAGAGATTTTAATTACTAAATTATAAAATTCTCCAATGCTAAATTGAAACTAAAAAAATTGCACATCCTTGTATTTCAGAAGAAAAAAACCTAGCAGAAACCTTGAAAAATACCCTTCTCCTCCCATCAGCACCCACGTGAGCACGGGTCTAGGCAGGCTTCACCAGAGAAATCATCATGGAGGGAGGTGAACCAGGCCTAGGGAAGAAGGTGGCTACCTCTGAGGGAAATCGGACATCAGCTGAGATTAAAACCTAAAATCCAGCCCTAATTACAACTGAGTTGGGTTGAAAGAGGAAAGGGGAGAGGCTAGCGATCCCAGCATCTTTGCTCCCTTTTCCCAGATGAGCTTCTGAGTTCTAGCTGGTTCTCTGCACTTCTGCACTGCTCTGCCAGTGACTAGCAACGAGCCACCGCGCTCCTCTAGCCAGCGTAACAGCCGAGACTCTCTAGGAGCTGAAACGAGTTTTGCCTGCAAATGGGCTCCGTGAGGCAGTCCCTCGAGTCTCTGTGTGCCAAACCCAGGGCAGGAGAGCTGGTGATGCCCAGAGGGAAGCAGGAGGGCAGATGCTAGCTTTGTGCTTCTGATAAAGCTTCTTGAATAATAGCCATGCAAGCCCGGTCCTGACACTGAATTAAGGGAAGCTGGAGCCTTCAGCAAACTGATTTAGCTTGAAGCACTACTTCAGCGAACACGTGGGATGTTCCAGAGGAGGGGGACGTGATCACCCTTCCCTGATAGCACAGGGAACTCTCTGAGTTCACAGAGGCACCAGGCAGGCAAGCCCATCCCTAAACTGTTCTTTATTCAACAACCAAACCAAGCAGGCAAATGGGGAACCAACAAAGCCTGTGCCTACAGATGCTCTCTTCCAGCCCTGCTTCTCCAGGGACCAACATGGCACAGCAACGTGTGGAGGGGCAATTAACTGTGTGAACAAGCAGTGGGAGGAGAAGTGAAGCTCAGCTCTCCAGTTACAATACTTGACCCTCCATAAGGCAGCGAGTGAGGATTTTCCGACACCACTTTTATGCCAGAGAGCACCTTTGCATGGTACCCTAAAGGGTTTATTCATGCGCTAACATAAACGAAGCCAGTTTCTAATGCATTTCACAGCTTTAACTAGGTGCTCAGGCTGCCCCGAACCAGGCCGATACTCGGTTTAATTTACTGGGCGCCCGAAAGTTGCCAGCAGGGAGTTGCCCACAAACAGAACAACAACAAAAAAGTTAATGATCTGGGCTTTTTCTTTAATAAATAGGCAAACTGGCTGAGCCGGATTGTTGGCTGGGATTCGTCTCCCCTTTATCACCCTGGAGCTTCTGTGACACATTCTCCAAATCATCAGCATTTTGCAATTTGAGGTCGTTACCAAATACTATTTTTTTGCCAAGGAAGGGAGAAAAATAAATTAATAATTAAGAAGCCCAAGCAGGGAGAGGCTGTGGGTTGGATGGCGCTGCCACCTCCGCGGAGATTGCTCAGGCACCTGGCAGCCCGCCCAGCGCGCACCTCGGTCGCCGGCTCACCCTGGAATGTGGTGCTGGCACCCAAGTGCTACTTGATTTTACTACGAATTAATCAAAGTCTCTTCTGCAAACGTCTAACACTAAATCACCACTGGCTGAGCTTCAAATGCAATTCCCCTGTTCCAGGGATTCTGCGCAAGGAGATTACCAGCTCCAGGTGAAAAGCTGAAGGGGGTTTCCTCTTTGCACATCTCCTGGTACTCCAAGGCATCAGCCTCTCCCAGCTGGAAGGAGAATAGATTTCCTGCAACTCTTCTCCCGCTCACAGCAGGTAACCGCACAGACATTCAAGATATGCTGGGATAAATCCGTCTGTGCTGCCTGACTAGAGTGTACTAACACCAGAGAGGAATTTGGCTTGACTGCGAGCCGATGCAGACAGCAGAAGACTGAATTTGTAGCGTGTGTGTGCCTGCGCCCTTGTGTTCGCATAGCTGTGGATGCATCTACACATGAGGACATGCAGAGATGTGAACCTGTGAGATCTTGCATGGGTACAGCTGTCGGCACATTTGTGCACATGTATGTGCACAGCCTCATGGCACCGTGTGGGCAAGCAGCCACCCAGGTGTACAGAGCTGTGCAGTCAGATGTTGCGTGGCTGTCCACAGCCAGAGGTACACAGAATTCCTCTGCAGGCGTTCTTGCCGTGTCAATGTGTGCGTGCCTCATTTGTCTCCAAACTTGCAGTACCGAGCACCCTCCTCGTCGTGGCCGGTCCCCCAGAAGGCAGTGTGTTGCATGCAGCTGGTGCTCAGGATGGCAACAGCACACGTCCCCACACCACTCTAGAGAAACAGCACTGCCCTGAGCCATGGGCGACTTGCATTCCCCTCTCCACACTTTGCCTGTCTCAGAGCCCTCTCATATTTTCAGTGCTCACTAGACCATGAATTCACCTTCATACCAGTTACAGGGTTATTTAGCTTCTCCCTACGCCAATAACCACCAAACTTTCACTGGCAGCTCGTCTTTCTCCCGGGAGACGTGAAGTGCTCCTCTCTCACCTGCCCATGGTGCCCCCACCCACGCACACCCACCAGGAGCACAGGGGACAGATCCCCAAGCAGGATACAGTAGCTAGTGACATTGCTCACCTGCCAGCGACAGTCTCTTATCCCCCCTCACATCTACACTGTGAGAAAGAGCAACAGAGCAGAGGAGTTAAAAACCAGATGGACAGAGTGAAATAGAGGAGAGGGAGACAGAGAGAGAGACAGAAGAGGAAAAGGGTGATAAAGCAAAAACAGTACAAATGGAGGAAAAAAACCCAAGACAACAAAGAAAAGAGCAGAGAGGGAGGCAGGAAGAGCACAGGCACATACTGTGTTTTTTTGCTCCTGCACACCCCACAAAGCAACACTCTCCAGCTCTTGACACTAATGTATTCTACAGCTCTCCCTGAAATCTTAGGGATCAACTAGACAGCCTCTGTACAGCAGCTGGACCAGCTGTGCATGGGCTGGGACACTGAGGAGTAATGAGGGTGATCTGCCTGGATGGGAAACATGGGGCTCCCCACTGGGGTGCCCGAAGGCTGTGGGAGCGCAGAAAACCCGAAACGAACGAGTGAAACCTCCGTGCAGGGCCATGCACAAGGAAGGTCAGCAGCGTGTCCCTTTTACTGATCCTCTGTCACAAGGAAACCCTCTCTGCTCTCCTTCGCTGGCCCAGAGCCACCTCTGCCACTCACCCTCCCACTGGCTCAGAGCCATCTTTGCCTGTTCCCCCTGCTGCAGACCTGTAAGGCACCTTTTTGCCAGCTTTCCCCTCCACTGCCACAGCACCCGTCTCTTGGCATCATGTCTTTGGCCCAAGGCCTTGATGCTCACCCCTGGCCACGTGGGCTTGCTCCCTGGTCTCCTGGGCTTTCCCATTCTGACTGAACATTTCCCAGCTGAAGCAAGTGCTGCAGCAACATTTCACTCTGAAACCAAGCATGTGCTGACAGCAAGTAGCATCCCCAGGAGCTCCTTCCTGGCTCCCAGGGCTGTGCATGGCCAGATGCAGCTGACGAGGTGCACAAGCCACTGCACAACTTGTGGTGCCTCTTCCCCCATCCGCGCCACCCCCCAGGGTCTGGCCCAAGCTGTGTCTGCCACAATTCACCCTTCCCACCCGTCCCACCGTGGCTGTCCCCACCTCCCGTCCCACACAGCCCCTTGGAGCAGCTTGGCCCCCTATCCCAGGGGACAAAATCCCTCGTGCTTTGGCCCAGGGAGTTGACCTCTCTGCTGCTGTCATAAAGAGCTCAAAGTGGGCACTTTGTTATCTTACCACAATTGTGGTCCTGGCATAAAACTCAAACATGACTCCTCTTCTCCAGTGAGTGTGCAACGACACATTCCCACAAGCACAGGGTGTGCACACATTAAACGGAATAGCGTGGATCTGGGAAAGGAGTTGAGGGGGGACAGAACTGCTCTTGTCCCTGAGGCAGTCGTAGCTGTCCTTACCTAAAACCAGAGACTGTAATACAGAAGGAACTGCAAGAGCCCAAAGGGACGAGAACAGGAAAGACTGAAGCAGTAGCTCTGGCACAAGCTCATCACAGTCAAACACTTTCCCCTGTCCTCAAGCTTCCTTGGGACAGTTCCTACTGCTAGAGTTTCTGCTGGATTTGCATGGCCACCCTGCAAAGGCAGATCTGGGGAAACACGGCAGAGACACCCCCGTTGCCTCACCTGCCCCAGGAGCACACCCCAGCCTCCTGCTTTCCCCATATCGCCATTAAAAAAAAGCTCTGTGCAAACAATAGATCAATAGAGCCCCCGCCTCTTCGGAAGGAAAACAAACACCCGGATCACCGCAAATTAGAGAATGTTTCGCTTCACTTCATCCAAACAGGCTGACAATTTTTTTGGGTTGTTGCCACGGCGACAGAATAACACAGCGTTCAGCCTGTTGCAGAACAATCAATTAAGTTAATGCCTCGGAGTGCCTGTTTACTCTTCCATTTAGGAGGTGCTGCTCTCGCTTACTGTTTCTCTCTTGCTTGTTTTAAATTTCTCATCCTTTGCTTCCTGCTCCTATTTCTTCCCTATTTAACCTAAAATAAAGTCCCTCCCCTCAACTACCTCCTGCTTTGTAAGGAGCCTCCCACTTTTCAGAATGATCACCCGAAATAAAGTTTGTTCCTCCCTCTGACTTCCGTAATTTCTCCTTTCTTCCTGGAAAAACAAAGAGAGACTGGGGATTTACCTTTACCTTTCACAATACAGCCCTGTCCCCTCCTCCTGGTGTGCCTAGGAACTTGCAAAGTTTCTAAACTTCTCCAGGGCAGAGTGGGCTGGCCACCTTCTAAAGTGGCAGGAGTAACTCTGCTTTTAACAAGATGATGTAACTCTTGAGCTAAAGACCTATGAAGTGAACAGAAACCCTTCCACTATTGCTATTTTTTACACTGTGAGCCATAACCATAAATGAAGACCCATCTTGGGCTAAATGCTATTTAAAAAGGAGAACTATAGAAGGGCCTCACAAGTGTCTAGGTCTCATCCTACAGTCCATGTCGAATGAAACTTCTAAATATGTGCTTAAATGACTTTGGCTTAAGCAAAATTCAACCCAATGCTCAAAGCATTTTGCTCAACTGAAGCCTCGCTAGGATACTTTAAAGGGGGCACCATTGCCAGAAGATTGTGGCAGATCCATCATTGCAGTCCTTTAAAATAAACGAACGGTAAAGCACGTCTCGGCTCTGGCCCTGACCACCAGAAGGACGCCAGGCCTTTAACCAACTCACATGCTCTTGCCACTGATCTTGCGGGTTTATTTCCTGCCTCACAGTCAGCATGAGCAGTGACACTTGGCTGTGTAGCTTCACTGCCTGTCTGCAGTCACTTTCCCACCCTTGCCCAGTGAGCTGAGATAACAGCCCTGGGTCTCCCCACAGCCCTCCTGCAGGCTCTGCAGCACGTTACAGGGCACCAAAATCACAGCTCCACCATCCTGCGGGCAAAGTAAGGTACCAGGGAGTAAAAGGATTTATCCAAGGGCAAGCCTGAGATATAATCCAGGGCTTCCACCTCCTGATCTCTCTGCACCCTGGTGCTGTATTCCTCATGAGCACAATATTCCTATGCTTTTAGCTTTGAAACTCCAGGAAAAGTGTCCACCTCCCTCATATCCTCATACACCGAAATGAAAGGAAAAGACAAATTCAAGCACGATGTGAAAACATGCAGATTCCATGATATTGTCTTCTTATCCTGCCACTAGCAACAAGTGCCTAAATGTAAAGCGTACATTAATTTAGTATTGAGCAGATGGAACAAAACTGTAGACAGAGCAGACAGGGGAGAGGGGGGCTCAGACACAAGGAAAAATTACAGGAATAGGGTCAATTACGACACTTGCCCTCCCCTTCCCAAGCTGGATCCTTTTCAAAGGACTCTGTTCTCACAAGCTGCCACCACTTGTGCCCTGCCACACTGCTCACTGGGGAGCGGTGAGGCTGGGTCTGTGCAGGCTGCAGGACAGCCGTGCCGGGCAGGCCCCACTGACGCACTCCTTCTCCTCCTCCCCAAGAAGAAGTTGTCAGCAGAACCTGTTGGAGCAGGGGCTCGTTGACTGCTCCCTGTCCATTACAGCCCAGATTATAAGCATATTGCACAGTGCTCTCTGCACGGTGCTGGGGAAATCCAATACGCTGAAAGGTTAATGCAATCAATTAGGGTGACAAGGAAGTAGAGTAAAGCCTTCTGAGTAGATGAAAGGGAAAGAGAGATGGAGACAGAGAAAAGCAAAGAGAACCAGGGGGGGAAGGAGCAAAGGAAGGCGAGTGGGAGGAGGAGGAAGATGGTACACAGGGCTTGCGTTGTAGGCTGCAGGGCACTGGTGTGGCCAAGGGCACTATCCTGCCCCAGCACAAATGGGGTGGTGTGTGATCCACAGGGGCAAGGCAGGCCATGAATCCCTGAGGCAGCAGGTGGGCCAGGGCTCCCCCTTCTTGGCTTCTCCTGCCCTCTCCTGCAATGTGCGGAGCCCTGCTCAAACCACAGCTGCCCAGGATGTCCTGCTGCCAGCCTGCTCCCTAATACCGTTCACGTGGGAGACTGGCAAAACTCTCCCTGTGCCTTTGCTGCACAGCTACCCAGAAGGGATGGAAGCAACTGCTTGGGTTTAGAGTTGCCATGCAAGGCAAAGGACCTCAGCAAGCCATAGGGAAGCATAAGGGGAGGAGAAAGAAGGAACAGGAAGGACAGAGAGAACTTCCTCTGGCTGTTCATGCACTGTGCACAGAGAAAAGTGAAGATGAACACGTGGCATCTCTCTGTAAACCTCTTAGAGACACTGGTCATCGCCACCGTCCACTTGCCTGCACCTACCCCTGGTGTCACAAGGAATTTTTCTTTTGGTCTGGCTGTGTGGGAGCTCAGCCTTGCCAGTGTTGGGAGCACCTGTAAAAGAGGTGAGATCTCTTCTTTCTTATTTCTCCAGCCTCCTTCCACATGTGCCAATCTGGGCTGCCCTGCAAGGCCAGAGGACAAACCCCTGCCAAATCCCAGCTGCAGCAGGTTCACCTCTGCCTGCTGAGACAGTTTGATGAGGATGCAGTGGCACTCAGCCCACCAGCACAGCACAGAGATCCCAGTGTCATAATGTGCATCCTGCCACTCTGTCCTGCAGGGCACAGGCCTTTGCCCGGGACATTCAGCTCAGCGGAGAGCCCTGTCCTTCCCCTCCAGCCCCCCTGAGCCACTGCAGGCTGGCTGAGCTTCTGCTCTCTGACCCCCCAAGCGGCACAGTACTTCATTAACCTGGGCTGACAGGTCAGCCAGTGCAGCCCCTTCCTACCACGGCTCCTGCTCACGCACAGCTCGGCCTAGGAGAACGTGACACCAGCTCATTAGGACAAATTATTACTCTATAACCCCTGCCGCAATGTCCCTTAATATGCCTATTTAGCAAGAGACAAGTCCTGGTGGGCTCTTCGGCATTAAAACAACCTCACAAATCACCAGAGGCACAAGCACCGTGATCTCCGCTTCCGGGGGCGGAGGACAGGGCAGCTGTACCCCGGCTGGGTGCTGGAGGGGTGCTGAGTCCTGTGCTGTTCTGCTGCAGATAAAATGAAACTCTTGGTGCTGCTGGGGGGGATGCTTTGCAGGCAAGGAGTTGCCATCTGACTGTGGCTCACCGTGCAGCCAAACGTGCGCCCAAGTTTCAGAACAATGAGGTGATGTTCCCCGGTTGAAATCCACTGCAAAAGTATTCTGGGAGGCCCATTCAAACTGCTGGGCCTGCTTCACTCTGCCTCATCTCTGCCTAACTCTGCCCTCCAGCACTACCACCTGTGTCATGTTCCACATGAGACCTACAAGATTCAAATGTTTCCTCTGTTTCCCTGGGATAGACGTGAAGTCAGCGCCTGGCTTCACAAATTCGGCCGCAACACTAACCCTACTTGCTAGCTCCTTGCAGGTTAACCAGCAAAGCCAGAGAGCAAGTTTGGAAGTTGACACTGTTGGCAGGCACCGTGCGCTGCCTCCCCACGTAAGGCTGTGCTAAACTCCGGGGGAGTAAGCCCATTGCACATGAAAGCAGTCGGCTTGCACCTTGCGGGGAGAACAGGACTGCAGGCTGTCTGGGGCTAATCCAGAGATTACAGAACCTCCGCAATTTTGGGCACAGTGAGTGAGATATCACTGGGGAAGACAGAAACACAGGCAAATGTCAGAGGAAGGCTGCTACTGAACAGGAACGGGGAGCATGAGGAAATCAACCTCCAGCCTGACCTGTAGGAGAGGGAAAAGGGAAAAAGAAAACAGTGATTCATATAACAGAGCACCAAAGAGAGGTGAGAGAGAGAAGGGGCAGTGGTGCCATACCAGGCAGGAGAGAGTGAGGAAGAAAAGCAACAGAAAGAAGAAAGAGAAGAAAGTGTGAAAAGTGTGTAATGCTGGGCACAGAGGAAGGCAGAATGACAGCAAATGGACAGAGAAATGAGGGACCTGAGAGAAAGAGATGGAGGGAGGGCGGGAGGAAAAGGAGGAGAAAAGAGCAAGAATAGCCACGCAGCGAGGAGCACGCGGGCGAGGCAGAGCACTGTAACCAGGGTTGTGAAGCATGAAAAGGGAAGAATCTGCCTGTTCCTTTCAGCGCTCGGAGCATGGCGCTCGGTGGTGACCTACACTGTGCCTGGCTGTGATCACGTTTTCAGGGCCACTGCCTGCCGATCCCAAACAATGATGGGGAGCCTTTGAAGTCAGAGAAAGAAGCCGCAATGTGAACTGGGGACTTTCTTTTTTTTTTTCTTTTTTTTCCCCCCATTTTTTTAAGGGCGGGGGGAAGGAGGGAGGAAAAGGAAGGGCTGAAGTGGCGGGGGGAAGGTTGGGGGAGAGGTTGCAAGGACAAAACAGAGAGTTGCTCTCGGCGGGGTGTCCCGAAACGAGAGAGACAAAAAGAAAACAAACAGTTTATGAGTAGGGCACATGCTGCCTGTGTCTGCATGCCCCGCGCTGCCGGCCCCCCGTGCTCCCAGGGAGGCTTCTGTTCCCCAGCAATGATGGATGGACGCATAGGGCCATTCAGGCCTGCCATGTTACAGCAACAGTATTTACATAACACTGGCCTTCCACCGGTCACCTCTGACACTGCCCAGCCTGGCTTGGGGCCCCCTCCCGCCCCAGCCAGCCCGGGCCCCTCTTGATACCGCTCGGACTCAGCCTATGAGCTCCCTGACGCTGGGGCTCAGGGGTCCCCACTACTGCAGGGATGCTCTAAGCGCAGACACACCGCAGTGAGTGCTCCCAGCACCTCTGAGGTGATGTCCCACAGGGCAGAGCACTCCCCACCCTCCCCACCGCTACTGCCATTCCTGCCCTGGCCTGGTATTCAGACTTGCCTTGGTGCCTGGGGAGGGAGAGGAGCAATGGGAGAGGCTAGACTTGGCGGCGCTGCAGAGGGTACAGCACAGAGACGTGGGGAAAAGAGTGGGAACTCTTTGGCTGACACACAAGGGAGCCCTGTGGTCCTCCCGGGGCCAGGAGGAGGAGGCAAGGACAGCAGGAACTGCCTTGGCGTGGCAGGGACTTCTCAGTGAGCATCACCTGAGGTGGCATAGGGACTCGCTTACCCACCACATGGAGACGAGGCTTTTAAAGAGAGGCAATCACCTTTCACTTCTCTGGGCTCTGGGCCTCTAATTCTTATCAGGCATGGACTAAGTGACCATCCAGCTCTAGGAGACTGCGAAGTTGGGTGTTTTGTGCAATAACACAGACCATGAGGGTCTAGGTAAAGGGAAAACCCAGAAAAGTCAGAATTCTGCTGGAGACACAGAGCTGCTTCCATCCTACCAGCATGATGCTGCAGTCTGAATGGATAAAAATGTGCCAGAGGAGGAGGAGAGCATGCACATCACCATCTTAAATTATGTGAACTGAGCTCAGCAAAACTTCACAGTAGATGAAGACTGCATCCTATTCAGTGAGAGGACCTTATCCATCTCCCACCAGCCCACATGGACAAAGATAAAGCAGTACCCTCCTCACCAAAGCCCTTACACACATTTTATCTGTAAAGATAGAGGCAGTAGAGAAGATACTGAGGAAAACCCACAGTGACAAAACCAGGTGCCCATAACAACTGGTGTACAAAGACAAAGATGAGATTAGGACACACACAGGCCATGTCTGCATTAGACCTTCTTGTATTTTCATGTCTCTTTATAGCTAACAACAGGCCAATCCCAGAAGTTCTAGTGCAGACAGCCACAGCGAGCAGGCCATAAAGTGTGAGAGACACACAGAGGAAAAGAGAACCCAGGAGGGCGTAGTGACATACCCATTGCAGTCTGAAGTCTCTCCTACCTTTCGGAGATTTCAAGGCCTGGTTTCTTGCCTCTTTTTTAGCTCTAAACTCACTTCATCCTGGGGAAGGAAGAGACAGACTCCAGTTAATACACAGGGCACACCTGACCAAGAGCCAAGGCACAGACACTCACAAAAGCTGGGTGAGAACTCAGCTGCAAGCGGGGCCAGCATGGGGCATTCAGACTTCGCACGGGAACGAAGTGCCTTCCTGCTCCTGGCTCCACCATGCAGTGCCATGCACACCACGAGACACACATCACTCCTGCACCTAACTGTGCATAAGACTCCTAAAAAGGACTGGGAATAATTTAGCATAGAGAGAGCACTGGCTCTCTCAGGCCATTACGCTCATTCTCTCAGGCCATTACTGGCCTGAATCCTGCTTCCCAGGTACCACAGACAGACCTCGTGCTGGTCTGCACCATACTCTGCCCACACATCCAAGGGTGCTTTCTGGTCCATGCCAAATTTTTCCCTTTCCAATCTTCCCATTTCCTCTGCTGACCCCTCTTTCCCAGAGGTTCACCAGTGTGTTAATGCTGAGGGCTCCCTTGCACACCAATGAGGCACAAGATGACGGGGTGCAGGACTGGGTCCCAAGGCACTGAACCCCCTTATCCACTCATCTGTGCGTCTTCCTTCCTGGAGAATGCAGAGAGCGAGGAGGAAAGAGAAAAGGGACAGGGGAAAAAAAGTCACAGCAAAACACATGAAAAGTAAATTGAATTATTTAAAACCATATGTTCCAAAAATGTGACAGAGCATAAAAGCCATGCCGTGAGACTTCCGGAGGGGGTTATCCTGCACAGGCAGGGTGGGAGGACAGCTCGCGGGAGGGGGAGGACTGCTCCACACTCAGCCAGCCAGGGACTTCCCTCTCCCAGAGCCGGAAGGTGGCAGGGAGCACAGGGTGGCTTCATGCACAATGGCAAGGGTGCTTGGCCCATTCCTGCAGTCTCTGTTTTGCAACCCTGCCAAAACAGCTATCACAACTGCCCGAGACGTGGCAGTGAAATGAAAAACTGGCCCGAGGTCACGCACAGTGAGTCTGTGGTTGAATCCAGGAGCCCCAACCGCCTGCATCAAGCACCAGCTCACAGCATGCCTCTCTCTCCAGGGTGCAGCAAAGCATGCCGCAACTCAGCTCCTTGTAGGGACCCTGCTTTAGCCCCTTGGAGAGCAAAAGTGAGAGGGACTTGGCTCTGGGGACTCTCTGCTGCCGCTGTGGCTCGCCCCTGTGTTTTGGGGCCCTGGTGCTCCATGCGTGCGGACGGCCTCCTCCTGTCACTCACACTCCACCGCTGCCTGCACGCTGCGCCAAAGATAGATGCCTGGTGTTGGCTGGGACCCAGAGTGGGAAGGAGCTGGTGAGATATCCCAGATGGATGGACGGACACGGAACGCAGGGAGCCCCTCGGGTGAGGAAGATGCATAACCAGCCTGTCTCCTTCCTTTCCCACTCAAATCCTTGTGCTAACAAGGCTGAGGGCACGGCTGGAGTAACAGCTCCCCCACTTGAGGTCCTTCTCCCACCCTGGCACCCTCTGTCCTTCTGGCTCTCTCATCCCCTCTCCCACCTTTTTCTTCCCTTTGTTCTTCCCTTCTTCCTTGCTCTTTCCATCGCTTTCTCTGCTATTCTGTCATGCTCTTTTTTCTCTCCCTCCCTTTTGTTCTCTCCCCCTTTACTGAGCTCTCTGCCTGTAACTCTCTCTGCCTTCCTGGCTTCACTCCCTCGCCCCTGTGCACGGTCAATTCTTGGGTTTGAGTTTTTAATTGTTTTTTTTACTCCCCTTCTTTCGGCCGCAGCTTATCAATGATGCAAGAGGAATAACGCCAATTTACTTAGAATGTGTAATCCCCAAATCAGATTGGGGGATTGTATGAGGCAATATGACCTTGCATATGTCTCCATTAAAGCCAGCCAGGCCTCCTCTTGTATTCTGTGTTCCCAGTACATATTTAGACAGATAACGCTAATTGTACTTGACATGTCCTCTTAAGGATGGACTCTTCCCTCCCCCAGCTCTGCCTGCTTCCCTGCCTGACAATGCGCCAGAGCAGAGCCCGCTCGCTTGCAGCGTGGCACGGCACGGCACCTGCGGGGCTGGCTGGCCGGGTAGGCATCCAGCACAGCCCGCGCGTCCAGCTCCGCTGCGAGAGTGCCAGCCGTCCTCCCCAGCGCTGCACGCCTCCAGGAGGGAAATGAGGCCGGCTAGCACTGATAGGGCAAGGAGCAGGGGCAGGGGGAGCATTGCTGGGACATAGTTAATCTGAGATTACACACTGTTACTGTGACCATCTTGGATTCTACAGAAACATGAGCAACGTGTTGCCACCTCTGAAGCCATGGGTGCCACCTCACCCTGCCCCTCTTCTTGCTTACCCCACTGCCACCCTCCCTCCTCCTCCTCCTCCCTACCTTGTCCCTGCCTCCTTGCTCTCCTCCATGGCGCTTCCCCTTTGACTTGCTCCAGCCCCCTCTTCTGACTCAGGAGACCAAAGGCTGGCTCCCTCCCCTGAGTCAGAGGAAGACAAACCTTCCGGGGACAGGCCCCAGCCATGACATAATACCCCTCAGCAGAAAGCACGAAGCTCCAAAGCATTCGGACAAAGAGAGGAGACTTGCTCGCCATGACCATCTTTGAAGCCTCCCTCCTTTCCAAGGAAGGGCTTCCACCCCACACCTCTCAGCTCCCACATCTAGGCATAAAGCTCTTTGGATAAATATTTGTATTTGGCTACTGGCCTGTGGATCCCAGCTCCAGCTTCTAGGCAACACCGTGAAGAAATCATAGAATCATAGAATAGTTTCGGTTGGAAGGGACCTTTAAAGGTCATCTAGTCCCCCCCCCCCCGCAATAAGCAGGGACATCTTCAACTAGATCAGGTTGCCCAGAGCCCCGTCCAACCTGACCTTGAATGTTTCCTGCAATGGGGCTACTACAGCCTCTCTGGGCAACTTGTTCCAGTGTTTCACCACCCTCATCACAAAAAATGTCTTCCTTGTATCTAGTTTAAATTTACCCTCTTTTAGCTTAAAACCATTACCCCTTGTCCTACTGCAACAGGCCCTGCTAAAAAGTTTTCCCCCATCTTTCTTATAAGCCCCCTTTAAGCACTGAAAGGCTGCCTCTTCCCCGTGCCTGCCCATACATCGCTGCTCTAGAGCAGACAAGCAGGACGCAGGAGGAGGAGGGGAGCTTATTCCAAGGAAACCAATGGATCCAAACTCTTCGCCAAAGTGGACTCAGATTTTTTTTTTCCCCTTGACACAACATCCTAATTCGACTTTTTCAGTATCTTTCCTTCAACAACCTTTTTTCCTTCCTCCCCTTCCTACCCGGCAACTGCGCATTTATTAATTCATGAGGCACTAATTAGTTCTTTGTTTAATTTTGTGTTAAACAGACTGACCGGAATGATAACGACTTGCAGCGTTGCATTACGGTCCCCAACCGCCCCTGTTTTCTGACAACAAGGGAGCGCAGTGAGACTGGCGTGATGAACCCCAATTCCCACTCCAGTTGCACTTCATTAAGTCAAAATGTGACAAGAAGCTTAGAGAGCAACTTTCAGATCGGATCGCACATAACAATTGGGCAGGAAACTTTCCGAGGGGGAAGCGGGAGAGGCACTTGCAGCGAAGGCTGGCACCACGCACAATTCCCCGGCGTGCCTGCCTTAAAGGAGCCAGCTCAGGCTGCCGGCCGAGGCAGGACTGAGGGCACGTGCTGGCAGTGAGGGGTGCTGGGGGAGGAAGAGGAGAGGAAGGGCGACAAGCCAAGCCAAATGCACAGCAGGGCAGGGCAGGAGGCGTCACTCCTTTCCGCTCCCCTCGGTTTCATTTGCAATGATGGGTTGTGTTGGCAGTCCGTGGGATGTGCAGCCGAGGACCCCAGGCAGCATAATCCCTCAGCAAGTCACTCAGGGAACTCTGAGGGCATCTTTAGGCACCTTCATCTCCATGCCTCAGTTTCCCACCCGTAGCTCTACGGTGAAACAGCTGGTGATCCTCAGCTGCTATTGAGTTGTCAAGAACTACACAATTATAATGGAGTCCCCTAAACTGCAAAGGGAGAGGTCGAATATTGGCACCCACATTGCTAAAATGAGAAGTGAAGGAACAGCTCTGACACCAGGAAGGACGGCTACTCTCACAGGGAAAGAGCTGTGCCTTCCTTTAACTTCGTAGAGCGCCTGACGCTCCAGTGGCACTACCAATTTTTGAAACTGTCCTGATCAGTCTGGTATCAGCAATAAACTTCGTAAGCCGCAGAGCAAGTGCCCTGCATCCTGAGCTCGGCCCTACAGGTGGGAATACAGCCACCACAGCACAGCCAGTCCTTGAGCTCTCTGCTGAGTGCCGCATGTGCCTCACTAGTAGGAGCTACGGCACAGGGTTTGGGCACGTGGGCACGTGTCTGGCCTGGCCCAAGCCTCACCTGGCCAAAAAAGTCTGAGCACGACTTATGCCTTGGCACTGGCCAACAAGGGACTGACAAACAGACGACACAGCCTGGGTCATAACCAGGCTCAGCTGGATCTGTCACAGCCTTGTTGGCACACAAGGGTGTACAGCATATGGCCAACTCCTTGAGCCCCTTTTGGCTCACTGAAGTGCAGTGAAATGTAAACAGCCTACAAGAAAGTGAAAAGGGTCTTAAAACACCTCCCGAGAGGGTGAGTGGGTGTGAAAAGGAAAAGAGGACTTCCTAAGCACACAGAACATGGAAGTTTTGCAGCAGTTCAAAACGCACCTTCTGTTATTGCATGGACACCAGCTGTGGGAATAAGCCAAGATCACACAAAAGTAAAATGAGCTGGGAGGTCTCAATGCCTTTTCTAGCAGGTATTTTTCCACACTTCTCCCTCATCCCTCTCCCTCCTTCCCCAGGAAAGGAAGACTCATCCCTAGCCTTGCTCTGCAGAGGCCCAAAGCTCAATTAAGGTCCAAAACACTGGCAAAGCCACGTGAGGGACTCTCTGTTAAGGGTCACATCAGGACTGGGGAGTGACACTTGAGCTGTGTGAGTGTGCACAGCAGCATGTCCTGAACAGGGCAGGGGCAGAGGAGTGAGCACTGTGACCAAAGCCTCTGAGTCTCAGGGGATGCCTGCATAGCATCAGTCTCTACGTGCATTATCAGTATTTTCACCTGAGTGAGCTCTAAATGTACGAGTCTTTGGGGAAGGGGCCAGGCTGCAGCAAGGTATCACAGCATGGTGTTTGCCAGTACACTCATAGCTGAACAACACACGGATCTGCTAGCAGACGTGTTTGTGCTGGCTTCCATCTTTCATGAATCTGGAATGCAGCAGGGACCTCTGTGACTGACAAAAAGACTGTTCCTCCATGACAGAAATCCCAGGAAGACACCAGATCCCTCTTATTTCAGTTCTGCATGTGCTCTGGATCCCATAAAAAGGCATATGCAGATATTAACACTCAGCTGGAGGGCTGGTCTGGTATCCAGAAAGGGCAAAAGCACCCATTAACACCTGAAGCAAGGATAACTGAGAAGGTCCAGGATTGCTGGGGACAAGAAACACCCCCTACTGTCACCAGCCCGACAAGCCTTCTTGGTTTTGCAGAAGGGCTGGAATATCCTGGGTGCTCTATAAATACAGTTGGGCCTTGTCATCTGCTGAGTAGATGTTTCAGAACAAAAGGCAGCTACAAACCCCATCTCTTTCCTCTGCAAGCCCAGCCTGGGCTCTGGGCCATGGACCCTGCCCAGGCACTGATGCTCAGAGGAATGCAGCTCACGCCCTCCCTCAGGAGTGAGGGGATGGGGCAGCGGCACAGAAACGTCCCCAGTCTGGCCCAAGCCTGGCCTGAGCAGGGGGAGAAGCTGGTGAGCCAAGGGGAGGAACCGGCACAACCAACAGGGCAGAGCAAGGGGCAGCTGAAGGACACCCCGCACGCTCTCACCACACAGTCACACCCAGCTATCATCTCCTCCCGATCTTGGGCTGCTCAGGGAAAAAAGCATAGGCTGAAGGGGAGGGAAACTCATGTTATCTCCCATTTTCCCCTTTTTCAGCTGCCATTACAAGGCAATACCAGTAGCGCAATACAAACCAACTACATCCACTGATTGTTAGGGCTACACAGCTGCCAGTGTGCTCCACAAAGTTTTGTGCTGAAAATGAGGGTAACAAGCATCCCAAATAGGTCATGGTCTGCCCCTTCTCCCTAAAACAACAGGCTGAAATGTCCTAGACTCCATCCCCAATCCTCTTTAACCAGGAAAACTCTCCTCCCAGGATTACGGGCCCACTGCCCCCCTTCTCTTCCCCTCCATCTGGCTGGGAGCAGCCTGGGACCGAGTGCTCTTCCCAGCCCTGGGAGAACCCTGCAGTTTCTCTCTCATAAAAAAGAAAAATGGGAGCTATAAAAAAGGCAAAGAAAAGAGAAGCAAAGCAAAGGGAAATCACTGCGAAGGAAGAAAAGAGCAAAGCCCCCCTTCCCTTCCCACCCTTTCCCCATTACCTGCCTTTTAGCACTGGGTAGAGCCGCCTGCTTCATTGCTCCTGAGGACTCCCCTTCGGCACAGCACTCCCCGGGGAAATCCTGCCCTGCCTCTCACCCCTTCCCCCTCTGCTCAAACCTGTTGAGCAGAGCCCAGTCCAGCTCAATAAAGGTGATGCAAAAAGAAGGAGCAAAACTAGTGCTGGACAGCAGAAAAGGGACAGGGGCCATGCTGAAGGTAACCCTGCAGCTCAGTGCCCATCAGCCGCCTCTGGTCTGCTGGAGCCAGGCATGGGACAGAGGGAAGGGAGACAGCAGCCCTGCTGGTCCCAATCCACTGCTGGTCTCAGCTTCCCAGCACTGATGGCACCCAGGACCAGGAAAGGCCCCAGCCCCCCACCTCGCAGCGCAGCTACGGCACCGCCTAGCACAGCGGCGGGGGGGGGGGGGGGCACAGGGGGGGCGGATGCCC
>NW_010972992.1:4047901-4137845 GCF_000737465.1 Haliaeetus leucocephalus | reverse complement strand
CCCGCCAGGAGCGCGGGGGGGGGGGGGGTGCCAAGGGAGGATCTCAAGGAGTTCACCTCCCGCCCTGACATCTGTAAAGCACAGCAGTCCCCAAACTTGGCATTCGGCAGCCCTGGGCTGGCTCCTGCTAATTTGCTGTCAGGCTGCCTAAGCAAACCAATTAAAACTAATCATTAATTATAAAAAAGAGAGAGAGAAAAAGACCCTGCACAAATGGAGAACTGGAAAGGGCATGGGGAAAAGAAGGACAGGAGGGAGCAGTGAGAAAGAAGAGAGCCTGAGAAAGGGGTGGAGGGGTAGAAAAGGACTTTAAAATCCGCAGCACAGAGCTTTGGATGAAGGTAGCAGAAGGGCAAGTGGTATCCCAGGGCAGGGTGGGGAAAAGGCAGAGGTGAGGGAAGCAGGGGGGACCCCAGGGAAAAGCGACAGTGCCGAGGACGGCGAGGCACATGCAGAGACCGGGTCCTGCCGTGGTGGGAGCCGGCACCATCGACATAGCCACGAGGCCAGCTCCACGCTCCCTCCGCCGTCCCAGCCCCGGCAGGGCCCTACCATAGCCAGAGGGGCAGGAGCTGCAGTTCGGCAGAGGAGCAGGCCCTTGCCAATGTGCGAGACGAGGGCAGAGGAGGAGGAGGGTGCAGGGGGAGCAGAGCAAGCGAGGAGGACAGAGCCAGGGGTGTGCACCAGGACTCAGGAGCGCTGTCCCTCCATGTCAGGGCTACCGGCTCTCTCAGAGCAAATGCCTTAGATGGGGATGAAAAATGGGGCATTTATGAAAAGCCCCTGATTATGCGGATTTGGCTGGGGCCCTGGCTCAATCGCTGTCGCTCCCGCTGGCTCCCCACGAGCTCCGGTGGCAGAGAACCCCGGCAGCTGTCAGCGCAGCCAGCACGCCCCCGCCGCTGCCGCCCCCGCGCCACCGTTTTGTTCCCCGGACCCGCACACACGCACGCTTCCCAACACCCCTTTTGAAGAGCCTCAGGCCCACATCGGGCTGGCGGATGGCGGAGAGGTGGGGGCAGTGCCATGGAAACGGGCCCTTTCCTGGGGAAACGCGCTGCCGGCCCCCCCCCCTCCTCGTCCCGGGTGCCCCTTTTGAGGAGCTGTCAGGACCCTGAGTGAGTGTCACACGACCCAAGGACCAGGCGTGACCAAGCCTATTTTCTGCCTCAAATTTGATTGATTAAAAAACTTTTTAGGAAAACCATGTTAAAAGACAAAAAAAGAAAAAAGAGGAAAGAAAAAAATTAAACAGAAAGGGACAAGGGGGTGGGGGAAAAGGGAAAGGCCTCTGTGCTGGGTTTCCCTGGCAATAGCACCAGGGGACAAGTGTCAGAGGCAGATAAACAGCATAACCAGGCCGAAAATAAAGGTCAAAAGAAGCATGAAACTTAACACAACAGTGATTAAGATAATGATGAAGCAGGGGACCCCAGGAAAAAAACTAAGTGTGACACACAGAAACACACATATACGCTCCAAGTGATGGCCCAAGAGACCTGGTATGTGGGAAGAGGTGACAGGGCTTGCTAGGCCCTGGGGGTACCTGGACAAGGATGGAAGCAGAGGAAAAAACAAAGTGGAGGATTTGGGGAGAGGGGGTCTGCGATTTCCCCCCAGGCTGGCTGCTGTAGGTCGAGCCTGCCCAAAGCCAACAAGACCCCAGAGCCAAGGGGACCCTCCCATAACACAGACACTCTGTTCCAGCCAAGCAGTCCTTGAATTCGCAACCAAATTCCTCAAAAGAGCTTCCCTGATGCTGGGAGGAGAGCCCAAGTGGGTGTGAATTAGGGAGGCCCTGCTGACATCGACAGAGCTGTGCTGGTTTACGCTGGCTCGAGATCTGGCTCTTTGCCTTTAAGCAACTGGTATAAAAAGCCTCAGAGATGCCAAGAGGGAAGGATGCTGGTCAGACCTCCCTGCCCACCTCCTCTCCCTTGCCAAGGCTAATTCTGCAGAGAAAAGCCCAGGAAGGCTGAAGGATTCAGGAAGCAAGTCCAAGAACGTCATACCCTTTGGCATTTACCTACTCCATCTCAAAATCTCCAGGATGATCTCACGTTTTTGGAGCCCAGCTTAGGACTTTCAGTTGCCCGGGACTGGCTATGTTACTGTCGCCACGAGGCAGCAAAGAAATTGCAAATTGTTCACCAGCTTCTTCTTCTGCGAGTCTGGAACTTCAAAGCTTGTGCAATAGAAAGCGCAGAAACACAAAAGGCTTTCCACCTTTTCTGCACCACTTTGCCATTGGGAGTAACTCTGGTCCCCTGGAAAGTGTCCCTGCTCTGCCTTTTCTGGCACACCAGAGTCCCGATGCAGAGTCATCTTTAGGGGTTCCAGTGGGATGGGGCCAAGGAAGATGCCTGCAGCCAGCGCTGGACTTAATTGTCGCTTGTACTTTGCCTCCAGTGCAAGGGACCACTACCTCACTCGTTTCCTTAAGTTTCCACAAGTAGCTCAAATTCGGACAGAACACTGGTTAGAAAAGGATTGTTCTTCCTGCCAAGTATCTTGGGGAAAGTAATTTTTCAGTTGAAAATTTTCTTCCATGTAGTGTTTATCATGAGGAAGAGCAAAGAAATGTTTTCACAAAAAGGGTTGAAAAAGTGATACATATATGTTTATACATGCACACAGGCACACACTCCACTCTGTCAGAAAGCTGTTTTCCATCAAATATATTTCAATGCAAAATTTCTAGCATCATATTCATGTGTCTCCCCCCTCCCCCATCATTTATATTCATGGTCTTTTGTAAAGAATGATTCAATTAAACCACCGATGTTCCTCGCTAGGAGGAGAGTCTGAACAGTGAGAGGAACTCCCCAAAAGTAGAGCTGGGTCAGGCAAGGCTTCGCTGGACTGGGAGAGGAACCTGAACATCCACCAAAGATGTGCAGGTTAGAGGGGCTGGGACACCACTACCTCACACCTCCAGAAAAACAGCACATCTGAGTGTGTCAGCTCCAGCTATTAAAAAAAAAAAGAAAAAAAATCACTGCTCCAATCCCTGACATTATTGGCTGAAAAATGTGATTTGAAAAATAATAATAGAAAACAAGGCCTTTTTAAATTTCATTTTTGAGCCATTACAGTTCATGTTTTCATTCCTTTTTTTTTTCCTCCTTGGTAATCAGAAGAGCGAGAAATGTGATTAAAAACTAAAAAAAACCAAACAAATAATGAAAGCTGAGATTCTCATTCGGTCTCCTGTGTCCAGAAACATGGACTTTAAGGGAAAACACCAAATGTCCTTAGACACAGGGTAAAATGAGGGCTTGGCAATGTTATGTTTTGGTTAATGCTGTTATGAAATGTACAGAAAGTCTAAGATACCAAAGATACTTGTAAACATATTCTTAGGTTTTCCTCCCTGCACATCTGATAACAAAGATTTAACACACGCTCAGATGCGTGCACACAACCCTGAAATGGGATGAGCAAACTAGTGTTGGGGACGCGTGTGCGAAATTCTATTAAAGTTGAAATCCCCTCAATGACGGAGCTGGTTCTGTTTTACTTTTTGCAGGGAAAAACAAGCCCCTCTCTCAAAACAGACAGTGGAACCTTGAGTTTTTATGCACAGATATAAGATTACTACTCAGCAATAGTAAGACCCTTTTATCAAAATCTTTTTTGCATTTTCCAATGAAAATAATACTCTGCATTTCAAAAAGCTTTGTGAGCAAAGATCAGTTTCACCTCCTAACGTGCTTAAACTGATTTCTCTTGTTCAGAAAGAAAACCCAGCAACTTTGGCAACAAAACAAAATGAAAAAAGGAACATGCCAGCTACAAAAAAGACCTGGAGTAAAGGCGCAGATACTTTTCCAGCAGCACACCTTCCCCTTCCCTCACCTCTCCTGGCAGCCTCAGCTCAGCCAAGGAGCACCTTCGTCTGGCCGCTGCTCCCTGACAGCGGCACCGTTCGGTCCCCACTGGCAGGCAAAAAGCAGCAGTCACCAGCACAGAGAAAAACGCCAGTGCCTCGGCTGCCCAGCAGTGTGCCAGCAGGTCGGGACGGGCGCATGCCGTGGGCTTCCAGGCTACCAGGGCAATCAGCTCATAGGGAACATACTCTGACACGTGTGTCCCTGTACATGCAGGACCAAATGATCGTACACACCTCGCAAACGTGTGCGGAGCGCACAAAACTCCCTCGCCATGGCCGAGGAACTGTCAGGAGAACACAAGCAAAAGCTGCTTCTTGACAGCGAGTCATTTATATTTTAGCTTCGTTCCATTATCCTAACGAATCCTTCATCAGCAGATGCAATATTAACAGCAGAAAATCAGCTCATTACATCCGGGGGGATTTCATCAAGTTGACAATCATATATGCAGCTACCCGAGCCTGGAGAGGACAGTGCTCTCGTTATTTAGTTATCTTGGTTTCATCTTAGAGGCTTTTTCTTTCTTTCTTTCTTTTTGGGGGTGGGGGTTCATGGTTAGGGGGTGTTTCCCAAAGAACTGCCAGATCCAGAGCTTTTAGGATGCTGGTCCACAGACAGATGCACTCCACTGGGAAATGCTCCAGCTCATCCACAGTAGCTGCAGCTGTTAAAGGGAAAAAAAAAAACCCTCACACAACCTGCAACCTCTGGAGCTCTGAGGGCATTTCTCTGTGGAGTTCAGACTCCAGAGGGGGGTTTGCATCCTATACAGCTCCTGCCTTGTGTCCATGAACATCTGGAGTAGCTGTTCCGGTTCTTCTGCTCCAGGCAGGACTCCCCACTTAACGCTCTGAAGGGTCTCTCTCTGCAGGTGTCCTTATCCAACTGCAGTGTCCCCAGAGGGATAAGATGCATTTAAAGAGTCTGGGATTTTGTGATGAACTTCCCAGGCAAGCAACAGAAAAGGCAGCCCAAATGAGTTGAAGGGGAGAAGATGGGAGTAACAGGGAGAATTAAAGGATGAGTTCAGAAGATTGTGGGGCTCTCTCCTGCGTTGTCTAGGGAGCATTAAACTACACAGCTGAGGAAGCCAGAGAAGACTGGAAGGACACCTTTTGATAATGCACTAGAACATGGCTGAAATAATCCACAGATCATCTTGTGCAACATCTAGGTGAAAACATTGAGTCTTTGTTCTTCTTCCCCCACATATTCTTGCTTTAAAATTACGGGAATGGGCATGCACATTTTTCACAGTCACTCCAGGGGCTACAGGTTGAGGAGCCCTGCAGCAGAAAGGCAGCTTGCGTTCCCCCTGCTAACCAGCAGAGCAGCCAGATGAGGGCTGACAGGAGCTCCCCATGCCTGTGCACTGCACCAAGCACACCAGCAGCTCCCCAGGCAACTCAAGGTGGGGCATGGAGTGCTTTCAGAGCTGCCAAAAAACCAGCAACACCGAGAAGCACGTTCCTGAGTGCCTGCACAGCTGGGGTCTGGCTAATACTGCCTTCAAAAGACCTTCCTGCTCTGCCTCCCTTACTAAGGGTCTTCCTCAGTAACAGCAGCCAAAGAAGTCCTTGGCACCTCCAGTCTGAAGAGTCACTCCCTGCAGCCTCAGGCCTACAAAGGAGCTTTTCTGCTCACCCTGAGATTCCCTGGAAGAACAGGGATCTCCTGCCGAGTTCTCACTCACACATGGTGGGTGCCTTTGCCACCATGTCAAGCAAAGACTGGTGATTTCAGCCAGAGCGCAACAATCTGGCTTCCAGGACTTCCTCTCCATCGGGGGATGAAGCTGGAGAGACTAGTCTGGAACTGGACATGGACCATTCATGGCAGATACCTGCTTCTGGACAAGCCTCTCTGCTGCTCAGCCTCAACCACTCAACATAGCTGAAGGAAGAAGTTGAGCTCACATCTCCTCCAGCTCAGAGGGGGCTGGGATGGGCATTTTACATTTTCCCAGCAGGGCTGGATTTCTGCACAGCAAGGAATATGTTCCCGGGACGTCAACTCCAATCTCTACTGCGCTCTGACAGATTTAAGCTCCAGTTTGTCCGACAACATCCCAAAGTGTAAGAAACTGGGGGCAGACTCTCTAATCAGGCTGTAGGACAAAGGCCCGGTCTGACCCTGTCACTTCCACTTACTCTTGCTGTCTGTCTTGCTCCCCCCACCCTCTCGGCAGCCTCCCTGCCCACCCTCGGCTGCCCTCCCTTCCCTAACACAGCTGGGCTAATCCTGCTCCTCCCGCGTCCAGCGCAAATCCTCCCCAGAGTAAACCAATCCTGGGAATTTTTATTAGATTATCAGCCTGCCAGCTCAGTGCTGGCTGGACTAATCCTAATCAGGACTGATTTCTATTAGCCAGCTTCAGGGAGGAGCTATGCTGTCCCAGCACCCCAGGCCCACACTGGGGGAGCCCAAGGCCTTTTAGCCCATTCTATTCAAATTTTCCTTTTAGAAAGGAAAAAATTTAGTCCAGGATCGCTGGCTGCAGCAAATGCAAAGTTTGCATGTGGGCTGCATGCACAGAGCAGCATTGGGCAGCCATGTGGCAAACTGTCCCCACCTTGTCACTCAGCTGCAAGAGACACCAGAGGGGTCCAGGCTCCACAGCCCCTCTGGCCCTGGCTCCTGGCTCGTACAGCCAGCAAGGGCCAGTTAGTGCCACGTGGAAAGATGTTTTGTGGCAGGGGACACGAGCCTGCTGGGTAGCAGGCTGAGTTGATGGGCTCATTTTAGACAAGAGGATAAGTGGCCACAGCTTGAGTGACCAGGACAGAGTTCGCAGTGCTGGCTGAGTCAGCGAGGTCTCCATGCCCCATTACCCATGCCCAAAGCAATCTACTCTCACTTCCCTCCCCATTTTATTAAAGCAAACTGTCTCTCAGGTGTTTCTTTCCTAAACCCATCCCTGGCCCTGGAACTGACCTGGCTGAAAATGTTTGCTCTTTACTGGCCCATGGACTGAGGCTGGTGAAAGTTTTGCTGTCGACTTAACAGGATTTGAGTCAAGCCACAACGGCAGCTTGAGCAGGCAGTTCACAAGAAGGGTGTTGAGAAGAGAGTGCTGTGTCCCCTGCCTCTGTCCTCTTGTCCAATCCACCCGCTCTGTGCTGAAAGCACAACTATTAACAGCAGCCCCCAGGGGACTCCAACGCACTTCTGAGCACAGCCAGCTGCGATGCAGCCGCTCTGCTGCCGCAAAGAGAGAAATCAGACAAGGAGCACTCAGGAAAGCCTCTCTTCCCAAAAGTGACCTGGGATCTTTGAAACCTTCCAAAGAGGGGTCATTTAAACCTAATTGCTATTAAGCCTCTTCTAAATTTGTCTACTCAACCTCTCACATGCACAGTTACACCATTTTTATGCTGCCTTCCAAAGGAGGATGAATAGCTTTCAGAGGACTAAAAGCTGCATTTCCTGGGGACCATGATTCTCTCAGACTTGGTGCTAAAGTGAACAGGTTGCCCTCCCATACAGTAGCTAGAGGGACAGCAATGCACTAGACAGGACTTCAAGCAAGCCAAAAGATGCCCCAGGCTGAGACCAAGATCAAATGTGCTTTATATCCTTACGAGAAGCCCCAAAATGAGAGCTGATGAGCCACAGCCCTGCCAAGAGCTCAGGGTGCTGCCCCTCAGCAGCCAGCTTTGTGGAAGAGAAGCACCACACAACCCCAACAAGATCTTCTAAAGGAGCAGCTCCACAGCCAGTGCCTCCAGACACTCTGTGCTGCATCAGCTCAGAAACTTGTTCTGTGCTTAGGGACATTAGTGTAAATCATGAGTAACTGTCCAGAACATCAGGCTGTAACTTAGAGCAGCTCAAGCCCTCTTTCTCCTTTCCGGCCAGGCTTACAGCACCAGTCTTACTCTGGTAGGTGGCAAGGTTTCCTAAGAGAGAGTTAACCAGATCCAGCTGGAATCAGAGGCTGCAGCAGGCTTCCTGATGACAGAGAGAGAAATGGGGGACTTGGCCCAAACCCTCTAGAAACCACATCAAAAAGAGATGTGGGCGAGAGCCAAGAACAGATGATCCAACTGTGAAAGGGCTTTGTATGTGTATGTGTTTGTGTGTGTGTGCGTGCAAGCCGAGGAGAGAGGAAAAATCAAAAGAAAGAGAGAAAGGAAAGAGGAGGAGTAAGAATGAACAGAAGGATGGAAAGAAAAGGTGTGGAGGCACGAGATCAGGAAGGGACCAGAACTGTCACAATGCGTGTGGCCTGCTTGCAGGCACGCGATGAACAACAAAACATGGTAACAATATATAATAGATGTCATGTGTTAATGATAAACACAAATCAGGAGAAATACTGGGTCTGTCTCTAGCTCCTCCCAACTCGGATCTCAAAGTGCTACAGAAACATGGGGCCAGACTTGTTTCAGTAAGGCAGCGCAACTCCTTTGACCTTGGTGGAGCCGTGGCAATGTGCATCCTTTGGAAAACCTTGCATGCTCCTTCTTTCTCTGCTGCAAACCTGGGTGCTACTCTGCTCCTGTGCATGGAGTCCTTTCACAGAGGCAAGGAGAAGGCAGCAGATTTCCATGGGGGAGTTGGTGGAAGAGCTGTGGCTGGAAACCGGGAGGCTTGACTCCCAGTTCTGCAATTTAACCACCAAATCAAGGTTTAGCCCATTTAGAAGCAAAGTGGCATTAAGCATTATACAGTGCTAGCAGGACAGGGTCATGCATCCCAGCCTCCTCACTCAGCACTGCCTTCCCTAAACCCATCAACGGTGGATTGAAGGGAAGATTTCTCTGACTTGGTTTTGCCCTCACTGCAGGGGGTCCCCACAATATGGTGGTCTGCAATAGTCTAAATCAGATTACGTACCTCTGCTCTGGAAGAGCAGCAGCTCACCCAAACTAGCTCCTCAATCAAGTTTACTCCCCCTCCAAGGTATGCCCGCTGCCATTAGGAGCACTGGAGTTAGCACTGGCAAACGCATCCTCTCACAGCTCAGTGGGACACTGGGAGGACAGCAAGATCCAAGGGTGGATATGCTTCTCCGATGTCAGCCTGTCCTCCTGCAGCTGGATTAGTAATCCAGGTTGGGACACAAACCTGATCCCAGGGGTGTTTCCCATTCCAGCTGTGAGCTCCCTGCCAGTCCCGTGCCAGCCTCATCTCTCTGCAGAAGGGATGCTTTGCAAAAGTCCCCTCCACACTGTGCCTAATGACTCCCTGAAGCACCTCTCCTTTCCCACCTTGCTGCCTCTGCCCCTCACTTATATGATCTGGCTGGCAGACTCCAGGTAAAGGAGATGAAACCCAGAGACCAGACAAACCCAAACGTCTTGTTGAGGTCCACAGCTTGAGGAACAGAGAAACAATACCTGTATATCCAAAGGCATGTATCATACGCCAGATGTTGCTTGAGTACCATGGGCAGAGGTGAAATGGAAGATGAGACATGCAGCAAACCGGGGACGAGATAAGAAAAGGGAGTATGTGAGAGACATGACTAGGTGAACAGTGGGGACACTGAAAGATGAAATGGGACAAAACCAAGTTGCTTCTGTCCTTTAAAGGAGCTCTGGTCTTGAGCAAGAACACCAATACACACCTGGCCTTACCATCCAGAGTGGCTGCAGTCAGGCAGGGAAATGTGCCCAGCTCCACGTCCCCTGGAAGCTGGGCCATGCCCAAATGTAATCAGGGAAAGTTTAGACTTTCCTCCCCCCACTGCCTCTTTTTTTTTTTCCCCCCTTTTTTTTTTTTTTTTTTTTTCCAATTTATCAGCAGATTGTGTGGAGCCGAGTGGCGCTCGCCTCACCCTGCTAAATAAAGCTTTGGTATTTCTGATAAAGCCATCAAATTCCTTATCACGCTGACACAAAGAGCATTTAAAGAGACACACACACTCTCCAGCACCCTCCACTTCCCAGTCCCAGGCGCCTCAGGGTAACCTTTCTGAGCTAAAATGAAAAGCGGGGGGGCAGGGGGAGGTAGCTGTTTAGAGCCCTGCATTTCCCAAGCATTGAGCCCACGTTGCGAGGGGACCTGGCCTGTTTAACCTTTAAAGAGGGAGGCTGGGTTCTGTCAGGCTGTCCTGAATACTGGGACAGATTCGATAGCTCTGTGTAAATAATGCAAGCTGAGATGTGGCATCAATAGAAATGCCCTGCAACAAGAAGAATATCGATAGCCGGAAAATCCTATGAGGAGGATGGCAAACCCAAGTGTCTGTAGGTGCTTTTAAACTAGGAAAAGGGGAAGAGAACCAGAAATCTTGGGCTGTCATGAAGACACAGCAGGGGCTGCCATTGGCCCTTGGATGTGCTTTTCCTCATGATGGCCTCAACAGGGTGTGAAAAGATATGGCCGTGGACTTTGGCACTGCCTTTCCCCTGCTACACCAGCCTGAAATCTGCCCCTGTCCCCCAAGCAATGTGACAGTCATGCAGGCAGCCGTCGGGAACCCCTGCTTCTCTCCCCGCAAACACAGCCCGGAGACATTCTCTCTCCTCTTTGCCACAGCGCAGGCTGTTGTTTAACCTTCAAATTTATTATTTTTAATTATTTTGATTTATAAAAGCGTGCGGCAGTTAAAACCACATTAAATAAACTCAGCGTTACGGCGCTTAACAAACACACATAACTTTGGACTTCTGAGGACTCCATAAAATAATCATCCGCCTGGAAGTCGCTGCAGCCGCCCGCCCGCGCCTGCCCCGGCGCGCTCTCGCCTGGCCGGGCTCCCCCACCGCCACACACCCACATCCACGCACGCTCCTCACTGCTCCTGCCCAGCCAGCGCCGGCTGCACAGGCCAAACAGGATCCACGCTGGCACGGCTCCACTGCCGTATGAAATCCCACTTCGTGCCCAGCCTCAGCCTCCTGGAAGTCCCACTCGCACCTAGACTCCTCATCCTCTTCTCCCCACTCCTCTCCCCCCTTGACAGTCTCCGAGCAGCTCTCCTTTCTAGCTTGGCTTTCTGCCCTTCTCCAAAAGAGTGTTTCAGACTCTGACCTCCCCTTCCCAAAAGGTGTTTCATCCCATCTTACACGCTGCTGAGATTTCAACAGAAGAGCTCGTAATGTTTTGATACCATAAAATCAAACAGCATTAGGTCTCTACTGCCTTAGCTAGGTTTCATACCCTGCTTCACATTGGCCCTGAACACTAGCACGCCTCCTTGCTAAGCAAACAATCAAGGCTGGAGGAGATGAAGAAGAAGAAACAAGAAAAGAGAGGAAGGAGAAAGAGACTGAATAAAAAAGTGAGACCACCTGTCTGGTAAACTCCACGCAGGACGCCGTTGGGAAAGGCTGTTCTAGGACCTAACCCAGTGTCAATGAGACCTCTGCTTCCATTGCCTGTGCAAAAACCTCTGCAAACAGCTGAACGCTGAAGGTGTGGGCTCTGCCTCACAGCCTCTCTCCCCACCTGAGATGTATCCCAGGGATGTGGAGAACACACAGCATCTTCCTCCTCCTATCCATCCCTTGCTTCCAGGAGCAATAAAACATGCTGATTCTTTTAAATCCCAATCACCTGCTGTTTCTCAGCCTGGCAGGGCCATCCCAAGGAACTCAGTGGGTGGGCCTGAGACACACACAGAAAGTTGAGGGAAGAGACTCTCACTCCCCTGTTTCATTGGCATCTGCAGTAAAACATCAGTGATTTATACAGGAAGTAGGTGAAGAGCAATTATAATTGATTGGGAATCATTTCCTGATGGTGTCTGGGTGTGATTGATGGTGCCGGCCGACTGCTAAAGGACAGCAGGCACTGAAAAGAGACAATTTGTAGTTCCCGTCCGCTGAGCTGAATGCACCACAAACCACGAAACCCTCTTCTGCTAGAAACTCCTGCTCAGAAACATGCGGCTCTCCCCAAACCAACCTGGCCCTCAGACCTGAGCTGTCCCCTTCTCTCACATAACCCCAGCCATCCCCTCACTCGCTGAGGGTGGCCATGCCTTTCTCTGAGCTGGCTGACCCCATGCTCCAGCAGTGCACCTCCCTACCCCTTCTAGTTTTTGTGTTTTTTAAGAAATAGAGTATCTGTCACAGTGCCGACATGTCCTGGTGATATGGATGGCTAAATCAGTGGAAAGACAGTGAAATCGCACATCTCAGGTGTCAGGTAGGGTGTTAGGGAAGCAGGGACAGGTACGCAGCACACAGAGCCCCAGCACGTGGCTGTGCCGGCAGCATCTGCAGGGCCATGGAGGTCACCTGTCTGAATGCTGGCCAAGGGCTGATCCTCCTTTCCATCCATAACAGGGTAAATCAGGACTGAACTTAAAAGCCCTCTGCAGTTTCCCGGTGTAAAGCAAGAGTGAGGACAGAGTCAGCCCATGTTTCGGAACCGAGCAGAGGCCAGCTCCAGCTGATGGCTGTCCTCCACTGGAGCAAAGTGAATCAAAGAGGTGGGACTGGGCTTGGTCCAGCTCCTGGGAGGCAGCCAGCCACACGAGAGAAGCCGGCACCTTGGCCGGCACAGACTGTCACCACTGGCTATCTTAGCAGAGAGGTGAAAGGGCTGCAGACCAAGTGCACCTTCTGTTGCCCATCTACCAGGCTACAAGTTTCTACTGAGTCTTTTTGGGGTCTCTGCCTTTTGGTCAAAATTTGGCAAAAATAATTTCTTGCAAGATGCTCCCTCTCTCTTTGCGTGCCCACGTTCTTTTCCCTGTCATAGCAGGGGCCTCTAGCAGAGGAGTCCCCAGGCCAAGGAGCCCAAAAGCAGCACAGGCAGACCCGCTAGGAGGAACACAGATTGCAGCTCCAGTCCTTGCTAGATGCAGAGTCCCTTGGCGGCCATGGTCTGACGCTGAACCTTTCTGTACTTTGGTACAGCGCGATCCTGAGAGTTACCTGCCTCTCATGAGAATTGCAAGGTAAAAATTACCGTGTGCAGCACAAGTGCTAACGCACATCCTACACTTTGCTGCTTTTCTCTAGATCCTAATACATATATAGTACAGCGACATTTCACATCTCTACAGCAACTCACGCCTAAGCCCATGCTATCTCACGGAAGATATTCCTGAACATCTATCCCTCCTCATGAGGAAGAGCAGAACAAAATTAATAAACAAAACCTCTTGCTAAAAGTCACAACCAAGCATCCCAAACGCCCGCTTCAAGTAGAATTTTACACTCAAACAAAAGCTCCAGAAGCTCCATGAACCTCTCCAGGAAACTCACCAGCAGACATGAAAGGCATTTGGAGGCTGCAGTGATGGTAGAGATTTACAAATGGGGAAACTTAGTCACTGAAGATTAACATGATTGACTGAGATAGCACCGTCCTTGGCAGAGCGGAGGAGGAGCTCATTCCTGTACACCTCCTGCTCTAACCACCAAATTGTCCTGCCCTGCGCTGGAGTAGTGAAGACAGCAAAATTCTGCCACAGTTTGAGCTCAGGAAAGGAATTTTTAGGCTGACAGGTGTTGGGTTTTTGTTGGGTTTTCTGTTTTGTTTGGTTTTTTTCCATTAAGTATTTGCATTTTTACTGAGCTACTGGAGAGGATGGAGAGGACTGGAGGTGGGGCAGATGGGGAGGACGCTGTGCAGACCTCCTTGATCGCAGTTTGTATTTCATTCCCCTGGGAAGGCTCCAGAGTGCAAGTGCTGGGAGCTGAGACAAGGGACCCAGACATGCTAAATATAAAGGCTGCAGGACTGAAGAGGGTTTGTGGGTTGTTGTTCATGGGGAGGGGTGGAGGCAGAGGAGGGGGCTGGGTCACAAACTGCCTGCAGTCACAGTAGCCTGTCAATAAATTTTGCATTCACTTTACTTTCCGACAGGGATTCATTCCCTAATATGGGGCTGGCAGCTTTCTGGGTTATTTCGAGTGTGTGTGATAAAGTTCCCTGGATACTGATGGCTTCCTAGGATCAGGATTCTGAAAAAAACCCAGCAACATGCCTTGATGTGTGGGGTGAAGAGAGGAACCGTAGCTACTTGCAGGCTTTTCTGTGAAACAAGGCAGTGTAGGGGTATGAAACACAGTCCCTTCATCTAGGACAGAGCTTTCTGGAGCTGGAAGCTGAACCTTTCTGCTGAAGAGAGTGCCTTGAGGATTTTATCACGTGCCAGTCTTTCCTGCTGAGATTCCAAGCATGGACGGAAGGCAACCTTACACCCTCCATTACAGCCGCTCCAAGAGGTCTGACCTCTTGTGCATCAGGTGAATACTGAGGATGAGACAGCCCCTGGCCTGAGGCAGTTGGGCTAAAATATAAGAGCCAGGCAAAAGGAAATCAAGGCTGAGAGACATGATTTCATCTCTCAATGACTTCTTTAAGGTTAGATGGGTCGTGGCAGAGCCAAGAAAAGAAGCTGGGTCCCCAAGCCAGCACTCATATGCTCTGAGCTGTACCGTCTTCCCCACCTTCTGGCAGTCATTTCAGACGCCCAGAGAGACCTGCTCCCTTGCACTCTGATAAGGCAAATTATCTCCCATCTATTCCCAGCTGACTTCCTTAAACCTACCCCAGCAGCCCCCACGCTGCATACTCCATTAGTGACAACTCTGGAGTACTTGTCTAACCAGAGCCTCTGCTTTGCCCTTACTCTCTCAGCTGAGTCGTGTCTGGCATGTGGGGAAAATTCCCCAAGCAAATGAGGCCTCAGAGAGGTCTGCTCATGCCAGGCTACCCCATGATGAGCCCAGTGCTCTGCCCAAAAGGCAAGTGCACTTTCTGAACCAAATCACCTGTTTTCTAAAGCCCAGGAATGGGAATTCCTCAAAACTGACCCCAGCAGATGTCCTCAGGGGTCCTTCTGGCTTGGATTAGCTTTTAAAGGAAGAATCAAGCAAAGCATGCCACAGATGATGTGCCACGATTGCAAACGTGTCTGGCTCTTGCCACCTTCTCCCTGACCCAACCCCAGGCAGCACTGCTGTGGAAAGCAGAAAATCCATGAAGAGTTAAAGCTGTGCCACCCAAGCCGCTGCTCACAAGCAGCAGGGAGCCCTCCACAGGCTCCTCTCCAAGCATCCCTGGGGCCAGAGGCCACTTTCTGCTGCGCCTGGTGAGGCTGCCAGCTCCTGTCACCCGCAGCACTGGGCAGGGAATCCCAAGCTCCCGTTCCTCTGCAATGCTCAGCTGAGACTCCTGAGGGCAGCTCTGAAGGGAGAGGGACCGGGAACCTGCAAAACCAAAGCTGTTGCCACACCTGCCAGCTTGGAGCAGCTAGTCTTTGGGGACACCTCAGTAAAATGAGCTTGGAGAGGGGCTTGGTCCACATCACCAGAGCAGCAGGTGAAGACAGGACTAGGCTCAAGGGAGGGAGGCCTCCATGTGAGGAGGTGCTACTCAGGTCACTCGTGGAGCAAGGGCACTCATTGATGCCGTGGTAACTTGCAAAGGAAAAGCCAGTCACTAAGACCATGTTTGCAGCGGTTTCAAGTTAATACATTTTACCTGGAATTTGCAACAGGCAGGGAGCGTGCTCGCGGTCCCACACCGCAGCACAGCTAACAAGCGGTAACTTGCTAATCTGCCATAACATGATCATTTACATTCATGCGAATGTACCCTTGGATCCCATTGCAGTGTTAACCTCAGTGTCCTGGCCAAAATCCATCTCAAGCCACTGCATGCTGCCTACAGAAATTCCCCAGACAGTTTCAAAAGTAGAGGGTCAGGTTCCTTACATCCTGCCCTGGGCTGTTGGGCAGTGCTGCTGCCAACACGAAGGAAAAAATTACTCAAAGTCTGGAGTAGGGGTAGAAATCCAGAAGGTAAAGAGTGAACCCTCCTATCTACCGTGTACACCACCACTGATTCAGATTGGGGGCACTGGGAAAGTTTTTTTCCGTGCCTCAAGCCAAGCCTTCAGTTCCCTAAGCAAGCTGCAGACCAGACAAACGCAGAACAAGCTGTCCCATGGTTTTAAACAGATGCATTACTCCTGGACAGCAGCATAAAAAGCAGCGTTGTCTGGAAACACATACACACACAACTCTATAGAGCCACAGGGTCACCGAGGCCCCTGCACAGACCTGGGCAGCAGGATGGCAGCAGCTTTGTGCACAGCTCGCATTGACTCCCAGTCCAGCACACACATACAGGCAGGCACGCAGAGAAACCCCCCCAGCCACAACTCACATCTTCGTCCCCATATCCCCCACAGGCACTGCCATGCGCTGGATGGAGGGAAAAGGAGAAGAACTGCCTCTGGAAGAACAGAGAGAGCTGATGGAGACCCAGGTCACAGCTGTACCAGCTGACAGGGGAGCTAACATCCATCACCAGCCCTCTGGCACCTCACTCACACAAGCTGGAGGCAAGGGGAGTAGGACCTGAACACAAGAATCTCCTTCCCTGGCTGAACTGCCCAACCAGCCCTGCTGCCTGAGCGGCCAGGGTGTTCCCCCAAGGCACACAATGGTTCTCCAGTACCTACTGCTTGCTTCAGGCACTGAGGGCGCCCACGGCACATGGATCCTGCAGCCCTGCCACCTAAAAGGCCTGACACTGGCACAGCCAGAAATGGAGCAGCCAACAGGACGGCCAAGGTGCTCTCATGAAGGAGAGATGACAAGGAGGGCCTTGTAGCAGCCCAACTGTGGCTGGACAGTGTTGGCAAGGGAAGACATTTTGGAAGTGCACCTGTCATCACCATGGCCCCAAGAACAAAGCTATGGAGAGAATGATGCAGTGCTCTACAAGCTGCTCCAAGCCCCGTCATTTATTTATTTATATTATTATTTTTGCTTTGGGCACCAGATAGTTCTGGGCCACAAGGGGTTAACCACAAAAGCTGCTTTCTCTGCCTCCGCTCTACCTCAATTTCCACTGCTCCCATCACCTTCCTCCCCCACCCCCTGATCTTATGAAAAAACCCCATCAAAATAACTATTTTATGTCTCCAAATATGCAGATCATTTTCTTTAATGAAAGATGCTTGACGTCTCCGATCCAATTAATATGCAAATGCAGGCGAGGATTTATTTGTGACATTCTGTCTGGGTGAGAGAAAACAAAAAAGGCCTGTTAACCAAAACACTAATTGCTGTGACTGATTGTCACATATCATCATTTTCATAGGATCTCCTCCATCCCTGGCTTGCAGGGAGCTGTGAACCAGGACTCGGAGACTAGCAGACACCAAGGAGAAACAGGGCAACCAGCTACCTGCCTGGCACGCTCGGATGAGCCGGGGCCTCCTTCCCGCTGTATGCCAAGCCCCTCCAGCTTGCATCCCTTCCCAGCCCAACCGGTGGAGTCACTCGGAAGCAGCTTTTCATGACCCCTTCTGTGCTTTCCGGGAAAGATGTTCCAGTATCCCCCAAAAGCCCCAGGAGTTACTAGTGTTGGTCTTCTCTTCTTCTCTTTGCACTATCACAAACTGTGCTTAGAAAGCATCACACTATGTCGCACTTTCAAGGAGAGGTGCCCATAGAAGATGCAGCTAACTGGGATCCCATCACTGCTGCCCAGCTCAGCATTTCTGGATCACATTCTCCACTCCAATAACTCATTCTAATTCAGCAGTTCAACCGGGAAGTGGTTTTGGTCCAAAGACACTGAACCGAACACCATCAGACTGGGAAAGAGCACACCCAAACTTTCCCATGTGCCCTTAGATATTTAACTGGACAAATTAACTATCCCAGTCTCAGCCATACCCTGCATATATGAAGTGCACGCACTGTTTACAGCAGGCACCATCTCTATATCCACCAGAGAGCATAAAGCACAGAGGACAGCAAGAGGGAGAGGATGGGAAAGGGCACAGCAAGTCAGCAAGGCTATGTCTACACTGCAGCTTTAAACAGCTGGCTTGGGTACCACACGCTTAGCAGCCATGGCAGCTCTGCAAGGGCTGCAAAACCTTCCAGAGAAGCTGAATTGAGCCTTGGGCCATTAGCCTGTACCAGATTCTGTGCTGCCCACACTGTGGCTAGCTGGTTTAAAGCCACTGCTGAGCACACCCACATGAGCTGTGCGGCCTTAGACTTGGTCAAAGCCCACAGAAGAGGTGGGAGGCTGCCAAGCTGCACCACTCACCCAACGCTGCACAGGCTGCACTTCCCCTGGAGACCAAGTGCGCATATACCCCTCCCCATTTGGTGAGCAGAAGATGCAAAGATTACCATATTTTAGAGTCCAAGATGCATAAGGACACCAGGGATGACATATCCCAAAGGTAGCAGGGTTTAAAAGCAGAGGTTCCCAGCTGCTGATATTTGCCCTAGAAAATCACCTGATGGAGAGCTGACTACTCACATACGTCAGTTCCTCCTCCTTTCCCTGGCTACCTACCTGCTTTCAAAGCAATTGAGAAGACACGAATTTGCAAAAATGCCCAGCACTAGGGTCAATTCTGCTGGTATTGAAGTGGCTAGTCAAACTTCTGGGACTTCAAGGAGATCAGGTTTAGGCAAACACAAAGCACATACAAATCCTACTGTGAGTATTTTCCTGCCATTACCTCCCACGTAAGCAATTGCTGGAATTGCCACAGGGAGATTCTGTGATTATGTACAGAAAGGGCATCAATCAGGCCAACTCTCTATTCAGCTGCCTCCCATCCATTGCAAGAAGTCTGGGAACGTTTGATCTAGAAGTTAGAGCACAGGATTGAGAGGCGGGTGCTCAAGCACCACTCCCTGCTCTGCCAAAGGCTCATGAACACCTGTAAATTATTCATTTAACTTTTCCTGTGACTTGATTTCCCCTTTGCTTGAAGAGGGCAATAATGCTTCTTCACTGTGCATAAATTCTGAACTTTTGCTGATCTTCACAAGAGGATCAAGGGCACTAGACATGAACTAAATGGCACCATGACTGTCAGAGTGTGTGCTCGTGTTCCACTATACCACCTTCCACCACAGGATCCTTAAATATTCTGCAAATCTCCATTAACTCAGCACATCATCCTCTGCAAGGCAGGGGGTATTATCATCCTATACCCTCATGGGCAGGAGGTGGGAGAAAGCTGAAAGGGCTGGGTAGTAACAGAAGTACGTCACAGCCCCACAGTCCAGACTAATTACTAAATGGCATTCCTGTCCTGGGAGGAGATCTCTCTGCACCCCCTCCAAGTCCAGCACTCCCTACCAAAAAAGAAACACAGATTCGCACCACCCATAGCTGAGTGAACGGCAGGCAGAAGTATTTAATTTAACTTTCAGGGTCTTAGGACAGGTCTGCACCAAGAAAGATGGCAGATTCCTGACACCATTAAAACTGAAGTGAAATCTGGGTCTTAATAAAGTCACTAGGAGTCTGCCATCTACTTCAACAGAGACGTATTTCATGTGGATAAGGCAGGTTGTAGCTTTAACATGTTTTAGCTTATTGGTGTGAATCTGAGGTGCTCTCTAGGGTTTAGCTTGACCAGCTAATACATATCAAAATTAATTTTTACCTTTTCTACACAAGGCTTTTCATAAGGGTTAGCAAACAACTGCTCTACACAAATCCTTTTCTTTCTTCCTTGCAAAGAGAAGACCCAGGAGATGAACTCTGCAGAGACTAGAAAAACAATTTCTGTTTTAAACCACACATGCTTTGACATCTGGTTTAAAATCAACCCAGGCCAAAAGGGACTGAAAGTTACTACTCTGATGGCTGCCCAGTGGTCTGTATAAAATACAGGAGTCGTACTCCACATCTACCCCCTTAAACAGGTCAGAGCAGCTGTGTAAGGCATGTGAAGTAATCTTAGAGAAAACACAAATCTGTGATGGTACTGATAAAAATTTCCCAGCACAGGCAAGAATAGAGATGGACAGAGCCAGGTATTCAGGCCTCAAGCAGGAAAACCTACAGATGTAGATGAAGCATACCATGCTTGAAGACTTCCTGCACCTCCAGATTCCTTGCTGGAGCAGAACTGGGGACATCGCCCTCAAAAGTGCTTGTAACCCTAAATGTAATTCAATGACACATTTCCTGATAAAGCCGACTTCCAGGGGATCTGGCTCACAGACAGTCAAGGCAACAGAGTCAGCTCTGGGCTGAGCACCCTTGCAATGCAAGGGACGCACAAAAACCAACTAGTCAGCACGCTCATCCTTTCAGCAGTTCTGGATTGCTCCCAAATGGGATGTCTGCTGCACCCCGCCACCCAGCTCTGGGATAAGGCAGCACTAAACTGGAAGAGGAAAGGGCCCCTGAAGAGATGCCTGAGGGATTTGGTGGGCTGGGAACCCGGAAACCGTCTGGGATGTGGGTGGAGAGATCAGTGCGAAATAGCAGAGCTGTGACACATACACTTTCCATTCATCAAACTCCAGGGAGAGAAAAAAGCAATTATTTTCCCTGGGCACATGGGGAACTGAGGCAGTGGGACCACCTGGGGACTCCACTCTAGGAGCCATACAAGGCCCAGCTTCTCAGTACCGCAGAGTTTAACACCCACCACATCCATCCTCGCAACTCTCCTCCAAGTGTGTTATCTCAACTACACAGGCGGGGAACTGAGGCATAAATGGGGCAAGTGATTTGCTTTAGATCAACGCAAAACTTGGCACAGTAGAGAGCTGAGACAAATCTCAGATCTCCTGAGCC
Organism: Haliaeetus leucocephalus; assembly: GCF_000737465.1. Lineage (NCBI taxonomy): Eukaryota > Metazoa > Chordata > Aves > Accipitriformes > Accipitridae > Haliaeetus > Haliaeetus leucocephalus. Next base: position 4,117,458 of record NW_010972992.1, on the reverse strand, counting down.
CCAAGATAATGCCTTAACAGCTTCTGTTCATCAGAAAAGACTCCCAGTTCTGTGATTCAACTAGTTCATTATCCCACCCCAAGAGTTTAAGGAAGATCTCAGTTCTGGCTTTTCTAATCATTAAAATGAACGATTAGACCAGTTTCAGACCAGTTCTGAAAGCTGTCGATGATGTGATCCCGCTGTGGGCAGGAGGTATGCTCAGTACGCTGATGGCAATGCTGGATAAACCCCAAGGGGCTATCTCCAACCATACATCCACAACGTGGACAGTGTTCCTGTGATCTTACCTGCAGTTGGAAGAAGAATAGGTGAAGGGGATCACGGCAGTCTCTTTTCAACAACTCCTGAGAATGACAGAATCGCACAAACGCCCTTGGCCAGTGGATGTAGAAGAGCAACAGGAAAGTCTGTAACAACAGTTGTCCCCAGGTCCTCACCCCTGTTTTAGCTCCTTTGGGCTGACAGCCTCCCTTTCCGTAGCATCTCAATGCATTACAGCTTCAGCACACCCAGTCTCACAAGGCATGACACTCTTCCCAACACAGAGGCAGAGAATTGAGGCACAGAGAGGCAAAATCATTGCCTCCAGAGCCCAGGGAGCGTGGGCGCATCTGCCACTCAAGCTAACAACAGACATGATCATGCAGAGTACAGAAACTGCTAGGCCCAGTGCTTTCCCTCTTGTGCCATGGAGGTGGTCAATCAGTCTGAGGACCTCCAAAAGGCATCGTCCTGTGATCACTGACACCCTTCAATCAAAACCAGGAGGTCCCTGAATCCCAGCTGTACAGCCCTCATCACCCCTGCTACCAGCAAAGGTGGCAGGAAGGGCAGCATCGTAGGAGGGGGCAAAAGACACAGAGGCGGTGGCATGGGAGAAGAGACAAGCAAGGGCTGGTAAACAACTCCCTCCCATCCCCAATCCCAGTACTTTGAAGATCCGTGTGTTTTGAATTTAATTTTGATTTTCTCGACTTCAGCAGATTAAAGTTGAAATAACCTACAAATTACTTAATGTGTTGTAAATCTTCTGAAATTAAGGCCTAATGGGTAACACATGTCGGCAGGCAGGAGACACAGAGGGGAAGCAGGGTTTCTCACCAGCACGAGGAATGCTGTGGGGATGCGAGCCAAAGGAGAGGGGGCTGGGGCAAGGGATGTGGAATCGCAGCCCTTCCCCACCAGCCTCCCAGTACCCACCTCGCCTTTGGGTCGGAGCTAAGAAGCCACCCCTGGGCCATGCCGTTCACACCTCCTGGCAAAGGGGACACTGGCCAGAGGGGCCGTGCTGGGAGGCTGCTGAAGGAACTGGATGGCAGGACGCTGGTGCGCTAGCAAGGGGCACGGATGCCGAAGAAAAGCCACTTTAACACCTCATTTTTTTCCACTTGCCCTCACTGCTCAGCACTTCAGTGTCCCCTACACAGCCTGTAGAGCCCTGTCCCCAAACAAAATGCCCCTTCACACCAGCATCTGCCCACAGGGACCTTGGGAACGTCTCCGCCACTTTCCGCACGGGATGCCTTGTCACGGGGCAGCCGCGGGGGTCTCCGCAAAGCAAAGAGCTCTCCCGCTTCCTCAGGGCCTGCCCTCTCCTGCGTGGCCACCTCCATGCACCTGCCTCACTGGTCCCTGCGCCGGGCGGCCCCGGCTCCTCTCCCACACGAGCCGCCAGCTCTCCTGCTGCTCCTGCCTGCATGGGCTCCCCCTCCCCTCCCTCCTCTTCAGCAGATTTCTCTCAAGTGCGCTGCCATATGGTTCCAGTTAAGCCCCATATTTTTTCTTGTCGATTGAAAAGACACACTTTCCTCTGTGCCAGACAGTTTACAGATTGCTCCGTTGGCTCAATTTCTTATTGGATTTCTCAAAAAAACTGACATTTTAAATTAATTTACAGCCACAACAAAAAGAGTTCAGAATTTTAATGGTGTTGTAAGTAATTTTTAGGTAATCCGCTCCAGATTTTGATATTAACCTTTGAATCGGAGTTCAGCCTGCTACTATGTTACAGCACTTTAGTTGGCCTGGGCATTGGGGAGGGGGGCGTTGGTGGGGTAAAGGGGGGAGGTAATTTACTGCACGGCAGCATGTGAGCCTGAGCGCATGGGAAAGCACATGGCAGCGTATGCACGGGGGAGGCAGCCCTGGCGCATGTCAGCATCAGCGTGTGTGCCGGCGACATGTGAGCACAGATGTGCGCAGGCATGTGCGTTGCCGAAATACGTGCCAAGGATGGCAAATGCGTGTGGGAGCTGCCGGAGGACCGGGAGCAGGACACACGGAGTCGCCCCGTGCCCACAGGCTGGCCAGAGGCGCACACCTCCGCACAGGCGTCAGCACACGCGCGCGCAGATGCGTGGGGAGGCAAACCTGCGGCTGAAAGCGCTGCGGTCCGGGAGAAATGGCTTGGCGCAAAGGCGGGCGAAGGGAAGCACAAGCGGAGGCGGGTGGGAGGCAGGTGCTGGCACCTCGGCACCAGCGCAGATGAGCGCACCGGCACGTGCAGGTGTGCCTGCAGCCAGTGCCCACCCCGGCATGCGCGGGAGGCCTCCCCACACCCATGTGTAAGCACACATCGCCCAGGCGCAGGTCACGGACCCGGCCCTGCCACCTCATCCTCCTTCCTCCGCCGAGTGCCATATCCAGCACAGCACCGCAGGCAAGGAGTGGGGCCAGCCAGCGGGGCTGGGAGCACGGCCAGCCACCACTGCTCCCCAGCCACGAACCTCTGCTCAGGGGCAGGATGGAAGTGCTGTTCCCTGCTTCCCTTCTCAGTGTTCGCTCACTAGGGCCACCCTCGAAGTTTAAAGCCAAAGCCCAAAGGTAAGGGACTCTGCCAAGTGTTGCACGAAAGGGGCAGCGGCCCTAGGAGCTCTGCATGGAAGAGCGAGGTGTCTCTCTCTGAAGGAGATCAACGCACCTGGGATTAGAAACAACACAAGAAAAAAAGCCACAGATATGGAAAATGCCCAGGGGAGGGGAGAGGGAAGAAGAGAAAAAAGCAGAAGGAATGAGAGAAAGAACAACTAAGAGGGAGAGGAATGAAAGAAGGAAATTAAGCAGCAAACAACAGCAGCAAAAGAAAGAAAAAGCAAATGAAAGAGCAAACGAATGAGAACAAATTGAGGAAGAAGGGAAGGAAATTAACAAATAATTAAGAACAAATGAATGAGAGAACTGCAACAGAGTGACGAAGATGCAAAGCAACAAAGTGAAGGAGACGGCATCATTCCTCCCCAGCCCAGGCCAACAGTTCCCATGCATGTAACCACAGTGCCAACAAATGGGATTTGCAACACCGGAAGCCTGGCAGCAGCCCTGCCTTCCTTTGAGAGCCCTCTGCAGAGCCTCACTTTATTAGCAGCCAAGGGACCCTGGCTGCCCATGGTGCAACACGCCCCCAGCACCTTCCCCTGAGGCTGTACTGTATGGGGCACATCCATCCTCAGCGTCTCTCTAGCCACTGCAAAGGTGCCAGGGTTAGCAAAACGCCTGGCATTACCCTGGCTTGCTGCCACAGACCCTCACATCCCATTTCCCTTTATCATTTGCTCTGCCTGGAAATCCCTTTCCACTTTCCAGCTGCATATGGGCAGCAAAGCTCCTGTGCCACCCTGAGCTGTGTTACCACCGTGCAATTGCCAAACCAACCGAGACAAAAGGGGAAGGGGGGGCCTGAGTACAGAGCTGCAGCCCTCGCCAACATTTTACTAAGCTCTGGCACAGAGCAGACGGTGGCTGGATATGGTGCCAACTCTACTACAAGAGCGGATTTTTAACATTCCTCCCCTCCAGGAGTCACTCGAGGCAGCCAGGGAACCTCAAGCAGAGAGATATGAAGACAACGGCAGCCCAAGAAGGTCTGCTCTGCTTAGAAACCCTGCCACAGGACAGAAGTGACAACAACTAATGTCTTCTGGAGCACAGGCCATGGTAGCTACCTGCACAGGTGGGAGCAGTCCAGCCAACAGAGCTGGCTGCGTGCACTGCCTGGCTACAGGCTCTGGAGTAAGTCATGTACCAGGCTAGTTGTCTCACAAGACTCTGGAAGTGTTCAGGATGTATGGGAAAAGGCAACCCAGTCATAAAAGAGTCGTAAAGGCTCAGTGGTGCTGAGGTGCTCCATAGACCAAAGGGATGACAGGAGAGGCACCCATACCTGATCAGTCCTGCAGACCCACCAGGAAGGAGGGGAAAGGGCAAGGACAAGGGATGGGAGGAGGAGAGGAGATGCTCCCTTTGCTCCCAGCAGCAGCTGGACCCCCCACCATGGTGGGGGAGCCCATCCTGCTCCCCTAACTTGGCCCTTGCCCCATGCCACAAAGGTGTGACTTCTGGGTCGTATGCTAAGCAGAGCTGTCTCTTCCCAGCCGCGCCACCTCCTTCCTTCATGCAAGAATCTGTGGGATTCACGCACCCTCCTGCGAACCGAGGAGTTTACAGGAGCGCCAAGTCATTTCCTGGTCCTACATCCTGCAAGACGCAACAGTGGCTGATACTGCTGATCAAACCTGGCGCGGAGCCACACGCAAGGACAATGTGCCACGTTCTGATCCACCGGGCACAGCGCCACGGGCAGAGGGACTCAGATGCCCCTCGGCACCGTGCCAGGCGTGGGGGGGATTCAGATGCCCCCCCGGCACTGTGCCAAACCTGGAGAGGGGGGTTGGATGCCCCCTTTGGCATGACGCCGGGTGCTGAGGGATTCTCCCTGTGGCACCCTGCCAGTGGGAACAGGGACCCTGCAGCCCAGGTCCAAGCTCAGGGAAGTTCTGGGATTGAGGACCAGACCTCTCCCCTTCCCATGCCAGCTCTGCGCAGCAAAGGCGCCTACATTTCACTGAAGTAGGAGGCGAAAAGCATTAGAGCAGGCTGATGAGTCTCTGTGACAGGGATCCCTGAGAGCTCCCTCCTCGGGGCTCCTCTGCAGAGCTGGGCTGTCCTGCCACTCAGAGCACCCCTCGGCAGGCCGCCTCGCCAGTGATTGACTGGGGAAGTTGCTATGACGACCCTGGTTTGAAAAAACCCTCAGTAGTTGCCAACTATTTGTGTTGTTGTTTTACAACTGTGGCCAGTGTCACATGAGCGGGAGCCGGCTGGGGGCCTGGGGACACAAAAGCGAATGGCTTTTTAATGGAGTGTCCTGCCAGCGCTTGAAGACTCAATAAAGAGGAGCTGGCGAGACCCCTCCGTGCGGAAGGCCCCGCGCACGGGGCCAGGGCCTCTTTGTAGAGCCGCGGCCAGGGTGGGAAAGTTGGAGGAATCAGAAGAAAAGCCTCCCCCCGTGGCCTGGGCTCAAAGTGCTGTCTCCCTGGGGGACGGATCCGTCCCCAGCTGGCCCTGGCCGTTTCAATGGAGCTCGCTCCGGGCCCTTTCCTACGTCTCGCCCAGGGCCGGTGCTGCCCAGTGAAGTGGGATGGCAGAGTCTGGGGAAGATGCAGGAGGGAACACAAAGGGTTTTCCCAGGAGCTGGGGCTGCTTCGGAGCAGGAGGAAGACAGCTCAAAGAGCTGGAAGGGAGAAAACGGAGGAGGAGGAGGAGGGGGAGATCCCCATACCTCCCAGGAGCTGTGTCTGCTGGCAGCTGGACCCTGACCGGGGCTGTGCCAAAGCCAGAAGATATAAGGGTCTCCAAAGCCAGCAGGTCTGAGCTTGGGAGCAGATGCCCCTCTCAATGGGAAGAGCCCCAGGAGCAGTTTTGGGGTGCAAGCTGGCAGCATGAACAGCCAGCAGCAAAGACCAAAAGACCGGTTCAGTAGCAAAGAGCACTAGGGCAATTTGGTGTGCAGAAACTCCTTCTGAACTGGAAAGCAAGGGGAAGAACAGACCAGGGGCGCAGAGAAATGTGTGGGGCTGAAAGGGCACTCTTCCCAACCCCATGCGATTCTCACAGACTTCTCCGACTCCAGGGCCTTTTCTTACAGAAGCTATAATTATATTACAGAGTTCCTGTGTAAGCTACTGAGCTTTATTAATTAATCCTGCTTGGTCTCACCCCAGCCAGGGCCCTGGCCTCATGCAGAGATGTGGAATTTTCCAGGAAAACTTGAAAATCGTCATCAAGGAGAAGAAAATGTTTGCACTTAGCCTTTAAAGTGTAAGGTGGAGAAGGGGCTCGCTTCTCTGATTCAGGAGCGAGGTCGGGAAAGGCAGTGAATGCGTGGTACGGCTCTGGGGTGTCCCTGACCAGAGTTGTCCTGAATCAGCGTGGCATTTTCCCAGAGAAGCCCCTGAACACGGGAAATTTGGCTTGGGGATTATTAACCACAGACTTGGATATGGATGAAGAGAGGTTTAAATACACACATACAGCTGTAAACGCCATCTGAGCTCTCAATTAAGCTATCACAGTCCAGTATTCAACCTGAGGAGCCAGTAGTACAGAGGTGGGGGGTGCCCAATTAGCATTTGGATGGTCTAAAACAAGCTTATTCCTCAAACGATGCAGGAGCAGACATCGCACGAGGCAGAAGTCACCAGGCAGAGATGGACACAGCTGATACTCAGCCTCTCTGAAGGAGTTTTTGCTCAAGGATATGCAAGCCTGTTTGAACCCCAAACTCGGATGAAGCCTGGAGAACTCCATAGATCATAAAATTAAAAATGTTAGCTAATGTCATGACATATAACGGGGAACTCATGCCCTTAGACTGACTCACCTTTCCCCACTTTTATCAAGCCATTACAGAGAAGCGCGGAACAGTATTGCCTGCAGCCTGTGCATCCCCCCTCACTCCTTTCCCAGGCATTTGTACTTGGAGAAGGTACCTGCCTGCCTAGAAGCTGGTCTTGGAGGACAAGCACAGGCATCCCCACCCTGCTACAAGCTACAGCTGCAAAATAAGAGTCCAGAATCTTGTTACAAGGATCACACAGAAAAGTTTGGCTTCAAAAGGCAGTAGTAGTTTTTTCTGTAGTGGCCAGGATGAATAAAAGGCTCACCTGATGAAAGTATCATACTTCAGAGCTCAGGGAATCACCCTTCTTCCTTCTCTACACTGAACACTCCCTGTGCACCAAAGATTTAGTACCTCACCACGCTCTACTCACTGAAGGGCTCTGAAGATCCATGCAATCATGATTGCATCCTTGTAGAAACACAAAGGTGCACACCTACACTTTTGCACACATAGCACTGGCAGTTGTGCACACAGACCTGCACACAGGCACTCTTTCCTACCTGCCCAGGAGTCCTATCACTCATGCTGGTAAACTCCACCACTTAAGAAACAGCAGCAAGACAGCAAAACACAAACGAACTCGCCCCAAATGGAGACATCCCTTCTTAGTGCACTCTACCCACCCACAGTGACTGGGATCCTGAGCGTGTCTAGTTCTGTCCTGGCTTAATCTCTTGCCTTACATTAGGTAAACTCACTCCATCCAGGAGCCACTGGCTTCTAGCTTCCATCCTGGAAAAGTAAAGGTGAGTCAGTGATCAACAAAATAAATAAAAACAGAGAAAAAGGCACTAATTGGTGAGCACCTGCCTGCAAGGAACAGGAAAAATATCCCCCCCCCCAAAAAAAAAACCTCTAGGAAAACAAAATGCACCGACATCTTTTTATTTTGTTTTTTTCGGTAATTATACTAAAGATGAAAAACTCATAATAAACATCTCCCAGTCCCCACCTGCTAACAGTAATTATAATAGACTCAACAATAAATGGTAAAGCAGAGCAGTGCTGCATCTCGGGAATTCTCTAGGGTATGTGGATTAGCTCGGAAAGCCTGAATGATTAAAATACACTAATTAAAATTTTGTGTTCCTTGGTAACTCGTCTGCCTGGGCCCCTGGTGTTGGCAAAATGGGAATTAACGTGACAAAAGCAACACAGAGGGTTTTTGTTTTAAATAAAGAAGGGGGGGGAGATCTATATAAACAAGTTCTCTCTGCGCACACACACAAATTCAGAGGGACACAAACTCTTAGGGAAGGACTGAGGCGCGTTGCTGGTGTTTAGGATGAAAGCAGCAGTGAAAGCCTTCCCTCATTGCCTAGTTTCTCCCCAAACCATCAAGGAGGAAAGCTTGGGAGAGAGGGAGGGAGAAGACCGAGCGCATTGGCTTAAGACGAACAGGGTCATATGTGACCAGGAGCCCGGCTCTTTTAAAACAATTAGAGAAAGAAACACACGGAGAGGTGGAGAGGCTCGCGCAGGGAAACCCCAGCGCAGGACACTCTTCCGCTCCGTCTCCCTCACACACATTCCTCCATGGACTCGTCTGCCCTGCTCTTTACCAAAGAAAACAGGACTTTGGGATAACACACCAGAGCTTCTACCCCAGTGCAGATACACAAAAGAAATTGAACACTTTTGGGTTGCCCTTAGCAACCTAATTGCATCAGTACATTGCACACAGGAGCCAAAGTAACTGAATTTTGATGAAAAGACGGCGGTAATTTACGGCATCACGAAATTAGTTGTCATAGCGACGGGTTAATTACATCTCAAATTAACAATGCAAGTGTGGTGAAATTAAATATAAATCATATTTTCTGCATAAATTATAGGGGTTGATTAGACCGGGGCTCGGGGAGAGGGAAAGGTTGAGCCGCCATGGGCCTACGCAGCTTTCTGAGCCGACGAGAGAGTCTCCTGGAAACACCGGGAGGAAGACGGAGTAGGGGGGGAATGAAAAAGTGTCAAAGAGAAAAACGCACTGCCTTGCTGCTCATCTTCTGTGGGGTTTTCTTTGGCTTTTTAATTGTCATCTGAACTCTCCCTCAGTTTCCCCTCGTGGCTTTTGGAGGAAGCGGGGAGAGGAGCCAGGCCCAACGCGCTGCGAGGTGCTGCAGCTCCCCATCCCGCCCCAGCATCGCAGCTCTGAACCAGGGGAAGCTGACCTGAGCAGCACGTGGGCTGCCTGCCCTCAGCACCTCCCTGGCCTCTTCATGGGACAAAATGAGGGGCCAGCTCACACCAGAACTGCTTGTAATCTTTGTGCCCAGGAAAGTAGTTTCAAGGCCAGCCCAGCTCCCTTGGTGCAGGTCATCACATGCCATCTTACACCTCTGGATCACACTGCAGCTGTCCAGGCTCTAACACATCCCTAACCTCTAATTTCTTGCCTGGTTCACAGCAACAACACGAAATGCGGTCTGCCGAACTGAGGAAATCCATTCTTGGCAGAGTCCCTGGCTGGAGGAGTGGCACAGACCAACCTGACACAGGACAGGGAGAGGAAGGCGGGCTCTCACCCACAGTTTCTGTTCGGAGCACACCCCGAAAAGCAGATCAAGCCAAGCACTGAAACGAGATGCCGAAGGGAGCAAGAGAAAGCATGTGACGCTCCTAAGAAATACGAGCAGGTAAATGGAGGACATTAGTGCCCAGCCACAGTTCAGACCTCTCAAAACAGCACCTTGCCAAATACATGCAGAGCAAAGCCCCGCTCATGCCCAGATACCAGCCCCATGCCCTGCCAGTATGGAAGTCTGGCACAGGCAGGAGGCAGCAGCCCTGCTCTGGGGCAGTAGGATGGGTATGGGGAGAGACTGCAGCAAAGCTGGGAGTGGGTCGCCAGCTGCACCACCAAGGAGCTCTGTGGTTGCTCTATTAAACTCTTGGTGACCCTCAGCGAGCACAGAGCATTGCCGCTCACAATGGGACACAGCTAACAACAAACAACTACAGAAAGAGTGTCTAAAAATACCCGGCCCCCGCCTGCCCTGCGCAGCCCAGCAGCCCCTGGGAGTTGGGTGCTTGCAGGAGCTCCAGCCGCTCCTCCCGAGGCCAGTCTCCTCTTGGCTTCCCAGGAGCTCACAGAAGATGGTCACAGCCTGAACCATTCAGTCCACTGCGGGGACAGAAAACGATTTTGCAGTCTGGCTGCCAACCAGCCCTGCCCCAAGCAGGGGATGATGTTAAAGAGCCAGGCGCAGCTCTCCTCTCAGGTCCTGGCTTCTGTTTCCAGGCTGGGTGACAATGGGCACCATGCAGCTCCACACAGGGCCCAGCCAGCTGTGCCCAGCCAGCCCCTGCCAGCTGCAGCACAGTGCTGGGGAGGAAAGGGGACGTGGTCAGTGTCCGCTCCAGGAAGGGGGGGACATATCTGTCGGGAAAGGACACACAGGAGCCAAACCCTCCAAGCGTAGTCCCCTGCTTTCTGCCCCTCTGAGCAGAGTGAGGAAAACCTCAAAAGAAAGTCTGCAAAGGGCAGACAGGGCATACCTGCAGCACAGACAGACAAGGATTAACATCGGAAGGAGCCAAGTGAGCTGCCCTCCCAGCTCCATGTGCCAACAAGGCCTCCCACAGCCCTGCAGGACTCGCTGCAGTCCCCAGCACAAAGGGAGATTCCCATGTTTAACTCCTCAGACATCTACTATCCCTGAAGAAAAAGCATCCAGGAACCTTTCTCACTGTGTCACTCTTGCAGAACTCAGTAACAACCTCCCAGGGGCTATTCTCAGCCCAAAACCTTATACTGCAGGTTTGTCCTCCCATCCCAGTTCCGCTAACTATGCCTGTAACAGCCATCCTGCCAGCCATAACCAGAAGAGCAATGGGAGGCATAGGGCTCTTGGGGGACTTCCCTAAAATAACAGATCCCTCCCACTTTAAAAATGTTTTTTACTTAGCTTGCATCTGCCCAGACTCCTTTACTCTCACACAGGCTGGCTGCTCATGGTAAAACACCGCTTTGCCATCTCCCAGGTACCCTCTCAGTTACCAGCTAGTCACCTCTGCTGCCATCCTGCCTTGCCTCATGCCCACACAACTTGTAGGCAGCACCGGCAGCACTCAAGACAAAATACTGAGATTCTCACGAAATCCTGCCACATTTCATCTGGTCCTGCACTGAGGAATTTCTCAAGTGGGGGAATTTGGGGTTTGTTTTGTTTTGTTTTTTTAGAGGGGAAGGAGGGAAAGCATATGAAAGAAAGGAAGGAAAAAGCCTAAAAGTAAAAAGCCCTCTGGTCCTGGCAGCCGGTGTGATCGATGATGGTGGATTTGCATGTACATTTCATTAATTTTTCAGCATGCATTTTATTTATCTATGCGCCATACATCTGCTGAAGTTTATATACTTGATAATATATAAATATAGACACACAGCAATCAATACGACATCCGCTTCGCAGAAGCTTCCATTAGCCCCCCCCGCCCCCCCTTCCCTTCCTCATTTCCACAACCTGCTGCCTGGGCACCTTGTGCTGTTCAATCGGTTTCCGATTTTCATTAGCGGTGGAGCACCGGTTCCCCCGTCCCCCAGCCCTCCCTGCACGGATCCCATTCACCTCCACGTAGGCCAGGGAACCGCACCAGCGGCCAGCAGGCGCCTGCCCCATTGCAGGGAGCCTCTCCCCGCTCGCCCTCCCCTTTCCGTGTCAATAGGCTTCCCGAGCCGCAAGCGCTGGGATGCTGGGGCTGCCCAGCACAAGCAAGACTGCTTCGAGCCCAAAGGACACCTCAGAGTGCTCTCTCAGCCATCCCCTTCCTTCCAACAGCTGAGTGGGATTTTCTCTGCCCAAGGGTCCTGGCGAGAGGCAATGGTAGCAGCAGTGAGGACAGAGCAGAGCCTCACACCACCTTCTCCTTCCCTTCCCCAAACACAACTAAGCCAAAGCCAAGGCTCGAATGCCAGCACTAGGCAACAGAACAGACCAAACGCCCTCTGTTCTTTGGCCCTTCTGTTTCTGCACCCCAGTTTAACTGCATCATCCCATCGTCTTCACTCTGTTGCACGTGCTATGCATGGGTACGTGGGTGGGAGAGAGGGGGGGCACGTCTGGCCAGTTCCCTGGGGGGCTCTCGCCATGGAGGAGAGCTCTGCTCCCAGAGCCCTCTGAGCCAAACACAGCACCCTGGCATGCTTCTGCCCAGCTGAATTACCTCCTGCAACATGGCCGAGAATCTTATTAAGTGGGCTTTGTAGCCAGGATCAAACCACAGCAGCTAAGAACAGCTTGGGTCAGTGTAAACTACGGCCTGAATTTCCATTTTTATCTCGGTGGACTGTCTTCTCTCTGCCCTAATTTCTCCTCAATGCTTGGAAATTTGACTTGAACATCCAACCTGTCCCCACTGTATCTTTGTCATGGGAAGAGCTCTTCTACACTCAGTTTCTGACCTGTTACACACCTTGGGCATGTCAAACCCCACTGAATGTTTCTAGTCCCCCTTTCCATCCCAGTTTTCAACTCTATAGGAAGGAGTGTTTCTCATTATTGATTTATCTATTGTCACTACAGTCTTTATCTCAAATTAGCTGGTCCATCTATAGGGTAACTTACAAACATCTGCAGCCTGGAACAAACACTTGGGAACCACTCAAAATACTTCTTGTAAGAGCCAGACAGCACATCACCTAAGACAAGAACTGTAGTGCGAAAGTACATAGTTGTACGGCACCTTGCATTACAGGGAAATAAAATTGGGAAATTTATTAAAAAAGAGTAACTGTTCCTATTATTATTATAACTGACTACAAGCCAATCAGTGTAAAGCCTGGGGAAAATTATAAATGCTTTTCCCCCTGTTTTAGGATGGGAAAAGAGATCTTTTTGCAGGAGAGAATATATGGGAAGGTATGTGAGAGCAGAGCAAAGGAATTAAAGCCCAAGTGACAGATTTCCAGAGGACAGATCTGAATCATGAGTGCATCTTTTCTGTCTGACTAAGGAGCCACACAACCTGTTTAAAAACCCACTGGACCTGCGTGGCCCAACCCTTCGCTCTCCAAAATCCCTGACCGGGCTCTCTGCTCTCCTCAAGCAGGAGGCCCCTGGCAGATGTGGAGATAAAAGCAGAGGGTTTGGCAACAGAGACCCGTAGCTCCCTGGTGCTGGCGCCTGCCCTATCGCTGCCACGCAAGGACCGCAGCTTCCTCTCCGCAGCCTCTCCTCAGCGCTTGGAGCTAGCCACGGGCACCCACACCTGAACTTGTCCACCATGAAGCCCAGTCACCTTTGTCCTGCACAGCCTTCCTTCTCGGCTGCATCCCGTTCCACGCGGCAAACACCATTCAGCTAGTGGCCAAGTGGAGGTTTGCAAAGGAGAGAGAGACTGCAAATAAATAAAAGGATGCCTGTGCCTTTAAAAGAATTTTCATTTATAGGCTCTTCTCCTCTTCCACCATTTCAGTGATCTATATGCAAATATGCTAATGAATGCAAATTAAGACACCACTTTTAGTCCCAATTTAATAGAAAGCATTAAAATACCTTTTTTTTTTTTCCCAAAAAACTCCATATGCATGAAGGAAGGGGTTTTTTTAATTTATTTTATTTATTTTTTAATTTTTTTAACTTTTTGTTGAAGTCACATCCAGCAGCAAACACACCATCAAAGTGCTGGAGACAAGGAGGGGAAATCTGACTGACATTTCCAGGTGCCAATTACTAAGATCTTGTTCTTCTTCTGGGAGGACTGTGAATTAATTTCTTCTATTTTTTAAAAGGAGCTATTAAAACTGATGGTACAGCTATCCTGTTCTCACTCATAGTCTCCCCCACACCTCAAAGAGCATAAAGCCAGCGTGGAACGAAGCCCATTGCGTCCATAAAGATGTTATCGCATGTTAGGTTACACTCACTTTTCTGAGGGACAGGTGTGGAAAAGCACCAGGGAGCGATGCACACATCATCCTGACTCTACAGGAGGGATAAATCCTGACCGGGGGGCTGCGGGAGCTGTAATTAAAGCTTGGTACATAGGGGGCCTGTAATGGTGCTAAAAACTGACGCTATTGCCATGGGATTTCCAGGCCTCCCATTCCCTGAGAAGTCTCCAATCCCAGCATTAGTCTTCCCAACCTTTTCAAAATATGCTTAGCTTAGTGAAATGAACAAAAAAGTCCAAAAACCAACAGATGCAATGCTAGATTATGTTAGCAACGCTGTGAAAGTCTACAGGAGAATAAACTATGACTCATCTTTTTAAAAATATTTTAAATACAAATCTTTCCACTCAAGCAGAATCATTTTTTTTTACCAAAAGTTTTTGAGATGAAAAACGTAAACAAAGTAATGGTCAAACTTTTCACTAATCCAAAGTAATTCTACATAGCTGTTCATTTTCAAAAAGAAACACCTTTTTTCTTCAATTATTTCATTTGGCTGTTTTCTCAATGAAAAGTTTCTGCACTTACCAACGTTTCACCTACAACCATCATTTCATTTTATTTGAAAATCTAAGGTTCAAAATTGTGCAAAATCGAAACGGTTGCCTCCATTTAACCCAAAGCATCTTTAAACATATTTATACACGTATTTTAATTGAGAAGCAGGAAATTGCTCTTCACCCAGCCGTACCTGCTGCATGGCCCCTTCCCCCAGCTTTGCACAACTAGTGCCACAAGGCCTGTTCGGAGAACAAAAGCAGCCAGACTCCACTCTGCTGACTGGGTTTTATCTGTGGTAATTTTACCTCCTCCACAAGGCAGTGGGCCAGACTCTTTTTGCAGCAACACTAGAGTAAATCAAGATCAAAGCCTCCCCCCCAGGATAATGGTACTGTTACTCAGGGATTTACACAGCTTGGGCAAGGATGAGAATCCTGTCCCTGCACAGAGCGGGAGCCCCTACCCTTCAGCTCCTTGCTGAACGTCCTTCGAACTGCCTGGAGCACAGCATTTTCAAGTGAAAACTGTGTTAACAATGATCAATAGACAGAACAAGCAACTGGCTGCATGACACAGTTCTTCCTGGATGAGACCAGGGAAAATCAACCCATCCGCTGCTGTGCCAGCCAGGCGGCTGTTCTACGACAGGGACCCGCTGCCAAACACCATTCGCCGTTCCCTTCTGCTGCCGTGCCAAGATGGCAGCCTACCTGGCAGCCCAAGTAAAACAGACTTCGTTACCTAACCTGGACGGCAACAAGCTAACCAGGGACCCATCGCCTCCAGGAGCTACGGCAAAGCGGTTGACAGTGTGCCTTGCGCAAGGCTGGATGCAGAGACGCTGGATGCACCACGTGCCAGGGACGCCAGCCCACCGGCACATCTCGAGGTCTCTGCCCATCTTCGGCGTTTGCCGGCGTGTTGCGGGGCCTGTGGCTGCCCACCGCAAGGGGCTCGCTGACTGAGCACGGGTGTGCCCTGGAGCCTCCACCCAGCCCATAGGACATACAGCCCATACAATGGACGCTGCTGCTTTGTCCCAGGGACAGTAATCGTCCTGTTTGCTTATAGTTTGTTGCGTGTTTCTCCTCTCCGCAAAGCGAACTGTTAAGTAACATGAAAGCACAAAGTGGATAAATAGGCTCCTCTGACATGATTGGGCACATCTCTGAATGTTTATGGCAGAGAACAGATATTTAGATATTTACAGGGAATATGTTTTGTCAGTGCCAAACCCTAGGTTTTGCTGTCAGAAAAAACAAACACAAGCACCGAAACTTGTCTTCAAATGGAAATCTGCACAGAAGAGAGTGATTTCCCCATCAAACCAGTTTTATTAGATATAAATATCTAATTATTTGTACCAAGTGCTGGGTTACCAAAGATTTTATATGCAACTTTTATATCATGTGTAGGAGTCTTTTTATGTAAAGCCCTATGTATCTACATATATATAAATGAACCTAATTTGAATGCCATCTGAAATATTTTTGCTTTTTCTTCTTTTTCCTGTATTTTTAAAACAAAGATTAAAAAAAAAAAAAAGGGAAGAAGAAATTCTCTCTCAGTTTGTAGGAATTTTCCTGGCCTTGAACACCTACCACTCCAGTAATGTTATTAGTAAGACGCTTGCACCTCTGAATTTTCTAGCAGGCTCTATTCCTTGATCACTTTTCTAACATCTCTTCAGTGCTGTTCTTGTAATTTTGTAAGTGCACATTCATGAAAAACACATTCCAAACACACTCAAGCCTCACCAAAGCCCATCCCTCCAAACATCAGAATTAATAAAATTAGTAAACATCACAAACACTACATACAAAACTCATACGTAACACTCAGAGTATGTATCCTAAAACACACACAAAATCCTTATGACTCAAGCCCAAACTCCTACACTGGCCTCACACAGGGGAAAACATACACAAATCTACATACACACACACTATATAGGCATATGCCCACACAACAAACACCAAGACAGAATAAAAACACACACAAACAGCTTGATAAACACACACATCTCACCCATACATACATAACCTACCCAAACCACAAAAAACAGAGCCTAAATATAAACTCCTCCCCAACAATACACAAACATCCCCCAAAAACACACCACGCACACCAAACGCCTGCCAAGTATAATCACAAATACACACAGCAAATACCTTCTTCAAAACATACAACTCATCAGAGGCAGCCTACTAACTACAGAAAAAAGGAGCTCAATGTGTATATTTAAAGGTTCAACACCTTATGTCAGCTTTTCTTTTCTAAAGAGTGGGGAAAATGACAGATAGATGGACAGAAAGGGGAAGAAGAGACTGGGCAGGAGGCGATAGGGAGGAGGAAAATGGAAGTTGCCTTGTGGGGAAGAATATGGATCAGGCTGTCATCTGGAGACCCATCTTCATCCAGAATTAATGCACTAAAGTTCTTTGGTTTTACTCTAAATGGTTTTAAAGAGACAGCAAAAGCTGCGCTCTGGATGCCAGGCACACGGGTTATCTTGGCTGGCTCGGCTCAGGCACTTTGAAACTGAAAAGGCAGCAGGTTCGGCATTTTGGGGCCAAGCCAGAGAACCCATGCACGCACCGGAGAACTAGGACTACGTTGCAAGGAGGGAAGTATTTTTTTTAGACTGCTACACACGTCCTAAAAAGTTTAACCCAGAAGCTCACTCATAGTGCTCACCCAAGGGGGAGCACGGTGATGCGAGGCAAGTGCAGCCTTACGCTACCCTGTCAGCAGCTCTGTCCTAGTGCTGCGGGAGAGGGATCAGCACTGGGATCCCCCGCACTGACCAACGGGAACGCACTGGCTCTGCAGAGCAGCTGGAGAGAGCTGCAGAATGCAGCAGGGAGGGCCGGCACAGCAGGCCCCCATCCTGCGCAGCTCTGTCATGGAGCGGGGATCAGACGGAAAGTCTCCGAGGCACAGGAGCGAGCACGCAGATAGGAAGATGCTGTGGGGAGAGCAAAACCTGTCACCACTTACAAGAGGCACGTTCTGGCAGCCCGAGCCTGCAAGAGAGGCCGGCGACACCACGGGCGAATGCTGCAAGTCGCCTGGGGAATGGCTTCTGTGGCCAGCCGGGCAAAGCAGCACAGGAAAGGCCTCACACGGACACCGGGAAGAGCAATCTTCACTCACACCCCCTGCGCCCCTCAAACCACACACCGTCCTCAAGACAAAACTCTGGAGGAAGGGTACGAGCTGCATGCTGACCCCCCCATACCTCCTCCCTCAAATGAATCAATACATCCTTACCTCCGACTCCCATACCCCGGGGGGGATGCTATGGTTGGGGCGGGGGAGGAAGAACTGAAAGCAAACAACAGCAACAGGAACAGAGTTGAGCCATTTCAATTATTCATATGCCAGATGGATTCTTTTCCTGCCCTTTTTTTTTTTTTTGCTACAAAAATAAAAAAAGGGGGGAGAGCACTGATGTTTGGGGAGTGAAGGGAGGAAAACATATTTTCCCCAAAACAAAGTGCAGAAAAGAGAGGGGAAAGCCCCAGCATACCCATCTCTGAGCAAGGAGACCACAGGGAGTGCGAGAGTTTCCACTCACTGGGGAACTCACAAATGACTGATCTTTTATTTTACAGGCACAGAGCAAAAGAGAAGGAGAACGTACACCAAAAAAATAAGAGAGAGAGAGAAAGGGAAAGAGGGATGGTGACAGAGAGAGAAAGGGACACAGAATATGAGAGAGAGAGAGAGACAGCAGAGAGGAGGAGGGGGGCAGGCAGAAGAGGGCTTTGACCTTCTGTGAAGGATATAAAAAATCCAGCAGCCTCAGGGGACACCCAACTATCTAGCATATTGCTGTTAAAATGTCTGCAAAATTTAATACACTTGGCATGCCATCTAATCAGTCCTTGGAAACCACGGTTTTTCTCCCTCCTGCACTCCAACTGTGTCAGACCTCCAGCATTTGGGGATGAGGTTGGGTATTTTCTACAGATGACAGAAAGTTTGGTGTATGCACACAGGGTAGGTTGGGGGTTTAATTTGTGTTTCATTTGCCTTTTCTCTTTTTTTTTTTTTTTTTTTGGAAGCAAACAGCTGTCATTTTCCCTTTTAAAAAAAAGTTTGTATGGATTCCCGCATGCTGAAGAGCTGCTGCTGAATGTGCAGGGTAAGAGTGCCTCGTGCAGAGCGTGCAGACACACGAGCATGTGTGCACACAGACATGACGGACGGGAGAGGACGGACAGATGGACAGACGGGAAGCACAGTGGCACACACCCCCACGGCTCGGCTGGTGCCAAGGGGAGCGTGCACGGCGGTGCCGGCACACCCCGCCAGCGCCTGCGTGTGTGTGCACGCGCTGCAGGTGCGCTCACACAGCAAGCCAAAGCTCGTGCACGCCTGCCCGCACGCCTCACTGGCGTGGGCACCCTCACCACAGGGAACGGGCTGGGGGGCCGAGGGAGGGTGAAACAAGCCCGAGGAGGGGGCGGCACTTTGGTGCCGACGCTCCTTATTGAAAGGGACAGCTGCCTACACCGCCGCACAACAGCAAAGGAAACAGCTTTCGGGGAAAACAACAACAAAAAAAGCCCCAACCCTCAGAACAACAAATACATCCAACACTTGTTACCTCGTGAAAATGTCTGGCAGGAGCTCAGCGAGTTGCAGGACTCCAAAACAGCTGGGCAAAGAGTTTCCAAGCCAAGTGGGAGAAGGCTGCCCTTTCACTCCGTGGGGAAGGGGATGGAGGAGCCGGTGCAGAGCATGGTGCAAGTCAGGTGCTTCCAGCTGTGCCAAGACAGTCAGCGAAGCGCTCGAGATAGGATCAGGCCCTTCAGGAGGGAAGGCCGATGCCTCCAGCTGGGTGTAGAGGTTTATGACCTTGGTCATCCCAAGAGGAGTCCCTGACAGGTGAGGGCAAGCACCAACTCTAAAAGCAGAGCACAGGCTCTCAGCTAACACAGAGGTGCTGCAGGGTCCCTGGTGCAGATGGGACCTGGGCCAGCTGATTCAGGCATGTGGACATCTAACCTCCCACCTTGGTCCCATGGTCCACGAGGGGAAGACAGGAGGCCCAGGACCCTGCTCAATGTGAAGAAAGCAAGAGACGTGCTGAGGAAAGGGCTGAGGCACCAGGTGAGGAGAGAATGAAGCCCACAAACACCCTGAGACCCCAGAGCAGAACGGGCACAGCTGCACACAGACAGGCTTGTCCTGCAGCTCAGGTTCTTCCCAGCCTGTTGGGACTACGTCATGGGAAATCCGCTGCGCAGAGGGAAGCCTCTGCAACTTGGAACAAACAGGGCTCTGGGTCCATTGAAGAAGGGGCAAAAAGGCTCCTGGGTTCTCCTTTTCTCTGCAGAAGAAGGGGCTCGGTGAGAGTGAAGGCAGAGAAGAAAGCACCAAGGCAGTGGACAGCACTGAGAGGAATTATCAGTGGAGAAAGAGAAGGTGGCACTGGGCCACTGAAGGTATAGGAACAGGCACAGATTCACAGGACTAAGGAAGAAACGACCTGAAAGTTTAAACCAAGACATGGGCCCCAGATCCTACCCAGCTCAATCAAAACTTTGTTCAGTAAAAAAGTTAATTGCTGAGGAACCAAATAAAAGAAACCCCACAGGCTGAAAACTGCTCAGAGTCTTTAATTAGCCAAAAAAACAAAGTGGTTACAGGAAAATGAAAGTGTAAGAGGGGATCCCGAGGGAGTACTTATGCTACTCCCCCTTCTCTCCTTCATCACCAAACAGCCCAGGGTAAGGCCATGGTAGCAGCCTCTTTGATAGCAGATTTAGGAAAAGCATTTGGGGTTGGTTTCTTTTTACTGTCCAGAAGATGAGAGCCCCAGCCAGTGAAACTCAGATTTGAGTCAGGCACCTACTAACCCTGGGGGCTTCAGACCCTTCCGTTCAACCCCACACCAGATGCCTGCCAGAGACACAGGGAATGCCTTCCCCTATTTGCACTGAGACAGCTGGCTCTCTGGCCCCTTTAGGGCCAAGGAAAATAAATTGACCATAAGGCCTAAACCTAAAAAAAACAAAAAAAAAAAAAAAAAGAAAAAAAGCTACAGGTTAGAAGCAGCTTGTTCTTTAACGCGCTGAAGGATCATCCAGACAAATTTACCCATTTCTGCTAAATTCCACCAACAAATTCAGAGCTCTTCCTAATTCCCACACAAGCTGGTAACTGTCTGAACAGCCATGTTCCCAAGTGCCCAGTAACTTGCCAGCCATTTCTTCTACTGCTTTAAGAAGAAAGCAAAATGAAGATGAGAGAAGTAGTGCCTGACTGTTTTAGCTCTCCTGCTACCCCCACACACAGTTCACACCTTGCCCCTTAATTCCTGCCCAAGGCAACTGGACTGGGTTTGGAGTCTCACCCACGCAATTCTCCTCGCTCTCCCTTCTGCGAAGGGTTTAAAACCTCTGGTGTGCATTCAGCACACAGCTGAAAGCTCTCCATTCTATACAGGCATTCTATACAGACTCACCGTGTGCACTCATGGCACAAAAGGAGAAGGACATATAAACTGGAATCAGGGAGCAAGAGCCCACGGCACAAGAGTATGTGACCTGCGAATGGCGTTGGAGTATGTGACCATCCCTAGGAGCTGGTTATGGATCCCGCAGTCATCCAAGCTCAGAGCCTTCCCAGAAAAATGGTTTCATGCAAGAAAACGAAAAAAAAAAGACCCTCAAGAACAGCATAAATGAGAAAATAACACCTTATGGAGGAAGCATCAAGCCCATCCTAATTTCCAGGCTGATTCCACCCTGCTCCAGCCTACCCCCCTCCCCTGGGGCCTATCTAGCTGGGAAATCACAGACAATCAGGGAGGCTGTTCCAGCCAATTTCCTTCAGGGAACCTGCAACTTCCTCATGGGACTGTCCTCCCGCTGGCTTACTACTGCCTCGCAGAAGAAAGTGAGGGCCACAGTCTTCCCCAGAACTGGCCCTATCTTTTATCTTCTCTCTGAGGCAGCACTGAGGGTCACAAATCTGACACACTGGGTTTGGACAAAGGTGGTAAAGTGGAGGAGGGCTTGAAGAATGAGACTGGTAACGGTAGGAAACACGGATAAACACAGGCGTTATGCAGAGAGAGAGAAAGAGAGGGAGGTACTCCAGCAGGCTGTAAATTCATATTTCTAATTACTTCCTCATGTTTTTCAGCACTCCTCAGTCAAGTTTGATTAAAATTCCTTTCAAGGGAAGACGCTCCATAAAGAGAGCTGCAATGGAACAGGCAGCTCGTGGAGTTTGCAAAATTGCTAGGGGTGGGCGCTAAATGCAATAGTTTGGGAGCTGGGTACAGATCAGCTCCCCCCATAACACAGCTGCATGTCCCACGAGAACCCACCCTTGAGACACAGAACACCACTTCAGGTCTACCTGTTCTGATACTGTCAGGGTATGAAATAGGACACAGCTCCCATCCCTCAGACAGAGCTGGCATGAGACAGCTTCCACAATAATCTCCTTCCTAACTGGCAGAGAGGGTCCTCCCAGGAGCATGTAAGAACTTCCTATGAAACATATGCCTCAGCAGATGGGGGAAGCTTATGCTCCCTTCCACGCAGGAGTCTCTTATGCAGGGGCTAGTCTTCTCCATGGTGAAAAGCCGGACTCAAGTCCTTACATCCTTGTTTGGTTATTCAAAGGAGAGAAAGCCTGAGATCTGGCAGGCAACAGTAATTTATGTGTAACAGAGATCCTTCCAAAAGTATGAAAAGGAAGCATAGAAATAGAGAAGGACTAAGGGGGAAGGCCACTTTTATCACCTTCAGCCCTAAAAAGCCTTGGCACCATCCTTACATGGTACCAGATGTCAATGGCCAGGGGTGATCTTCCCAGTGGACAGGAGTGTTTAACAAAGCTCCCTCAGGGGTATTTCCAAGAATGGCTTCAGGATGAAAAGCTCAAAGGCTTTTCCTCAGAAACCCTCCCCTCAGCAACTCATGACTACTAGTTGTACAGGGTATTTCTGTCCGATCCATTCTCTCTTTCTGCTGGCTGTAGGAACCTCTATTGCCTACAATAAGGCAGCTCCCAGGCTGCTGGATCCCCTCTGTGTTCTCTGTCCATCTACAGACAAGATGTTCATCCAGTGCTACAGCCAACTCCCACCCTGCATCTCCCATTCTCTGAGCCCTTCCAACCCCCTAGAAGAAAGGGTGTGAGTACAGCCAATTCTCCCTCTCGACCCTGCTCTGTCAAGCTCCCTGCAGGAAGGGATGCCCCAGGATGAGGGCTGGGGACCAGAGAAGGTAAGCAGCACCAAGGGTTTTTTGTTTATCCTTAATGCTGTGGCAAAAGCAAGATGCAAGAGATGCTGCTGGATATCAGCCTCTGAGTTCCCTACATAGCTCTGGGGAAATCATGATTATCTTGATGCCTGGTTTCTCTCCCTTCTCTCAGCCTCCCCTCCCTGTTCTGAATATCTGAGCGTCTTAATGCTCATGTGAGTAAGGGACAGACCTTGCAACAATCATCTGGGCCTGGAACAGGCAGGTTCTGATGAGTTTCCTCTCTTATATGACTCTGTCAGGACACACAATTCACAGTTCAGCTAACCAGGAGACATGCGATCCATGATACTGCCCGCACTGGCATGCAAACAAATGATAAAACACTCTTTCTGGTTAAGTTGCTCTCCATCACATGCAAGACACAGGTCATGGAGATGAGTCCAGCCGGTTCTGCAATCTTCCTGCGCTCCCTTCCCATCCAGCCTGTGCCCAGTATGTAACAGAAGAACCTAAGGACTAGGAGACGAGGAGGCAGAAAGATTCCGGCTGCACCTCAAACCCTAAATTCAGGACCACCACTGCGCTTAGGAACAGAAGTGCAAAAAATTATGCTTAATGCTGCACTGGTTAGAAGTGAGATCTGACATTGAGACATGGTCAGGCTAGGGAAGAGGTCTTGTTCTTCATGTAAAGCCCTTGCATGACGCAAGCTGAAAGGTGAGCCAACGAATCCATAGCAGGGAGACCACAAAGTTACTGTCTTAAACCTGCAATTGCTGCAACCTAAGCCAGCAAGGTGCGTGCAGTCAGAGCAATACAGATGAGCATGACCAACTGGAGAGCTGCCCAGTTTTTGGGAGCTACATGCAAAGCATGCCTACACAGGCAGCAGTGACCAGCAGCATGCCCACAACCTGCCGCTGCTGCCTCTGGAGATAACGCACATGGGGTGTTGGGTGCAGGTTGCACACGCTGCTGACCATACACTGGATGTGGGAGAGCAGGGGGACCCACACGCCCTGGGAGCAGGGGAGTGTGTCTGGATGCAAAGGAGGGAGCAGTTTGTGCTGCATGGCAGGAGTGTGACCAAGCGAGGCAAAGCCCTGCACCACGTCCTCCCCGCTGGGAAAGTGCATGAGCTGTGTTGGAGAGGGGAACCTCTCTAAGAAACTCAGAGGTGGTTTCAGGGGGGGCCTCCAACTCCAAAGTCATCCAAGTTTCTGAGGTAATTAATTTACTGCTGAAAGAAGGAGCAGAAAGAGCAATAAAAGAGCCTTTGTACTTAGGGTGGGGTAGGAGCATGGGAAGTCATTTCAGAGAATAAGGAGTTGGGGGCAAACAAAAACAAAAAATAAAAATAATAAACTGATTGACAAGCTTACAAGAAAAGCCACATTTTTAACATTCTTAATCCCTAGAATAAACACACAGGGAGGAATGAGGATAGGGTTGGCTGTCCTCAGAGATCACAGGGAGAGACCGAGCTTCGTGCAGGCAAGAGATTTTGTGCTGGTGGCTGTTGTGGATAGTACTGCCCAAGCCAGAGAGAGGTGTGTGAAAGTGTGTACAGGAAACAGGGCAGAGGATGGTAAAATCAAAGGTAGACTCTCACTTGGATCTTAAATCTCTCTGCTTTTTTGTTCCATGCTCTCTCTGCTACTGCTGTTTTAACACAATCAAAATTACACTAGAAACACAAAACCAAATGCGTCCCACCCATAGTGGAAATATAGTGGCACTTTGAGAGATCTACACCTTCTTAGCACCCCAATCAGCTGCCTTAGTAAGAACCAAACTGCATGACACTGTGTTCTCCCACTCCCTGCTTTTATCTGATTCTCATCCTCCCCCAAAGCATCCTTCAAATTTCTCCAGGATAGCAGGAGTTAAATGGCTGGTTTTAGTGGCAGAGACACGTTTAGGAAGGGATTGAATTTGCGCGTGGTGCAGCCGGTTCCCTGTTTATTAATAAGCTATTTATCATTGGTGTTGCTTTTAATACCATTTTGGCTTAATGTTGTTAATGAAATATAAATACCCGCACTAATGATGTTGGTCAGGAGGCAGCGTGGGCCACTGGCGGCTTTGCAGGAGGGAGGCCAAACCACGGCTGTGTGTATGAGAGGCTGCGACGGCGCGACTGCCAGCCCAGCCTCCGGAAGAGCCTCCCCACACACTCCCACCACGAGACTGTGTAAGCACAGCAGGATGAGGAGGGGTGCCATGGGACGGGATGGGATGGGATGGGATGGCGCAGCACTGGCAGGAGGGCTTCAGCAGCTCTAGCTCACTCTGGCAGCCCAGATCCAAGCAAGTGCCCACCAAAGCTGCCCAGAAAGGAAGGTGGCTCAGCACCACAGTTCAGCTCCAGCAAAGCTCCCTGCCTTTTGAGATCACAACAAGAAGCAGCCCCGGCCCAACATGTCTGTGTTGGGGACCCTGCAAGTTGCAAGGTAGCTCTCTAGACTGAAATATGTAGAAGAAGTAGTCAGATGAGTTTTGCTTGCTTAATGCAGTTGCCCCACTGGAACAGCGATTTGCAGGCTCTGCACTAAGCTCCTCCAGGGCAGCTCCCACATGAGCCCAAGACCCCTTCAGCAAAGAGGCGTTCCTCAGTGACCACCTCAGGGTTGCTTGTGGCTCATGCCGGGCTGGCTGCGGGGGCTCGAGCTGGCTTCAGGCCATGGGGTGCTGTGGGGTGGGGTGGGGCAGGAGGAGCTCGCCTGGCTCCTGGGACCGCCTGCTGCTCCACAACCGCAGCCTCATTCCCTGGCCCCGGATAGGGAAGGGGCTATGCTGCCCTGGGTCTGCTGCAGGCTAGGTGGGGATGGAGTCTCCTGCCCTTGCAGGGAACAACGTCAAAAGCTTGGCCTTTGGAAAGGGTTCAGAGGCTTGCTCTGGGTCTGCATAGAGAGCTCGCACAGGTCCCTCTCCATTAGCTTGTGTCTAGCACCGTCATGGGGCAGGGATTACAAATCTCCCTAAGGCGGCTTTTGGAAATCCCATCTTGCATTACCATTTGCATTAGAGCAGCCCCTAGAGAAAGCTGAGGCCTGGGCATGCTCTCAGAAAGAACCTCGAGCCAGGAGAGGTTTCAAGGCACCAGAAGAGACGGGTATGGAAAAGCAACAGGCACAGCAGCTTTGGGACTGATCAGCGGAAGAGGCAGGGGAAAACCTATGCCCAAGGCCACTACCCTACTCAGCAGGCACACAGCTCCCAACATCAGAAGAGAACCTGAAATGGACCTTCACCACCAGGAAGTTCCAGACCTCTGCAAGCCTCCAGAACAAAACCCAACATTTGCCTCAGGAGCATGCTCCAAACACCGTCACTGCCTGAAGAGTCAAATTTGGAGAAGAAAATATATCACACACTGTCTTCAGACAGCTCTCCTAATAGTAACTCGTCTTGCTCCAAGTTGACCCACTCCACTAATCTCATTTAACAAGTAGGGAACCAAAGAGTTCCCTACAAGGCTGGAAGCCTAATCAAATGGGAGGACTAAGTGCAGAGGATGACCATGAGGGTGGTCATCTAAGTGCAGAGGATGACCCCCTTACCCCTCCCAGGCCAGGGGCACTACAACCACCCAGAGCCCCTGTCTTCTGTGATCAAAAGAGGTGGCCTTGTGCCCTCCTTCACGTTGCTGCCTCTGCCACAAAAGCCAACCCATCATTTGTTTGCATAAACTGCGCAAAGACGCGTCTCTTCCTCTCAGTCGCCATCAACACCCTTTTTTCTTTTGCTTTGCAGTCTCCCTCTTTCTCTCTCCCAGGCAGCCAGCGCAGAGGAAGCTACAACCGGTCTGCACTGGGAACTCTCCTGGTATCCCCTGCCACAAGGAGTGCCATCAATTTACACTGTTCCTTTAAGACGTTATCTTTTAATTTGGTGCTCCCCCTTTCCCCTCCTCAACTAACTGATTTATTAGTTTACATCTCATAAATTGTAACCCCTCGCCTCCCCCTTCACCCTCCCAGATGCCATAAATCCCCTTCAGAGCCTCGACACCCTTCTGCATGTGGTGCAGCCCCCTGCCCCCCAAAGTCACCTCCGAGTCCCCAGGGAGTGCGGGGCTCATTTGCTGGGGGTTTGGTCTAGCTCGTCTCAGCAGCTAATCCCTTGGGTGGCTCCTGTCAGATTATTAATTAGCTAAAGCGGATCGGCCCTGGAACAACATGCGGTTGGACTTCAGATAAAACAGGACGGCAGAGGCTTGGCATGTAGTTGTTTAAAGAGACATTGTCCCTTTTTTCTCTTGCCCTCTCCTGGGGTGGGAGGAAGGAGAGGAGGAGGAGACGGGCTACTTCCACAGCTGCTGGCAACCCCCAGCAGTTTGCCACCCTGGTCACAGGGCTGCGCTGCTCAGAGGGAAATGAGCACAGGCCTGGAGGTGCAAAGGACAGGAGTGGCAGGCACCGTCGCCACCCTCGCCCTGTGGCAGCTAAAGCTTTTCCAGATGTTGGAAAAGCTTTAGGAACCTGTTCAGAGGGATGCACCACTCGGCTAGAGGGTCTCACTGCACTTCACTGCCACCTCCCTTCTGCCGTCCCTTGTCCACTCATTGCTCCCTATGGAAAACTTAGTATTTGCAACGACCCCAAGAAACAAGGCAAAGGCTGTTCCAAGGGGCCACTTTGAGAACAGGTATTTTAAACCAAAAGAAGCCATCCAATTTGTGTGTGCAGGTTTTAAAGCCCCCTTTCTTATGCAGTGCAGCCCTCCTGGGCAGGATAAAGAGTGAGTGGTCTCATACACATTATACTGGAAAGCCTGCAAGAGCGAGCTGGAACAAGAGGCAGCATGACCGATGCTGGGGAGCAGCTCACCTCCTCGCTCCCTTCCCACTTTGGATTGTTTTGACTCAAACCGATGAAGCTGAAATATCGAGTCACAACGGCACTAAACTTCATTACAAGCTCTTAACACAGATTACTTAATAAAAAACAGGCTGCTTTAATTGCTTTTCCTCCATTAGCATTTCTGGAGGAGAAAATTCTGATTAATTTGAAGAGGCATATTTCCCCCACCCCTTGTGCTGGCCTCTGAACCAGACCTCCTTCCCACACCAGCCTTGTCCAGAAGAGCATCCCAGAGAGCAAATAGAGAGCCCGAATCCACACGACTCTGAAAAACAAAGGGACTAAGGGCCTGGATGAACAGATGGGAGTAATGGAGTGAAGCAAACAAGGGAAAGAAAAATCTCCTCTCCTTTCTGGCGAACTCATAAAAAGTGGCACAGGGGAATGAGCAAGAAGTGGGTAGAAGAGAACAGGATAAAGGGAGGATAGGTAGCATGGCAGGCTTCAAAGAGTAAGCCCAGAAGTTGCCAGGTGACTAATTTGGTGGGGTCCTGGGAAACACCTTCACCTCTCTCTGCAGCTGGGAAAGGGGCGAGGGGCAGCTCTGCCAGGGGAACACTGTGTGGATTTTCAAAGTTTGGGTCAAAAGCCTGGGACCTCAGTGCTCTCTGCCTGCACCTGGAATGGTCCCTGTTCCTTGTTCAGGCCCTGCTTGGATAGCTGGTTCCAGGGTGGGGTAACTGGGCTTTCCCCTTGGCTGGTCACCCCCAAGTTAGGAGTGCTGGGAAGTCAGGGAGAGGCAGGGGAAGCACCCCTCATGGCCCAGCAGCTCTCTCTGGGCTGGAAAAGTCAGGGATACAACAGTGTCACATGCAAAGGAAGGAGCCTCTTGCAGGGGAAAGCCAGAGCCCAGCTGCCTTGGGGAACAACAGGGCAGGCAGCAGCGCTGGGCTGTACTGCTACAATAGAAGGTGCCAAGAAGCTCTCCTCACTCCATCCCCAGGACAGCTCTCTACCTTTATCCCTCCCTGTTTCAGGGATCAAGGATGTCCAGCTATCAGTTCCTCAAAGATCGGATGTCAGAGGACAAACCCCCTCTGCCCCACACCATATGCAACCAGATCAGGTAGGATCTGCACTGCTCCACTACCAAATGGCCCCAGGGAAAACAAGTCTACCAAAACATTCCTGGCCTTTTGGGGCAATTGACTTCAGCTCCTGGTGTAACTAGCCCTGGTGAGGGAGGATGGCAACCAGGTTCGTGAGTAGGCTGTTCTCTAGGTCAGCACACTTCAGGGACATGGTAATCAAGTAGGAATTGCTCCCATGTGCCAACTCTTGTCAACCTTGCAATGCTTTGTGTTTTTCTTAAAGCCTGAGACTTTGCAAGTTGCATAAGATTTTTGTTTTGTACAACAACGTATGTATAGTGCTATCCCTCCCTCTGCTCCCTCTGCTCTCCCACTAGCAGGGCACAGCAACCTGAAATGTGATCTGTGTGCATCCTAAACACATAGAAACCTTGGTATTATTAAGTCTTATAATTGGGGGGAGGAGAGGAGTAGCTTTTGACTTCTGAAAGGACAAGGCTAGCAATATTGTTTGCTCATTTTACTTTCAAACTCACCTTAGTTTGTCCTCTCCTCTTTCCTCTTGTATGTTCTATTAATGTACAGCTAAGACAAACTCAGCAAGAATCACAAGACACTGGGACAGATCGTAAACTGCCCTGGCAAAAATCAGGATAGTTCTGCTGGCTGAAAATGCAGCTCTGATGCTTTACATCAGCAGATGGCTTACCTGTGGCTCTTAATGGTTAATATATAACTGCAGTAATAACAAAAAAAAGCCCCAGCATTAACACATAATTTGTCAGAGGCAATATCCTAAAACAGTCTTTCCATATTCAGCTCAAGTAGTGAGATAAGCCTTACCTCCAGTACTGCCCTATGGGCTGAGCACCAGCTCTGGAATGAGCCCCCAATAGAAGACATCAGAGAACAGATCACATTCACTTTACAGTATTTGTTCATTTTTCAAATTTTTTGTTTTTATCAACAGATTTCTAAGAACTACACTTTGAACATACATGTCCCTCAAACACTTGTGCATACTTAGCACTGATTGCTCCAAGTGCTTTCCAAATGGTTTTCCCTGAGGAACTCCGGCAGGTCAGCATCCCTGTTGGCTCCCTCTGGACAGCTGCCTGACGGACAGACAGATGGCCCCACATACAGTGCGTACCAGAGTTGAAAGTGTTCCTAAATGTTTAGTGGAAGCCTGCAAACTGGCAAAGCACTATTAACCTTTTTTTTTTAGCTAGCTGTTTCATCAGGGTGCCACAGAATTGCTGCCTGCATCCCAGCTGAGAGAACTGCTGCTGGATCTAGTAAGGACTGTCAGATGGTTAAAGGAATCAGGAGATCTGGCTTCTCCTCCCAACTCTACTTCTGAGTCATTATTAGCATAAAATCAGGTTTGTTACATCAGTGAAGCTTGAGTAAATAAACCACGACTCATCACTGTGTTTTATTTTGCAATACCTCAGTGGGCTCCTCTCTACAAATAAACACTATTAATGCTCATTGCAATTGCAGGTATATGGGGAGGGAGAGTGATAAAAGCACCTAAACTGGTCTAAAACCTTTATGAAGAGCAGTAGGGCAAAATCACAGCTTTTTTGAGGATATTGATTTTCACAGGACAGGCATTTAAAAAGAAGGCAACCCTTACTTGGGGAGACTAAAAGACAAATAAGTCATGCCCACAGGTCTGACAGAGCTGATGGATAAGAAAGATTGGGAAACATCCTGATCCTCTTCTGAGGAGCCAAGGCTGAAATCCTGACTCCACTGAGGTTTATGGCAAAACTCGTGCTTGCTCTAATAGTGCCAGGATTTAACCTCCATAAAGTTCAAGCGTGAAGACAGAAGCCTTAGGAAAGAGATGGCCACCTTCATCAGCAATGGCTCTAGGAGACTGAGAATACCATGAAGTCAGAAGAACAACTTAAGGTGGCGGGGAAAGCAAGGTCTGAACCCATGAAGGCCTGGCCCAGTCCTGTCTCCTCCACTACTGCACATCCTTTCTCTATCTGAGTTTTTGGGGCAGGCTGGTCTCCTGCATGACAGTCACCCAGGCAACTGTTGGCCCTCACTTAAGCACTGGGCCTCTTCAGGGCTAAGCTGCTCCGCATATCCATACACGTGAGCTCTGTGCTTGCACCTCACTGCACGCAGGCTCTGTATTCCGAGCTCCTTCAATACCTGGGAGGGATCCTGCTCATCTGATTTCCTCATTGCCAGAAAACCTCTTCAGCTTTTGCACCTCAGACAACTATTCTCTCTCATGTGGATGGTTGTAGGTGCCAAATTACTAGCTGCTGGGCATAGCAGGGCTTCTGAAAGAGCTTTGGGCTGTGCCTACCTTTCGTTTGAAACTAAATCATTCTGCGTCTCTCAAAAGCCTTGTAAGTGTTCCCTCCTGAAACCCTGGCATCAGGACCCTTCCCTGAACCTCTGAGCTTTTTCAACCTTAGATCCCATTGCTGGACTTGGCCCTCCATTAGGAGACTGTATTGGCGTCTGCTGTTATCCAAGCGAGCAGGAGGTGCTAAGGACCGTAGTGGATCAGGCTTCAGTCCCACTCCCAGACCAGATACGGTAAGGACAGCTATAAGGCCTGCCGAGCACATGATCCTCTTTCCCCTCCTTTGACTTCCCCCCATTCAGCTTTCCACAGCCGCCAACCAAACATCTGATCGAAGGCCCGGGGGAGGGAGTCAGAACTGTCCAGTCTGGTTATGAGTGAAGGTCATTGATCTAGCGCAGACCAGGGATGCGGAAAACAGGGGAGGGAGGAAAAAACCCTCAGAGAGAGAAAAGAGAGGGAGAGAAGCAGGCAGAGACAGCGCGTGAGTGAGCGCAGGGGAAGGCAGCGGAAGTGGCTGAAACACGGTTTCACACTCCGAGACCCAAGGGCTGTTGTCAACCCGTCCTTCATGCTCACATCTTGTCACACTAGAGGTCAGGTCTCCCAAGCGTTCCTGGAGAGCTGAGCTAGCCCATATGGCAGGCAATATGTTAACAATATGGATCAGCTGCTCGTCAGGGCCTGAGCAGATGGATGTGACAACCCTGCTCTTATCCCAGACAGGCTTTTAACATCTTCCCTCTCCTCAACTCAGCCATACCGGAAGAGCTCTGCCCAAGAACTGTTGCCTCCAGCCTAGGTGGACCATGGGGCCACAGGTCAGAACAGGCAGCATGGAAATGCCTGCCTTGCTTTATCTGGATGGAAGCAGGCAGGGTAGAGCTCCATTCAGACCAGTGCTGGCAGGAACCGGGCCAAACTTTTATCCAGTGAGAGCGTACTGTAAACGGAAAGACCTCGCTATAATCCAGATACGTGCTATTAACTCCCAGCCAGGGTGATACAGTAGATACTGTATTCAGATATATGTATATGGCATGTTACCACCAGATGCCACATGTTACAGTCTAGACTGAGTTTTGTAACTGCCTGGGAAAATTTTCTCTCACAGAACAAGTAATACATAAATAGATGTATATTTTAATGGGCAAGTTAAACTCCTCCTGGCAAAGGCAGGCAAGTTGATTTCATACACAGGCGGGTAAATTTCCACAATGATTTTGCAAGGCTGTTTCATATTCGCCAGCCCAGCTCAGGATCTGAGCCATCAGGGCTGGCTGGGCTGGGCCAGCTGCAGTTCTGCAGAAGGCAGAGTTCCCACCTCGCTCCCTTAGCAATTGTGCCTATGCAGTGATCCCAAGGATCCTTGCAAAAAAAAAATAAAATGCAGTCAGCCCAATTTAACCCCCAAATTTAGCTTTACTTTAGGATTGAAGCAAGGGGAAATATTTTGCAAATTCAAACACAGACAGAGCAGGTATTTCTAATCCTTTTCCCACATCTTTTTTAGCTTTTTTCTCCGCATAAAAGGCTACCCTTCATCAACTGAACAAGAAAACTCCCTCCAACCCTTATAGCTCTAGGACTAAACAACCAGCTTGTGCTTATAAACAGAGAGTGAAAAAGCAATCACAGCCTAGGGACGGGCTCTGGAGAACGTGCAAACAGCCTCTGTAGCCCAAAGTAAATTGAGCTTGTTTTGAAAGTAGAAGCCATACAACTTGCTCCAGGGCTGAAGACTGGAACACGGGGATTTCTAGTCCAGAGCATGAGCGATCACAAAGCCACATGCCTGAAAGGCTAAATGCATCTCCTTCACTGAAGTGATGCTTGTAGAACTAAAGGGACCTCAGAAAACAGCTGGAGTCAAGGGAAACATTTCTATTGTCTCTCATGAGCGTCTGTCCCTCAGAAAACAGACCCAGAAGGACACTCAGCTTTGTACAGGCAATGCACCCAGTAGGTACTAGAAGGAGAAGGCAAACATCAAAAAGGATTACTGATCTGCAAGAACCTGAACCTTAAGGTCCACTTCAGCACTTAAGGAATTCCTGATCTATCAGTCTCCTCCTCTTGCCTTCTTGTCTCAGAGGTCCTGTCCTGCTCATCCGAGGTCCATGTCAGATGGACATGCAAGGCTTTCAACACCAGGAGCTACACCAGCAGAAACCTGTGAGAGGTGCCACAGGAAAAGCCCCCTGATGGAAAAATGGACCCAGAACCTATGCAGCAGCTTCCTCAGCAGTTTTCTCCCCCTGGATGATAGGCTTCTCTGGAGAGGCACATAAGGATGTTTGGTGGAAAATTCACCTGCTGCATTCAAACCTGAGAATTTGTATCTTATTTGGTAAAACCTCAAGGCTCTTCATGTTCCACTACCCTATTCCCTCGGGCAGGGCTCCAATTTGGGAAGCTCTCTCGCCTCTGGAGGCTTGGGAAGGCGTGTGCCACTGCTCCAAAAGGGGACACAGGCACCAGAGCAGCCCACGCAGGGATAAAGGCCAGAGTTCCCTACATTAATAGTTCAAAACCAAGCTTTCCAAATAAAGCATGCCAGACCCTGGAGGAGTTTTAGCACTAGGAAGGTGTGGGAAGGCACAGTTCATCCATATCCCATCCTGAAGCATACTGTATTCACTGGCAGGTTTACTGAAAGCACTCAGATCTGTAGGCTCTGAACACGTGGCAAACACTAAGCCCTGCTGAGCCTTAGAGGATCACAGCTGTTGCTCTTTAAGGTAGGACACTCAGAACATGAGTAAATTCCCCCATGCCACACACACAGCCAGACATGGACAGCGATAGCTGAAGCCCCAGACCAACATCTTACCCCTGTGACTTTTCTCGTCTTCCCTCTTGCTAAGCCAATACAGTCCGTCCAACCTGATACTTCTAGTTCAGGTCTCAGCTGTACCTGTAACTCACAACAGCTTTGGATACACTGCTTTGCCCAAGTATCATTTATGGCACAGCAGCAAAAGACAGAGAACATGGTGACACACAACCCTCACAGGGACTTCAGGTTGTTGATCTTCATTCAGGCATCATCACCATTTAATAGTGCCGACACAGTATGGAGATACCCCCCGACAAAACCTCTACCCGCTACAGAGCGGACATAACATTATACAAAGCCCAAACACAGTGAGGATCCTCAGCCCCTTCTATATGCAGCAGTACGGCAGTGCCACCAGGTACCTCCCAATTTCCCAAACCATTGAGAAGGAATACATTATCCCACTGTTGGTATCCTACAGCTGCTTTCTTCTAGGCCATGTTGTGCCATACCTTTTTTTTTTTGTTGAGTGGCTGTGATGGGAGCCAAGCAGTGAAGAGAGTAAAATGGCTTTTAGAAACACAGAGTCCCACCCCCTCACAACCTTTCTGAGTTTCCCACCATGACCACAGACATCCTCAAACTCCTCTTCTTTTGTGAAACAAGTCAATCAGAAACTGTCCCACACAATACTTACCCAGGGGACTCCCATGCTAGCTTGTTCCGGCATACTACTTAGCTAATTGTTAATACTGCACACCAGCTCATTAGGAAGCAGGCTAAGAGAGGGAGCTGTTCAAACCAGCGCTTTGCTGTGTCAGCTGGGTGCCTATGTCTGTGCAAAAATGGGCAGCGATGTCAGGGGTAAACCCAGTCCTACTTGTAAGCCAGCCAACACCCCACCATGCATTTACCACCCAAACCAATGACTTTCAGCAGCTCTTCCAAACTTTATAGGCTAGAGATTTCCCAGGAACTGGAATGGAGCTTCTGGAGAGACAAAATCACTCACTCCAGTTCTACTTCAGAGCAGACCATTTGATCACAGAACAAAAGCCAGTACCTTGCACTGAGAATTCACAGGCTTCAAGGTTCACTCCAGTGTACAAAGCCAGGAGAGAAGTCAGGTTCTTTGTTTTGGAGGTGGTCTCAGGTGAAGACAGTGTGAATTTGATGGCCTCCCTTCACTTGGTGAAGTCTCTTTGCCCTGAGGAGAGTTTCAAAAGGAAATGAATATTCCCTACTGAGCAGTACAAGAGCTCAGGTGAATCACGAGCATAAACGATGACGCCGGCCTCAAATGCCACAGCCACCCACAGACCTCAGCCCTTGGTCACACTCAACAGTCCAGCAAGGCAAGGCATTTCACGCAATGCCAAACACGTTGCATCCCAGTCGCCTTCTCTGCCACATGTGGTGCTAGCAACTCAAAAGTCAAGGTAGGTAGAAACCACCTAGGTGACCATTTGGTGGGCCACGCACTCCAACTTTCCCCAGAAAAAAATCCAGGTCAATAAGTTGCAGAAGCAGCCTACAGTACTAAGCCACTTATTGCAAAGAGCTTCCCCCCAAAGCCAGCTGAGCATTTCGGCACACGTGAGATATCATGATGTCATCCCTCCTTTGTGGGGGAATCGTTCACTTGTGTTTATCTTACAACTACTAGAGAGCTCTGTCGTCAGTCTTGTACACCCCCACATCAAATGTAATTCTTCAGCCCCAAAGACGTTACAAATATAACCAGATGAGACAAAGGAAGAATTATTATTTCCAGTTTAGTGAGGCACACAGTAATTAAGTGACTTGTCAAAGGTCACTTGGCAAATCTGAGGCAGAATTGGGAACCAAAACTAAATCTCTCAAATTTTGGTCCAAGAGCTGGACAACAAAAGTCCCACTTCCCTTCCTGTGCTCCCTGGATGCACACTGCTACCTTTGCAACACGTTTTACCCTTCTCCACACTCTCCCTAGACAGTTAAGACAATTCCCTTCCATTTCCTGCATTGGAGGAAATTAATAAATACACAGATTAAAAAGAACAAGAACTTTTACTTTACTTACAAAATTAAAAAATGTCCTAGGCTCCAACATTTGACAGAAGCTCAGAAGCTTCAGACTCTTCTGGGAGGTGGGATTTGTAGACTGGAGGGTTTTGTTGGTGGTGTTTTTTTTTATTTCCATCAGACAAAAATAAAAGAAGCAAAACAAAAGAGGGTTGTTGAGATCAATTTGTGATAGGTGCCGGGCCAAAGAAAATGGAGCCAAAGAAGTCAGAACCCTGCAACCAGCAACCTTTGTGTCAATTTAAGCAAATATTGTGGCGTTTCCATGGCAATCCCTGTTTTGAATATCCACTACACTCACTTTTTAAAGGGCTTTTCCTGTTTGCGTTTCAACTTCAAAACCTGTAAATATTTTCAGCCTTAACACATCCCAACCTCCCCCAGCCTCTGAAATGAGATACTATCAAAGCTTTGACATGAAGTCTTCTGTTTGCAGTATCCCAAAGCTGTGAAAATTCACAGCAAAAGCAGGTTGGCAACCCACCATGGCTGGGGATAGCAGAAGCACGGCTGGACCT
This sequence comes from Haliaeetus leucocephalus, assembly GCF_000737465.1. Lineage (NCBI taxonomy): Eukaryota > Metazoa > Chordata > Aves > Accipitriformes > Accipitridae > Haliaeetus > Haliaeetus leucocephalus. The sequence goes on along the minus strand of NW_010972992.1, from coordinate 4,081,554 downwards.
TTGTCCTGCTCTCAGCACAGCGCCAGCCTCTTTGCAGCAGTAGGTACAGCAGCCCGTTCTTTTTCAAAACTGATGAGTGAAACGAGTCCTCGCAAACACACAGCACCGATAGCATCAGCCCAAGGCAAGGAGCACGCAGCAGGTGTTTTGCAAGCCTCCCTTCATCCCGCTTTGCCAGCTCAGGCCACCTCTGACCCGCTGCACCAGCCACGATTTCTGCTCGGAGCCTCTTCCTGTGACCTGCTCGGGGCCAGCTGCTCGCACAGCCCCAGCACTGCCCCCCAGCCTGACCTGCGCTTCCCTCCCTTCCCTCTAACCTGAACTGAACTGAAGCTGTCAATCACAATGATTTATGCTATGCTGCGTCACGTGCAAGTGGGAACCAAGAAGAGTCGACTTTGTCCTCACTTGCAACCTGGGCTAGCGTGTAAATTCTCGAGCTTCCTCAGCGGCAGCTTGCAGGTACCTGCTGTATCGCTCCGTCCTGCTCCACCAACAAAGAGCCCACTGGGGGAAGTCCTGGTGCGAGAAGCCCTGGTCAGGTGCTGGTATCAGCCGTCAGATCCCAGCACCAGAAGCCTGGTGTTAACCCCCTCCCTGAAGCATAAAGCTGACCCTGCATCTAATGCTGCTTTTTTGCATGCATGGAGGTGCACAAAACCACCTTCTGCTGCGCTTCAGAGACATGTTGAGGACTTTCATCCCCAAGCCCCCAACTTCTAAAGCTTCAGCCTGTGCTGCCGGAGCGCCGCCCCTCCCGGCAGCCATGGGAGTGCACTGGTTAATTCTGAGTTTCCTGGCTGTGATGGATTTGTGCCAGGCCTCAAATGTTAGCTTAGTGTAATTTTTGGGAAGTCAATTTCCTTTGTGTTTTTTTTTTTCCTTGGTTTTTTTTTGTTTTAGCTTTTTTCCTCTTTTCTTCTAAATTGAAAAGTAGGAGCATTTGAATGAGCGTCAGGACAGGGCCATCCATCTATCGGCTGTAGTTTCCCAAGGGCATTTTATAGGCACCATGGTACGTGCACAGAACAACCATGGAAACAAACACCAAGTGACTTCAAAAGCCGTTATGCTGAATGCCCACAGAGGCACCCTTGAGGAAGCGGTCCAGTCTCTCGCACAAACAACGTCACTCCTCAGTCCTGACCACCTCTGCCGCAAGGCCGGGTGCTTCTGATACCACCAGCAGATGATGCACGATACCGGCTGTCCTGGCCACCTTCCAGCTCAGGTAATTACATCCTACAGGAGTTTCAGCTGGATATTTTATCCCTTCTTCACTTCCGGCCCTCAGCTGCTGCACCAGGAGTTGCTAAAACCCTGTCCAGATCCACCCCGGACGTGAGTGCGTGCCAGGGGCTGGAGGAAATTCTGGGCATCCCTGCACGTCTCAAGAGCCTGGTGCTACAGCAAACAACCTCCTCTAGAAACACACAACAACGTACCTTCTTACATATATCTCGTAATACCCCCACCTAAGAATGAGGTGCAGATCTGGGAAAACAAAATGGGCCTGCCACACGGGGAACCAAGAATTTCTGGAGGCATGTGCCTAAAGCTGTCCAATGGAGCAGTCATTTGGGACATGGACACCAGTTACTCTCCTTCCTTGAAGTGGAAACTCTCCTCCCATCATCTCACAGGCTCGGAGAAATTAAAACTTGTGGTGGCAGTGATGTAAGGCTAAAGCCACAGCCACCAGTCTGCCTCAGCCAACGGCATCACATGTGGTGTTGAACGTACAGGAAAAGATGGGCCAGGCTTAGAGGACCCATGAGAACAATCCTAGCAGGGCTCACGACAGGCCAAAACAAAAGGTGAGGGTCTTCACTGTGTCTTTGAGCCCTCTCACCACGCTGCCACTAAAAAGCCATGAGCAGAAACACTGGCAGGACAACACTGGATGCTCCCGCCAAACCCTGCCAACATGCATTTCAAAGTGCACGCAAAGATGCGGGTCCCCCATCCTCCGGAGGGAGCTGTGCTTCGGCATTTGCCATAGCCACAAGAATTCAGAGCCCTTCGAAGCTGTCCGAAACATAAGGAGATGACCTGCTGACCCACTGTCCACTCAGGACAGCTCAGGAGTCCCCATGCCTGTAAGCGGGCTCTATCAAATCTCTGCTTTGTGCCCTCTTCGTCGTCTTCTTTCAGAAGATTCTGGACCAGATCCTCACCTGGTGTAAAATCAGTGCAGTTTCGGTGGCTTCAGTGAAGTCATGCCAATTTAAACGAGTTGAGGATCCGGCCCTCCAAGTTACTGGAGTTGCCAGTTCTTCCTTTGGATAATCCTGAGGGTGATTTCACAGCAAGCAGCAGCACAGGCCCAGCCAGACTGGCAGGATCAGCTGCACTTTTCTACCCCCCACGAGTAGGGCGGTCTGTGGCAGAGTCCCTACTGTGAGACCCTGCTGGAGCAACACTGGGTGTATCATCATCTGCTTCTTTTACTGTGTTTCCTTCTCTCTGTCGTTTAATGAGAGATAGATACAGCACAGAGTAAATTACTCCAGGGTTTGGATCCAGGTTTTCCAATTGCTCTTACCAGGGGAGCTCTTGCCTTTCAGGGCACAGTGTCACACAGCACGCTGAGTACCCATACTTGCCATGTATTTGGAGGGGGTGCAGGAGCTGAGCTGGTCATGTGTCCAGCAGCAAAATCCAACCAGGTTGGGTCTTTGCTTGCTACTGTGAAAACAGCACGACTTTATGAACAACCCAGATCTGGTCTCCCCCTCCCTCCACTCCCACCAGCCTCTACTCCAAGGAAGGTAAAGAGCCCATCACTTGCTGGCAGCTGCTGAGTGAGCAGCTACAAATCCCTCCCTTGTCCCCAGTTCCACCATCGTCCTGCCATCTATTTGCACCACGTCTCACTGTTAGAGAAGCAGGCAACACAGGCGCAGGGAACGTGGCACAGCTTCAGCAGGCACTGGGTGCGCAAGAACTTTCTGTGCTCTGCCCTCACAAGTCCTTCGCTATCCCCCCCAGAGCAATTTTCTAGGCAACAGCGTGGTTGCATTCCCTTCCCTATCTCCTAATAAATATCATGCTAAGCAAGATGAGTATCTTCTTCCCAGACCAAGCAGCGTGACCCACTTTCTGAATCAGGGCAGATGCAATTGGGCCCTGGAGTGCTGGACCCCTCCCAAAGCAGAGAGATTTTGTAACAATTACAGCAAGAAGCAGAAGGAATAGAAAAGTAATAAGTGATCAAAGAGTGCAGTGGTAGAGCTGAAGCTGTGGGGTAATTACTACTCCTTGCCATCCTACGCTCTGGCATTTTCCTAGGACACCAAAGCAAGAGCCACGTGCACATTCACACAACATCTCTCCTCCACTGCCCTACATTCCTCAAAAGTAACAGGTCCAATTTCAAATTCTGGCTAATGGCTCAGATGAGACAACTGCTGCCCTCCCCACACACCCACCCTGATTTTTCCCCTTCTCTTTCCCTTTCCCCACAGCAGAGCAGGAACAAAGTATTCAAATTCTAGCAGTGCATATCCCCCCCTCCATCAGACATACACATATGTACATCCTACCCTGGCCCCAGTGACAGCCTTAAGGCTTTCAAAAAGGCAGCTGTGCCCCTGGCATCCCAGCACTGACACCTGGCTCGTGTGCCAACTTCCAGCTGTCTGTGAGCCCCACTTCCAGAAGTGTTACCAGCTCTGCCTCCTTGTCCCCCTAAACCTCTCCCGACACAGAGCTTAAAGACCTGCTGTTCATAGTGGGGAGGTCTGAGCTGTGGTTCTTTATAGGTGTGGTAAAATAAAAAGCCCCTGCAAAAGACTTGTGCTTTGGGCCAAACTCTGCCTGGCTTGCTAGCCACACAGCAGAGAGAGGAGGTGGCTGAATCCTGATCCCAGCAGTGCTACTCTCAGTTTAGAGATGCTCCATTTTTCCAAGGAACAGTTCTGTACTTTCCCAGATGTAGCTGGGATCAGACTATGACCCAATGGGCACGGAAAACAATTAAAAGGAGGTGGGGTGAATGTCAGTAACGCTCTCATTGCTTGAACCCGCAAATAAAACTTCCCTCCCAGAGGACTGCAAGCCAAAAGCATATAGAAAATCCCATACCAAAGAGTACAGTGTGCCATGATGTGCCTGTGTCCAAACTGGCTCCTGTACCGTGCTCAGCTCCGGGGCACCCAAACCCACGAGTCTCTGTGCCCAACGGGTACCGGGAGCCGACCAAAGAGTCACTCATTCATCTCAGTCGCCTCCCCTGAAAAGCACAACGGGCAAGCTGCCTGTGAGTCTTACAGCAGCACCCCAGCAGCTCTAAATGAGACAAGACCCCCATGCCAGGGATACACAGACAGCAAAAGACAGCACTTGCCTCAGAGCTAGTCTGACAGACAGACGAGCAACGGGCAGGGAAAGGAGCGGAGCTGCCATCGCTCACCCAGGAGCTCAGAGCTGGCACTGGCTTTCAGACCCAAGACTTCTCCCCTGCTCACTGCCTGCCCACTGGAACAAACCACCATCAAGACAATAGCACAGAAATACACGCTAATGGGTGCTCTGACCAGCACAAACAGTTGCCTTCATTGTCTGACATGGTGAGACGAGGCAAAAGTAACTTTTAAAGGATTTCCATGGTGATTTTTCTTCCTAGTTAAAGAAAAGAATTTAAAAAAGAAACAGAAAAAGAAAACCCTTTCACCCAAACTTCAGAGATAAAAAAGGGGGAAAAAATCTTCATCTTAATTCAAAATCCTATTTGATGTGTCGTGGCATGAAAATGTTTTTCACTGCATTTTTTCAGTGTGATCTCATGCACCCTGCAAACGGGGTACGCCCAAAACACCAGGTATTTTATGGGACACAAACAGAGCGCAAACATACACAATTAAAAAAAAATGGGATTGGTAAATATTTAAATTAATCAGAGCTGGCATCTGTGCAGCCTCCCCTCCCAGAGAGGGGGATGTTTGCAGCTTTGAAAAAATAAAAGTGAATAACATGACCTTTTCCTTCATGTTTGTTAGCTCGCTGCAGTTTGGTGGGTTGGAGCAGCCAAGGCACCTCCCAAAACGAAGTCCAGCAAGTGCAGCCGGGGCTCCTCTCCGCCCAGCCTGGCACCGGGGGCTTGGGGCTAGCTCCAGAGCTGGTGGGGACGGAGCTGGCTGGGGGAGTTGCTCCAACCTGTTTGCTGTCTCACTCCATAATGCATGGGTTTTGTTGTGTTTTTTTTTTTTCTTTTCAGTTTAATTGTTGGAGGAGTTTATGAAGCTGTTTGCCAAAAAACAATCGACTCCAGGGAGCCAGCTTACACAAAAAGGGTGTGTCGCTCGAGCGAGGCCATGAAGCCATGGAAACCACCACCTTTTGCATTTGCCCAGGTGAAGCCAAAGCTTTGTGGATGGCTTGTGAAATCAGCAGAGATCTGCAAGGAAGTGAAACACGTACATGCAAGTGTGCATTATGCATTCACAAAGGTGGCCCCGTCCACCGGCACCTAAATCTCCCATAAGCAAGGTGAATGCTCGCACTTCAGTAATCCTGATTTTGTTTGAAAGGTCACACAAACACACCAGAGAATGCACGAGGCCTTTTGCACGCAGCCGAACAGTGCGCACAGCCGGAGCGCTTGTGCTCCTCCAGATCGGCAGTGCGGGCAATGGCACAAGCAGAGACAGTTCTGCCCCTGCAGCACATGAACACGCAGATGTGCAAGCTGGCTGAACTCCCTGCCAAATGGCCACATGACCAGACAAATGGGAATCTGCGCACATGTGTGAATAAAAGGCACCACCACAACACATGCAAATGTCTCAAAAGCAGAGATCACGCCTTGGGTGTTTGTTCTGACCCACAGGAGGAAAGCTGGCAGCGGTGGCAGGCAGGGGGATTGGTGAGGGTAGAAGAGGTGTCTCCCCGGATCAGTCTGCAGCAGCGCGGCGCGAGGACCGTGCCATGCAGGACCCCATGTCCAGATGCAGGAGAGTATCTGGGGGGGGATGTTTGTCTTGCAAGCTGGCGTGTGAAGGCAGGTGGCTGGAGAGGGACCCTGGCTGCATTCTTCTCAATCTTAGAAAAGAAAACAGAGAATTCCTCAGAAGCACTGGCTGCCAGCCTGACTGACAGAAAAAAAAACCAGGAACAAAGTGCAGAGAGGGATTTTAAAGCCACCCAGCTCCTGTGAACGTCTGCTCCAGGACTCTCCTGCTACCACCGGGAAAGGGAAGAGTGCTCTGAACTGCAGCTCTTTTGAAAGAGGTAACATCCATTATTCCCCACTTTCAGCTGCTGAAAGCGTGCTGATAACATTTCAGGTTACAGGATTTCACCCACTCTGGTGGAATACAGTCAGAGAAGTGAGCACAGGATAAAGCCTTACCAGGCCATCTCCTGCAGATGAGCACAGAGCATTGTGTGGCATACAGTACAACCTCGAAAAGCTGAACAGGCACAGAAACTCCACAAGAACAAAGTTCCACAATCATCCTCAAAATCAGAGCTGGCCAGAGCCAGCAAGGAGCCAGATCTCTCTTCCTCTGGTTTGACTTCAGTCCGCCACATTAGCAGTGGGATGACTCAATCCTGGCGCTTCTCTTACCTGGAGTCAAAGGTCCCTGACCACAAACCACATCAAGAATCAGCTCCTGCACTCAATGAAGCCTGGAGAGAGGAGTACAGACCCTTCAATGTAGAAGAGATGAGGGCAGCGATGTTTCTCTTGGTGCAGGGAAGCAGGGAAACCTTTGAAAGCCCATCACTACTTTTATGATTCACTATTCACTCCCACGCATATGTTTACACCAGATCCACATTTGTCTCCAAATACAATGACCTGGCCTTCTCCCATTCACAGCCCCTTGTTTTTCCCTTTTGTTAGAGAATCCCAAGGTAGGTGCCAGCCAGACACCCGACAAGTACTGTTTAACTGGAAGGTCCCCAGGGCCACCTCCCAGCAAAGGCAGAGCATGTGGCATCAGCCAGGACTTGGGAACAGCACCCAGTTGCTCCAGCCACCACCGCCTCCACATCTGGGCTGTCCCTAGGCACAGCCCATGGCCACTGCAGAGCTTGCTGCTCCCCAAGGGCAGCTTCCAGAGACAAGGGGAGCTCCCTGGACCACAGGGAGGGCCCAGCAACCCCACGAAGCAGGCAAGTGCCGGTAAGGCTTGGTGCGTCAGCCTTTCTGGCATCGACCTCCCAAACTCATTCAAATATTTCCCTTTTTTTTTAATTTAATGTTCCCTATAATTCATCTGTCCCAAAAGATAATCAATAGAGGCCGTAATGAAAATTTGAGCCATATTTTATGATCCACTGCAGGAGAAAGGGCCACATCAGCAGGACTAGCCTTGGCTTCCAGCATCATTTCTATGTGCGTTCGCCTGCTCGCTGGCCAGATTCCCCCCTCCACCCGTCTGAGGCTGCTGACAGGGGGAGCCCCTCCAAGAGAAACTCCCGCCCTTCCCTCCTACTTCAAACAGCAGCTGCTCAAGCAAGATGTACATGTGGGGAAAAGGGAAGTTCCTACAGAGTGCGAAGGGCCCTGACCCAGCAGCCTTGGGGAACCTCCCAAACATCCCTCAACTCCTAAGCTCTGAAACAAATCCTATGGCCCTCAACCAGACCCTGGGGGGAATACAAAGATTATGTTGCAGGATCTGAAGAGTTATTTCTACCCTTCACAGTAATTCCCTAATCCTTGGCACTGCCTCTCAGTCAAGCTGAGCTTCACGCTCCTCTTCTCCCAAACATCACCCAAGAGTGAGGGCAGTCATTCACGGGGGCAGAAGAGGGCTTCGCCCAGGAACTGCGAAAATCTAGAGCCTGCCATATGCTGTACTGCAGTCTTTCAGGGCTCCTGCCATCGACAGCAAAGACCAAAGAAGCACTTTTGGGCTCCCAGGTTCAAGAGCAGCAACACAATTACGTACGAGAGATCAGGGTTGGCTCAGTACTCTCCACTTCCAAACACTGAACATTAGCAGCCACAGGAGCAAATGCCACAGCTCCACTCAGACTCCAGCAAAATGCTCATCTCTTCTCTCTCCTGTGTACCAAGGACTGTCATCTGGGTCTCAGTATTAGTCCTACAGGTACGTTCAAGCTTTTGAATGGTCTGAAAACAGGGATGTGGAATCCCAATTTTGTTCAGTACCACTGGAAAAACAAGGGGGAAAAAAGTTCCAGGAGCCTAAAGCACATTCTCACTTCTTAAATATCCATGTCCAGTCAATAGGACTGTGCTCCTCCACGTCTATCTAGTCCAAGGGGAACCTCAGGCAACCCCACCTACCTCTCTTTATTCCTTTTAGGCACAAATATTACAACTGCTCCCTAATTCATCCATCTTAGTATAGTATATATTAATTTAGGAGCTGTGCTGACCTTACTTCCCCAGGTGGGTAGTGGCAAGGAGGAGCAACCACATCTCAGTGCCAGCCTCCACATGCTGCTGTGTGTTTTTCATTCCACATTATAAATCCCACAGCACTTTCAAGCACCTTCATCTATTCTCCTGGCACACAACTAGCAGGTTTGTTGTTTTTGCACATGCACACGGACGCAGCCAGGGCTGAAACGAAGGCAAAAGCCTCAGTCCTGTTCCCGGAACCCTTCTCCACCTCAGATTCCCAGCAGCGGGTCCCCTGTCCTCCCTCTAAAGGCTGGAGCATATTTCATTGCCTGAAGCTGCCGCATCCGCAGGGAGCCGGAGGTAACAAAACCGTCTTTGATTTGGCCAAGGGAAAAATATCAGAAGTGAAAGGCCGGAGTGAGGAATTTATAACAGCAGCTAAGGCAGCAAAAATACTAGCGCCTGACCAGAAGCTGCCCTCCTGCTCAGCATGTCATGTCGTTCGGCTTCCCATGTGTCTTGGAGGGGCAGGATGTTGCAGAGAGCACAGCCAGAAACCACCAATTTTCTACACACACGAGCGTACTGACACCCTCACGAGACCCCTGCTAAACAGCACTCAGCCCTGAGGCATAAGCTGGAAAGCCAAGAAGCCTCTGCTCACCCAGAGGTGCAGGTGGTGATCTCATATTATCTTACTGCTTGAGACTGTTGCCTTTTCTTTTCAAAAGTGATGTAGCAGCATTGTGCAGGTATATTGGTGATACTCTACCTCCCAAGGTAGAAAATGCTCTCTGTCCTGGAGTGGCAGCCTGAATCCTCATAACCAGTGGTCTGCAGGAGCAATAGCCAAATATTTCCTCCTTTCTTTTCTCTTGGAAACTTAAAAATCAACCATCTTTGTTTAAAAAATACAACACAATATTCAACTTAATTGTTGCTTCCAATACATAACTAAGGTGACAGATTTGCAAGATGTGTGACAGAAGGACTGTGAATCCAGAGGACATGGGTGGGCAGCTTCATGCTTTAAACTCATACAGGAAAGGGGACTGAAATCCCAAGCATGACTAGGAAAGCACTGCGGTCTCTGAAGCCCCATGTCACAATCACATACAGCCATCCTCCTTTTTTGAAGCTGACCTTTTTTTGTGCTGCCAACAAAGTAGGCCTTGTACTGATACAGATACCTGCCTATGAAAAACTTAGGGAAAAGCATGCAGGGATGTAACATGGTTGTTGCAGTCACTGCTAACTTGCCCCAGATTTGAACTGGTGACCCTTACTAATATCATCCAGTCCCTTGATATCCTCAGGGAGCAATCAGCACATTTTATTAACCCAGCCAATTTTAGAAGTGCATACGCAGTATTCTAGTTACTTGTTACAATTATGCATTATAGGTCCATTTCATACATATGCTTATGCTGAAGTGATGTGCAGTACTTTAAGACCGTTATAATGCCATCAGACCAACTGCATGAGGATCACGGGGCTGAAGGAGCTCTGGCTTTCTCAGAGCACAGAGCATACCCAGTGTCTACAGACATCACATACTCTAACCTAATAGAAAGCCTCAGAGATCCCCACAACCAAATCCATTTTTTAAAATTACATGTTTCCACCTATTGGTCCCCAGAGTGAACTAATTGCTTTTGCTAGTTGTAAAAGCCCGAGTTATTTCACTGAAAAAAATGAGCAAGTGCACGGGAACTCAGAGACATCCTTAGATTTCTGACGTAAAATCATCATGTATGCAGACATATTTGTTGCCCAAACAGCCAAACTTCCAGCTTTACTGCATGACATGCCATGCCACAGGGGAATTCTTCACTTCACAGTGAAGGTGGGAAAACAAGGAGTTAAAGTAACCTGACCAAACTCAAATAGCAATTTAGTCAGAGCTAGGAGAAGATAAGATTTCTGTCTGTGCTCTAACCACCAGGTTATCCCCTTCTTTGCTAAATAAACTTCTCATTCTAAGGCGAGACTGCTATTTCCACTTAAAGACTGGTGTTTTGTTTTGTGTTTTTTAAAATTGCCTTTTTTTTTTTTTACATTTTATTTATTTTTTTAAAGATGACACTCTACAACAGAGAACCTGCTCAGCAGGGGGTCAATCCAGGACTGTGCTTAGGTTACTATCTGGTTCAGAAAAAGACTCACTAGGAAGATGGCCAGCAAGAACTGAAGCATTTTTCTGCATCCTGAAATAGCAAGACAGTCCGAGTCTACCACCCCTGCAAACACACAGCTACAAGTTCAGATGCCCTGTAGACAAAATTGCCCAGAATCCAGTTCCAGACCTACCTGCTCTGGCGTACAGGTTGGATAGTCATTTACAGTCCAGAACAAACTATTTACAGACAATACAAATGTACAAATTATGTATAGTAACAAAATCTGAAAAAATCCCAGACAAAAATTAAATTAGAGGGACAAACTTTTCAGAGATGATAACTAGAGGAAAAAAGTGTATGTCTCTTCAGAAATCTGTACTTACCTGTAGCAGGAAGCAACCATACATTCTGGGTGCAGAAGCACATCTGGGGACATGCTCATCACATAAGTTCTTGTGAAAACCAGTCCTCACTGTTAAGCAGAAACCCAATGGGAAGCAAGAAATCCCTACTTCTTTCTAGGTAAAAGCAGTTCAGCCCCACCATTTGCTGGGAAAGTTTTAGGTGAGATTCCTTTTCCCAGCTCTGAGTGAATTGCTTTTTACTTTGATGAAGCTCACCTCTCTTTCAAAGGAACCACAGCTGAAGGTGACCATTGCTAATATTTTTATTATCCTTTTATGAACGTGTTAACCTTAATTCATAAATGCTCTACAGAGCGAATTTCCTTGTATTTTGTTTTTCATACTTAACAGTATTTCAGAGACATGGATTTTAAAAATGTGTATAAAAAGTTACCTCCTATTAACTTGTACTGGTTTAATGCAGAGCTACCTCTCTTATTTTTATTTGGATTTTGTAGAAATTTGTTACTAATTAATTTGAACTGAGCCAAAATAATTGTTTCCATGCAGGCTATCAGTTTAACTACCACATCTCAAGTTAAACAGGTATAAATGTTTTATACATAAAAGGCTTTAGATTATATAATACAAACACATCTTCTACTTTCTCCCTTTTTTCACCACTTACATTCCAGATTTCCTTTGGGAATGGATGTGTTGGACAGTGGGAAAAAAAAGTCAGTTTCACTGTGCACTTGGAGGTCTCTGTTGCCATGTTTACAATGCACATGAAGTTTGGAAAATTTGCTTAAACTAAGCACTTTCTTCCCCAGTTCATTTTTTAATGGATATTTTCCTTTCAAGATTCTTATTTATAAAGATCCTCTCTTGTTTTCCAAAACCTAGACTTTATGGAGGAAACATTCTGCCCTCAAATCATCATTTCCAGGCAAAGGAAAGCTGCTTAAGATGTTACCCGCTTATTGCGCACACATACCTCTACACAGAGATTCTTAATCTTCACCCACCCAAGATTAAGGCAATGCAAATTATGAAATCGATACCAATACAGACAGCAACATGCATTAGAGTTTCAATGTTTTTGTTATATTTTTTCCTAAACTATTAAAACAGTATGATTTTAATGTGATTGTTGTTGTTTGTGCAATACAAATTCTCTGTTGTTTGATGCTGTGAGTACTTATGCAAATGCCCCATTTTCCTTAGAGAAACCCTTCCTTTGACACCTCATGTGAGTAAAGAAAATATCTGAGTGTTTGCAAGATGATGATCCATTTATATTTAAGGCTCCATTACTGATCAGGAGGCAAAGAGTGTCCTTAAGGTGGATATAAATTATAGTTATACTAATTTTAAGGCCCTCAGTCTCTGTCCTAGTGATGTAGCAGAAGAGCTTTTGAATAAAGGAGATTCTTCTCTCACAGCAGTTTCAGTTCTTTTCTTTCATTAATCAAAACCTCTCATATATATATATATATATGTTTTCTCTCTATATGCATGTCTGAATACCTCTTTGAGGTTTAACACTCCTGCACCTAAGATTCAAACATAACAAATCAAAAATCATTTTGCAAGCAACTACAACAGGCATTTCCAGAAGTTACATCACATAACAAGTCATGCAATTAAACTTTAATGAAAAAATAAAAACAAAAACACCAAGCAGCCCTTAGTGCTTGTTTTGTCTTTCAAACAATCTATCATAAAAAAGCAGGATGGTAAAATGGAAGAACCTCTGACTAAAGCTGTGCTGTAAACAATTTTTTCCTAATGAATTCCACCTCTTTACTCCACTGAATCAGCAGAGCCGGATGGAATTTCTCTCCTCTCTTCCTTCTCTCTGTATAAAAGGATGTACTGCTGATAAAACTAGTAACCCATGAAGATCACTTCCCCGAGGTGAGATGCCTCCTGCCAGCATTTCTGCTCTCAGGAGGTTATAGTCTAACACCCTTCCTCCTCCCCGAGATGCAGCGCCTTGCTCTCCGAGCTGGCCCCTTGAAACCAGCAGGACCTTCGGTATTGTAATGTGAGAGCTGGTGCAGGCAGGAATAATAGAATATGTCTTACGGCAACTAGAAATGTTCATGCACGTGCGTATTTGTCTTATAAAAAGTACGGACCCAGTTCTTCCGAATTTCTAAGCGCCTGCAGTTTTGGGAGGCTTCTGCTGGAGTTGTAAGTCTTAAACACCTCTCCAAAATGGGTGCCTGAACCTCAACATTCTGCTCCTGTTTTTCAATCTCACCCTCTGCTTTTATTTTTCCACACCTGCAAATGATATCCCTTTAAAATCAAACCTTTTATTTCATGTCTGCTGAGATCATATCATTTGATGAAAGGTAACTGTGGTTTACATGAGGACAAGAGAACAGAAAGGGGTTGTCATTTCCAAAATATTGTTAGGAAAGGCAAAAAGGAAGCAGAAGGGTCACAGTTGGACCATGAAAACCAGTAAGGCCCCGGACTAGAAGAGACACACATGCAGAAACACTTGAGCTGTTCCACTGGCTCCAGTTCATTCATGGCTGCAGAAACAGGACTTAGCACAGCGAGAAGTAAATTCAAGCTTGTACAAAGTTTGACAACTCCAGCCTTCCTGTACTTCTTACAATTTTTTTCCTAATGTTTGGATTTTTGTATTTTCTACGGTGTGCTAACAAAACCAAATCTGAAATCAAGATAAATTTTAGAATGTTTGATGTAATTTATTTGTCACCATTTATTTTTCCCACTGTAGCTCTTTTGGACAGTGACATAACCCGTTTGTTTAAGGCTTTAGTTTTCTTGAGCTAGCCCCGTAAACCACAATATCTGGACTCTAGATACTGCAGAGGGAGCCTGAAATAAATTTAAAATTGAAGTCAGTAAAAGGCATAAGCAAAAAAATAAACTGGGGAAGTGTCTTGGTCATATTTTTGTCTTTGAGAATTCTTTCCCTGTTTGTGTAATAAAGAAAAGTTTGGTCTAACCAGTAACGTCATTCTTTCCCCTACCTGCTAAAAGAGATTTCAGTTTTTAACTAAGGCTGAGTTTCCTTAATGTATTTAAATGATTTTCAGTGAAACCTACATTTGGATAGGGGTTGTTTTTGTTTTTTTTTTACAGTTCACTGTACTGTACTACAAAATCAAAGATCTGTCCATAAGAAAAGAATATTATCTCACAGTTACAAAGCACCTTTCCTCCCCAAGTGTTTCATGGTAAGGTAAGGTCCGTGCCATGGAAATGCAGCCAGCCACCTCTGAACAGGCAGGAGAAGACAGCATAGTCTGGTCAGCAGGAGGTGGGAACACAGCTTTGGTCAAAGGCAAAGGCACAGATTCCCACTGCTGAGCGAAATTTCCTCCTGTGCAGGGAGTCAGCTTATCCTTACAGACACCAGTTCAGGGACACTCAGAAATTATAAAATAATAAAAAAAGAGAAGCCCTAAAATCTCATGTGACTATCTGCAGACAACTGCCAGTGCCATATAACTACTTTATAGTTTGGGGCAAAATCTAAGGGCCTGTCCTATAGGAAAGAAACATGAGTAACCCATTTAGTCATTAGAATAAACATCAATTGATGTGAGAAGGCAGTCAGATCTTTCATTCTCAAAAGTGTCCCAAGGAAGAGCTTAAAGAAAAATACAGCGTAGCTCCTGGTTTTTAAGACAAATGAGAAAGACAGCCCAAGCGAGAATCAAAATGGTAGTCACCAGAGGATGAGGAATCCCAGCCTGCCGCTCTGACCACATCTCCATGCCATCCCTTAGCATAAGACAACGCCAGGCACAAGGCTAAGCACAGCAAAATCATACTGATCCTGGCTTTTAAAATGTTTTTGGTTTAGAGGCTGGAACCTGGCAAAGTCTCGCCCTGTACGGATTTGGCACTCTCCAGAGCTTGGAAAGACTACTGTCCCTTCCCTGTGCTTCTTCCAAGACCATGCATGAACCTCTTGCCTCTCTCACACCACTGAATGTACTGGGGTTTCTCCTCTATGCACCAGATTGCTTCCCCCAGCTCCAAACCAGCCACAGGTAAAAACGGGGCAACAAATTTGGTCAAGGTGTAGCAGATTGTCATAACAGCAAAGCACCGAGCAGTGCTATTCTGTAGCTTAAATTAAGACCTAGCTCCAGCATGCCATCTCACCCATTTAGCATGAACAGAGAAGAAGAGATCCCATCAAACAGGAGCTGGGCTGGGCTATGAAATCTGGGATTAGACATCTGGAAAACCATCTGAGAAAGCAAGCTTGGGAAGGCAGTGGGGGACTGAATACCTTATCCTCCCTGTCTGGTAAACACTTCCAGCCATCTCAGTGCACTCGCTCTGCATCCTCCCAACCTCGGGTGTGCGACAGGCATGTAGAGACACAACCTGCCGATGACAGCAAGGCAGAGAGACACAAGGAAGGACTGGGAGAGCAGGACAAATGAAATGAGGCAGACAAAGACCAGAAGGCAGGTGACAGGTACAGCAGTGCCAGACAGCAGAAGCGGCAAACTGGAATCTGTAAGCAAGTATCTCAACGTACTGCAGGAAGCCACATTCCACCTTGAACCAGAGAGCAAACCTGAGAGCCCCAAACTCTGGGTGCAGGTGTGCGGTTAAGTCCTCAACTGGGAAGGACTGGCTAGTAGTTGTACCAAGCAAAACAGTCTCTTTCAGAGACCGAACACAGCCACAGAACAGCTCTACTAACTCGAGAGGAGTTTTAAAGACTAACCTAGATCTCTAGGTTAGAAAGCATTTCCTGTTTGCAGTCCAGAGCTTTCCAGTTTCCTTGAGGATGAACAGTGATGAGTCCAAAACACTAGTCTGATAACGAAACAGAAAAAGAGAGAAAGCTTGTGGGCCTGGGGGTTCCCACGACTGCCTTAGCTGAGCAGTTCTTCCTGCCTGGAGCCAGGAAGAGTTGCACAGGGAGATCAAACCTGCCTTGCAAAGTCCCAAATCCAAGTCATGCAAATTCCATCCTTCCTCCAAGCACTGATACCAACACAAGGACTCTGACTTCATCACATGGATGAAGGAAATGGAAAAAGGAGGGGGGGACCTTACTGCCTACACACACATACACACACCCCACCTCAGGCAATAGAGGGGGTGTGAATAATGGAGTAGGTTCAGCAGCCAACAGCGTTCAGGGTCGAGTTAGTAATCCTCTTTTTCCATTTCCGTTTGCTATTTGATGTAATTATAGTTTTTGATTGAAATCCACCCGGAGCGTAACCCCTCTGCTTAATGCACTGCTTAAATCCTTGGGTACACAACCACGCTGCTCCCCAGACTCGCCTGGAATAGGAAACCATTTCAATGCCAAAAATAAGTCTTTGCTTTCTTTGGTAACGCCCTCAGTCTTGGCTCAGCCTCTGTTACACCCACCAAAGGAGAAGGGCAGAGAGTTTAAGAGGGCTGCCTGATACCACCCATGGGCTAGCGGCTTTATGCTAGAAGTTGAACCTGCAAGAGGGTTTAAAAAGTTTGGAGGCTTTCTTTAAAACCCAGATGCCAAGAGAGGTTGCACAACAGTAGGAACACAGGACCTGGAGCCTGGCCTCTACTTTCCCAGTGGATTTGCTGCTACCTGAACCATAAATAGTAACAAGCTGAAGCTCCATCCTGCCTTCGCGTGGGGTGAACAGTGGTTTCTGTCCTGAAAGGCCTCTTGAGGATAAAACTAATAGATGATATTCATAATCCGAAGGAGCTGGGAGATCTACCTCTCTAAAATCAGATTGCCGGAGCTGGTTTTTCCTCTCCAGCTCACTCTGCACCACTTGGCCAAGAATGCAGGGCAACAGCTAGACCAGTAGGCCAGACACCAAACGAGTACATTAGCAATTACATCCCACAGAAGGAGCAGCCCACAGCAGTGTGACTGGGCTGGCAGCAAAATCACTAATACTTGTGGACAGAAACTGCCTAGGAATAAGCAATGTTTCAGGTGCCCATTAGTCCACTGGATATCAGAAGGAAGAGGTTTCTCTGAGGACTTCACACCCAGATCAGTACCTCACTCACTGTACAAAAACTTGATGTGGGTTGGGGAGGTATGTAATACATAGACTTGCTCCAAACAAGCAACCCATCCTATGAGGTGGAGCAAGATCATCTCAGGACAATGAACAAAGGTACAATTTCACTCAAGATTCAGGAAAAAAAGCGTTAATTCTCCTATACAGGAGAAACTCAGAATGGTTCTCTTCATGCTAGTATTGCTTGAAGACCAAGGTATGTGCAAGGTGAACATGATTAGAAAATACTAACTCAAAGCCTTCCCCAGCAGGGGAATGGGACCTCTGGGATTTGACAAAAGTGATGTTACAACTCCTGTTCCACACCTTTGTTTGCACAAGGAGAATGAAGCCCTCAGAGTTACCCTGTGAGATTTTCAGACCTGTTGCAGAAACCCAGAAAAGTCCGAGAAAGCTGCTAAGCTTTGGATGCTTCTATACCCTGAGACACCTGCCTCCAAGAGGCATGCAGCCAGCTCAGCACAGGACCTTTGGAACCAAACATGGCTCTCTGGACCCGATTCTGTGTGGCTTGTCCTTTACAGCATCATTTACATCAAGGCCAAGTAGTGGCAAAATGGTGCGATCAGAACAGCACTGTTATAAACAACTTTACGAAGGTGAAAGGGACCAGATAATCTGCCCATCCCTTTCCATTTCATGCCAAAGAGGAGACCTGAGTGAAGGAGGAGGTCGCTGAACCAGCCTCTCGGGCTGGAGGCACCTTCGCTGGCAGCACCGTGACTCAGCAGTGAATCAGAGGCAGGCTGTGCCTGGCTGCCGGATGGGCCGGGCTACAGCAGGAAGATGAAGACAGCAAAGCAAGAGAAAGAGAGAAGTATAGGCAACATGGGAAGTGGGGGTCCCCTGGGCCGGAAAGCAAAACCTGCCCAAGGCTTCCACACTTCTAGGAACTCTCTGTCATCGACAGCATCTGTTAATCAGCTGAGCCCCAATTACTGGCGCCTCCTTCACCAGCAGGAACTGTATAGCCAGCATGGGGCACAATGCACCGTGCCCACTGGCACATCTGCTGCCTTGTTCTGCCCCTTCTTGACACTCACAACAGCTGAAGCAGCTCATCAGCAGAAACCTGCTTTTCAAACAGCTCTCCCCAATCTGCTCCAGCCCTTCCTCTCAGTGGGCCCAGGCAGTCAGTTTTTTCTCTCTCCTCATCAGATATCCCTGTCTCTCTGAAATATTCAGATGATTTGGTTTTGTTCTCTTCTCCCCCACATCAAATCCTCCCCCTGCTTGTGGAAGCAGTGGATTTCACCCAGGCACAGGAGGCTAATTTACACCCTTCAGGGTTTAAAATAGCAGTGGCGTAAATGAAAAGTCCAATTTCTTCAAATTTGCATTGTAAAACCATCCTTCAACTTCCTTGAAATAAATTTTACTATTTTATTAGTGCAAACAAAATGGTAATAAAACACTAATACAGCGCCTTGTATCCAGGGGAAGAGCTAAAATTAACATAGACCGAGCAGTGTTTGCTATTACATTCAATTACCTTTTTACTTGAGATTTACATTCTCATCCCCTTAATCTCCATAGTGGTGGCTTTGAAATCGTTCCCCACAGTCATTCCTGCATCTGGAATGGACAGCAGGAAAGCCACTCGCTTGCCACCACCGCTCCTGCTGCCAGCACCCCCGTGCCAGCCTCTTCCCTCGAGACCCCTGGGCAAGTTTCCCCAGAGCGTCTCCGGAGAGCCTCAGCAGCAAGTGTATTCACCTTCCTCTGTTAGTCTCACTCAGGCCTTAATTTCTAAACTCCAGACAAATACACTTGCAGCAAAAATACATCCTATGTTCCATAGTTGCCTTCCATCTGGCTCTGGAAACCATTCCTTAATTCTCAGCTACAAGCCATGTTACAGGCAAGTTTTATTATCTCCATTGTACAGATACAAAAACTAACGCAAAGACTGAGGACCAAAGTCTGAATGCGGCAGCTCCCAGTGTAAATCTGGAATAGCGTATTTTGTAGTGGAAGTATTCCAGCTCTTGCCTGGAACTCACTGAATTCATACTCTGCTCTGGAGTTATTTAACTGGGATCGTGTCCTGCAACCCAGGCATGCCAGATCCACAGGCTTACCAGTACACTCAAGAAAAGAGCAGCTCCAGGACTGTCTGATGAAACTCATGAGAGAACCTGCACTGAAAGAAAGGACGCTACGGATACAAATCCCAGTAAATGCAATACAGGGAATCCATTTCCCCAGTATCAGGGGAAAAGTTTTAACTAGCAGCATCTTTGGATGCTTTCTTCTAATATACTAGGCATGTCAGTGATTTTGGCCATTATCAGAAGAATGGCAAGCCTTCGATAAGACACTGCAGGAAAGTGCCACATTGGTCCAGCTCCATGCAGTGACTTCTGATTCTCTGCTCTTCTTCCTTTTCATGTACTAAATGTTGGACACCTCTACTCTTACAAGCCAAGTCAAAACATTTAACCTTTCTTTGGAGAGCATGGCCAGCACCTGCCTTACAGGTGATACCCACAATTTTGTTCACCAATTTTGATACAACAATTTGTGATATCCAAATGAGATAACAGAGACTAATTAAGCACTATGTAATATCTTTCTACTCTGGCCAAGAAAAGACTCAACAGCCTTTCATCCCAGCCTGCTCACTACCCAGCTATTCCAACATTACAGGACTACTACACCACCGAACAGAGTCATAGCTAAGGACAAGTAAAGGGCAGTTTGGGAAGGTACTAGCCAGCATCCTAGGGAAGAGCATCTCCTGAGAGAAACAGATCACTTGAGTGTTGCCTAAGCCCAGCCCAGCTGTACTGAATGTACAACACATGGACCGCATGCAGGTGCCTGACAGAGAGAGCCATCACTGCCTGTTTGGATGGGAAAACACTTCTAACTGCTCTAACCAAGTTCCAGGCAGCCCAGGGGAGCTGCGTGGCCCTGACTGCACCTCGAGTAAGCACCAACAAACTGGCTGTAATGACTCTGCTGAAACCCAACCCCACCAGAATCCATTTTGTCCCATATAGCACAAGGTCACTCTAATTTCTAGTGCCCCTTGGGCAGCTATCCCACAGCTCCCAATTCTTCTCTTGAAAGAAGAACATTGCAGGTGATTCAGCAAAAGATTTTGTGCCAACAAGAACCTGCTGGTCAGAGAGCTTTCCTGTGACAGGGAGGTCCATGTGCTAGAACTTGGTGGCACTCAGGAGTCCTCTAGGCAGTATCCCTGACAGCTGCCTTCAAGGTCCTCTTCCTTTTCTCATCAACAAAACCTTCTGGTTTCTGCATTTTAATCCATGGCTTGTGTGCCTATCCCCTAAACTGCTCATCTGTCTCTCCTCCTGAATAGCACGGTCCTTCATCCTTCCCCTCTAGCCATCTTGATCTTTGTGGCTAGAGGGGAAGCATCACGCAAAGCATCAGTCTGTAGGATACCCCTAGAATAAATGATAAATCCTCCCCATCCAAACAACAAATGTGTCCCCAGGAAACCTTTCATCTGTCCACCTTCTAGATGGCAGCACACAAAGGCCCTTGTGCAAACAAAATTATCACAAGGCACCTGAGCAAAACAAAAAACCCCAAACAATAAGAGTAGGAAGAAGAAACCTGTGCAGTAGCACAGGGCTGAAGTTAGTTTCAGCTGGTCTTCTGCCCCTTTTTTCTGTTCTCTTTGCCCCGCTCCCCTGAACAAAGGAAGTTTGTTGTCAGGCTCAAACATTTCCTGGGCCTTGTCCGAGTTCCACCTTGTTTTCTTTTTCTCTTCTCCCCACCCTGTACAAATAAAAGCAAAAACCAACTGGCACCACCTGTGATGAAAGGACAACTAAATGCAGAATTTTATCTTTTCTTTCTTTTCTCCCTCCTCCTTTTTCCCTTTTTCTTGGCCAGAAGTTTTGGGCAAAGGACAAAAGGTATTGTTGGGTAAGCACAATTCCAGTGGCTGAGTCACGCTAAGACACTAAAGCGCTGGCTGCTGATGGGGTAAAGTAAGCCAAGCTGCTGCTCCGCTAAATGCAATGAAAATGCCAGCAGCACCACTGCAAGCTCTGCCAGCCCCAAAGCACAAGGGGTAATAGAAGATTCTCATAGTAAGAAAAGGTGCAAAGAAATCAAATAAAATCCTGGTACAAATATCTTCACCTAAGAAATCTCAGGAGGAAAGACTGTCACACAGAAGAGACTGGATGGGCTCCTCCCTTAAGACTGTAAAGGTTGTGAAGGTCATAGTAAAGACAGTTACAATCCTTCCTTACGATAAGGGAAGGCTAAGATGCCTTCTTCAGTTCTCCATCCAGGCCTACTTCTTTGATTTCATGACAAAAGTCAGACCCACAGCTGGCCAGTCCTGTAAGCGGTCTCCCCCCCAGCGCAAGTGTAAGCTCTTTGAGGCAGGGAGCTCACATTGCTCTTGCAGCCCCCAGCACAACCGAAGGGACGGGGGGCTTCCAGGCGCTACCACAATGCAGATAATCATCAACCCATTTCTGGCTGCAAATTAAACGGTGCCCCAAGCGGGCACTTGCTCGGAGCACATTCAAAAGCACACTGTAGACCCTGCAACTCAATGGTGCATTTGGGGGAGCTGGAGCACTGGCTGTTTGTTTATTTTATGATGCACTTCGGTCTCTCTCAGTTGCACTGTTATCCTACACCTGTTCGCTCCCCTTTCTCCGGGCTGATAACAGACAGTACGTTGTGCGGAGCGGAGGCCTGGCCCAGCTCTTTTTGTTTTTAATGAGACACATGTATGTGTATTTGGTTCCAGACTATCAATACTCAGGGTCAAGGAAGAGGCAGAAAATTTCACTCAACAGGCATAATCAGTTCAGCAGAACGATGTGGAGCAAGGTCCTGAAATGGATCTAAAGAGGACAAATGCCTTTGCTGATCAACCCTCCCTAGGCCAAATCCTGCTTCCCCCCAGTGCAGCACATTTCGTTTTGGAACCTGCCCTCACACAGGGTGTCACACTGCTGCTAAGTTTCTTTAATGCAGACATAGCCCTGGCCCCTTTCAACAGTTCTGGCATCTTTTCATGGCAGACCCCATGACACACGGAGGCGGCTGAGAACAAGGAATCATGCTTTTCCAGGAACGGGGAATCCAGATTTTCTGGTTTATAAATTTTCCCATCTGGATTTGTTTTGCTGTTCATAGGGTAGATCACCAGAGATAAGGAAAGAAAAGTAAAGAAATATCAGAGCAGTGGCAGACCCGACGGGCTCAGATGAATTTCTTGCATGTCACAATCTCCTGTTTGGGCAGAAATTTGAATGCATTTTCCAGCAGCAACACAGATAAACTGGCATCTCCCCCAGAGGCTGTTTCAGTTCTGCTGCTGCCTAAGGGTTCTGTGACGTAGGAACTGAGGAGCTTGGACATGCCCGCTCTCAAGACTGTCTCCGTAAGGACATGGTAACTTCTCTGCCACTTGCATGGCAAAAATTAAAATCAGCTGAGACTTCTTACGGTGAAGCCCATTAGAACAGCCTATAGACAAGCAGGTTATTACTTGAAATAGCTGCAATGAAAGACTGTGTTGGGAAAATCCTGCACAAGCTCCCAAACGGCATAGGAAGGAATGAGTAGGTCGTCTCCACGTAACAGAACCAGTAGCTTCACCTCTCCTCCGCGGCACAGGGCCTGTTGGAGCCTGTTGTCTGGGGAAGAATCCCCCGGAATCGCAGCCAGATGGTCTGGGAACAGATTTCCCAAGCCTTACCGAGCTGCCCCCCTGCTCTCAGGTAAGACCAGGCCGTACCGGACCTGCCGGGGCCGCTCTTCCCACCTCTGCAGCCTAGTCCCAAGGCTCTGAACTGGCTTCCAATGCCACTGGCTGTCCAGGTACAGATAGGCACTTGCGGACTAGAGCAAATAGGGGCCTGGACCCTGAAGATTACCGTAGGTAAGAGCAGCCTGAGGAGTGGAACCAATGGGCCAGGGTCTGCGACGCTGTGTACATTTGTCCTCCCCTGCCACTCCTAAGCCAGGCTGCTGAATTTACACAGCAAGGACAACTTGGTAAAGACAGTGCGGCGGCTGTCAGCTGGGAGCCTCTGCACACTAAGCTCCTGGTTAAATGTTTTCATCAAAACCAGAGCGAGAAAGTGCAGAGCAAACACCACCAATTAGAGGCTGGGATGAAGCGTTCCTGCCAGCAGATCTGGTGAGAGGGGCATGAGTCACCTTAACTCTTTGGGAGCCAGAGCCAGCACAACTCCACAGGGGAGAGGAGGAAGATGGGAGAGGAAACCTCTCACAAACCTTTCATTTGCATCCACTCATTTTCATTTATTTGTAGGAAGTTGAATTCAGGAGTGAACACTCACCGTGTTTGGAGCCATGTTATCCCCATAACCTCTGCCCTCGCCATTCCCGTACCTGGAGGAACCTAAACCAGGCAACACACCCACCCCAGTGAAGATGGTCATGAGCTGGTTCGGAGAGCCGGACAGCAGCCCAGGGCAGAGGCTGCCAGCTGCACACTGAGGAGGTCTGGGGTTGGCCATCCCTCAAGCCATCTCTACCTTCCAAGTCCATTCCAGCAAACAGAAAATATTACATCAGTTTTGCTGAAGGCTAAGGTGTCAATGAGAGTGACATGGCAGTACTCAATGCCTCATTCCAAGATAAAAGGATTTGTCTTGGACAAAACACTTCCCTATCAGAAACATGATGAAATGTAGCCAGCAGTAAGAGGGGACCTGGGATCAGGATCAGGCAGGTATGCCCCTCTTCCCCTAGACTGCTTCTGCCTAGCTGCTGTTAATTGTCCAATTTCTGAACATATAAGAGGTGATCAAAATTTAACTGCGTACTTGGGCTAAATCCCCTTTCAATGCAAGTAAGACACTTCCGTTTGCGGCAGGATTCAGTGCCGACAAGCCAAAAGTTCAGCTTTCTAGGAGCATCAAACGTTGCAACATTACAGCTGTTCAAGTCCCTTCCGCAGAAACAAACCCTGAAGTCAGAACTATGCTTTTGCTCTCAGTCACTCAAGCAAACACCCACTGACTCCACCTCAGCACAGGACTCTGCAGACGCTGCAGGAAAGGGCCCCAGACTGCGTATGGACCAAATCCTGCCCACCTGCTACACGATCCAGCAGAGACAGCGTAGCTGTGACAGGCGGCATTTTGGAAGCCTTCTGCAAGGGAGTCTCCCCTGGCCAAGCTCCCTGTCTTGAGGTGACGGACAGAAACAGGCACAGGGGCAGTGGACCTGCTGCTATGGAGATCAAGAGGCATTCACCCAAGGCAGGGAAGCTAAAAGCTAAGAAAGGATAAATTAACACAGCAGCTCATATTGGTGAGATCCCTTTCAATCTAGGGCACAGTAGGGCTATGCATAGTGCGGACCAGGATCTGGCCCTCCACAGTTACATGTGCCCAAAGCTGGGGCCCCCAGAAGTTGTGAATTTCAAGCATACCACAACTACTGGAGCAGACGGTTTCAGATCCTGCTGAGCCAGCTTGTGGCTGTATTCAAAATTGAGCAAATTTACAGCTGTAAGCTGGGAGTTTATACAACCCGTAACTTGTTAGGGATGGCTGACCAAGCCAGAACGATCGCTCCCCAGCCGACAGAGCTCTTATTGGTTAGACCTTTGAGCGCCTGGTAGATTTTATGATTTCTCTTTCTCTTTTTCTTTTGCATTGGTGGGGGGGTTAGGAAAGGAAACACCTATTTTTCTTCCTTTCCTCACCAAAGATAAACTGAAATTAAAGCTCAGGTCCAATCCACCATGGATTCCTCAGCATATCAGCTGGCGACTGTAGCACACCCAGTGACCATCTCCTTGGACAAGGCTGCCATACTTTTCTCACTCTGTGCAGAGTCTTGCAACGGGAATAGCTCCATAGGATTCAATGTATTATCACCAGAGTTGGCAAGACTACTCTCATGCTGGCCCCTTTTGCGTGGACACTTCCCTCCCCATTCATACCAGACCCCAAAAATGCTACTCTGCTCTAGCCTGGGCTGCAAGAAAATGTGGTCCAAGTTGTCTGAGTTTAGTGCAGCAAATACAATGCCCTGTGAAGACCCTCCTACCATCTCTTTTGCAAGGATAAACAGCTGGAGCAGTATCAGACCTGAAGTGATCTGAACCTGGATTCACAAACAGCAACACAAGGAGTCTGCCAAGTAATGGGCAGGCAGCAGGCAGTGAGCGTAAAGCAGGACTCCAGGAGCCCTCTGATGGGAACAAAATCAGCATGATTCACTGTGCCTGCAAGTATGAAAGCTGTCGAGTCCGAGGAAAGCACAGGGCTTGCCTGCATGTAACAGCCTCAACCTAAAATCCTCTATTTTTATTACAGCATGGTCCCAGTTCTTCTCTGAAAGGCATTTTCAGCAGGAAACCCAAACACAACCCAACTGCAACAAGGCTGGACGAAGGGCTAGGGCGCTTTCCTGGGACTCACTTTCCTGTGTGACCACAGACAAGACAAGGACAGTCACATCAGGTTCAACGACATACACATTCGTGAGCACGAGGTGCTCAAGCATGATGAGAGGGACATATACCTACCTCAGTCATTACACAGTTGCAGGCACTCCATTCACTGCCCTGGGAGGATGCAGTTTTTCTAGGACGTGGCTAAGGAGCATTAAGAGGTCTCCCCTTTACCCTCTACTCCATCCTGAATACGTAACAGCCCAGAACATCAATAGTTTACATGAGTTAAAGAGCCAGCTGAGGCTTTAGGGACTCACTCAGGCAGGATAAAACACTCTTTAGTATCCAGCCACCATGTAAGAAAATTAAGTAAATGGGGACCTTTGGTAAAGTCTTAAACAGGAGACTGAAAAAGGAGAAATTTCCTCCATCCCTGCTCTGTGAGCAGGGATCACACTGCCTGCTGCCGCTCCCACAGTTTAAAATACTTAAGTCCTCCAAGGTGCAGCTTAATTTTCTTTTTTAAAAAAGAAAAGTGTCAGTCTAATTAGATAAATCCTCCAAGCACGTGGCCTGGAGTTCGTCATGGAAATTAACCTCCTTGAAAGATCACAGTGACTGAAATAAGAAACTGTGTGTTTTGGCATAGTGCAGTGAAATGGGAGATGCAGGCTGCATTTCATACACCTTCCCTTTCATAAACCTGCCGCGTTTCATATCTGCCCTACTGGCCCTTAGCTCGGCACCAAGACTTTATCTCCGAATGCCTGTTTGCAAATCGCTGCTGAGAGGTTACAATAACCCCTGGGAGAGATTTTGCTGGCTCACCAGTGTGAAAGGACACTGCTCCCCTGGTGTAAAGCTGGGCCAGCCTGAGGCACTGGTGGAGGGAGGGGCTCGTCACCAGCAGCCCTACAGAGAGGATGTTCTGCAGACACAGCCACCATGGGGAAGCAGCCAGGCTGGGAGCTGTTTGCCAGCCTCGGAGCTGTTTTGCCAGCCTCATCATGCAACACGCAGACAAGCGTGATTCTGTGCAGCCCTCGCTCTCACTGGCACGGGGATGGGCTGAGCGGGGCAGGAGGAAGATACCTCGAAGCCACAGGCTGCGATCACATAGCTCAGTTTGCATTTATGCCAGCTACGTTCCTATCTTTTCATTTAGAAGGCTCTACCTATCCACATCAGTGTAGGGCTGGGAGGCATACTGCGTAGGAATAAAAAGCCGTGGTCCCATTGCTACTGGAAGCAAAAGCAAAACCAGGAAAGAAAAGAACTAGCTTACAAGCACGAGTCAACTGCCATCCCTACCTTCAAGTCAAAGTCGGGACCAGAACTGGGCTATTTTGTACTTTCAGGAAACACTGGCCAGTCGACTTTTCTCCCAGCCCACTGGACAAACTTGTGCTAGGGTCACACTCTCAACATTCGTTCCACAAGGACTACCGCAGGCCTCTCCTGAGTGACATTACACAACGCATTTTAGCACATAACTGAAATAAGACCCCTTTCGCAGCTCCAAATAGTCCTTCCCCATCAAGGGGATGTAAGAATTCTCTTACCAAGCTTTCCAGTTCACACTGTCCCTTTCAAAGGATAGTACCCAAAACTAAAAAGCCCCTGAAAAATCTGTAGAGTTCATCTACCCCCTTCCTTCCAAAGTCTGATGGACGCTGGTACGCGTGACACTGTGCTGCACTCCCAGCACTGGGACCAGCCTTGCCAGCTGACTTTGCACGCAGAAGGATCAGGACCAGCCTCACAGACCAACTCTGAGGTGACTTGTCGTATTGTCATTGAAATGACAAGCCCTATGGCTCAGGATCTGGAAGCAACCTATTTTGTTTCAAAACAGCATCACTGGTGGCAGAACAAAAATAGGATACCTTCTGGAGAGAAAACTACCCCAAAATGCCATGGCGGGCAAGGAGCCAAAGGCCCCAAACAACTGACAGTTCTGCAAACGCAGACCCTTTCCTACAGTGCTTATCACACACGAGGCCTCCGCAGCTGGATGGCTCTAGAGCTCGCCCCGGGAGTACAGACTCTTGTACCTCTGGGTCCTATTCTAGACTAGCTCAATCACGCGTGAAAGGTATTAGCTGACACCTCACCAACAGCCATTGGACAGAGTGAGCGTGAGGGGTTGCAGGCAGATCCCTCAGTACAAGAGCCCATGCCTCCTTGCTACAACTCATTAGCCGTCTCAGGAAAGAATTCAGAAGACAGACGACACACAAAACCTGCATTCGTGTTTTCTACTGCTCCCTCCAGCTCAGGGTTGAGGCATGCTGGAAAGACACTACCAGAGAAACTAGGATGAACTCAGCCCTAATACAGTTTCTTAGCAGTTCTCTGCCAAGTACAGGCAAGCCCCGCAGTTCCATTACTAATAACTTAATACCTAATAATATTACCAGTGTAACACTTAACCTTGAAGCCAAGCACCTGGACCCAGAAAAATCAGCATTTAGCAAGACTTCCAGCTCATTGTATTTGGCTTCTCCTGCCAACTGATCAAAACTCAGCATCCACAACTCCTTCCCACCTGCTCCAAGGTACTCGGAGTCATTTAAAAAAAAAAGGTAAAGCTCCTACTTCAGCCAGAAGCTATGGGCTGAACCAGAGAGACAACACAGACTGCAGGAGGAAAAAAAAAAATTTGAGCGCTATTCCATCTCCCTCTTTAGGCTTTGGATGCATTAGGCAAATTCTCAATTCCAGCAGTCCCTTCCGCCTGCAACTGGACTTGAGGTAAGAGACCAGAAAGAAGGGCCAGTGGGCATCACTGAAGGCTCAGCATCTTCCGTTACACATCAGCACAGTAAGAAGGGCTCTGCCAACCCCGAAATGTTTTTTTCCAAAAGGAACACGCACACCCTTTAAAACGGGTATGGTGAAATCCGTCTGGAGAGGGAAAGACTCGGCAACGCAGGCAGGTTCCTGACTCCTTATCATCAGAGCAAGCAGCTCAGCCCCTGAATTCACTCCATCGGTGTCCTCTTTCTTACTGTTACCCAGGCTCCAATCCTCCAACGCAATTGCAGACACACTGCCAAGGAGGTCGCACGATATCTGAATCCACGACGGATTCGAAGACATCTCCATGTTTTGCTGTCAGCCTGAAGTTTGAATAAAGGAGCCCACCAGAAAGAGTGAATGAGCGTCTCTGGCAGCTGCCTTACAGAGCCATGCCTGTACTTTAAGCCACCTAGTGTCCGAGCTGCGCACGGATGCATCCTCCCCTTGCAAGGAAAGGTGCGGGGAGGCAGATGCTTTAGGAAATTCAGGGAAAGAGAAGGAGTTGTGGCATCCAACAAGACTGAAACGGGAAGGAGCTAAGCACGGGGTGCGCAGGTTGAGAAGTGAGCGAGGTCTCACCCGGAGCTGAGGAAGCAGGCGCCAAACTGGAGGCACGGCAAAGCCCCCAGCCCAATACCCCACCGTGGGGCACCGTTCCCCCTCGGGGAGCGAGACCTTTAGCACAGGTTGAAGAAGGGAGGACAGCAGACTTGTTCCTCAAACCAAAGTCCGTCAGAGAGCATCACCATTAGAGGCCAATATTTCAGCCCCAAGGTCCAGCTGGGTTGCTTACCATCTCCGGGATGCAAACTTGGAGACAACTTTCCCCGGCACAGGCCTGTGAAACAAAACCGAAGCGCCCCGGAGCCACAAGCCCTACTAACCCATGCCCACTCCCTTAAAAACCACTTTCATCCACATCTCCTCTCCTGCCCCCGCAGTAGCCCCCTCCTCTTCGCTCTCTTTCTCTGTGTCCTCGAGACTCCTCTCACCTTGAGGAGTGTTAGGATTACCCAGCATTTACACTCAATGCTCCTCTTTATTCCTTAAGACTTATTAAGAATGATAATGAGCTCCAAAGCAGTGACACGTCTCTCTCTCTCCCCCTCTGTCGCGCTCTCTCTCTCTCTCTCTCTCTACGTGCCTTTTCCGTCAAAGGCACACAGGACAAATCCGACCAAAAAAAAAAAACCCTGACAATATGGATCAAGGACACATGAGGATTTATATTCTACAAATCCAACCTTTTTTGTTTTTATTATTTCTACTCAAATTCTACCCTTTCCTCCTCTTACTTGTATTCTCCCCCCCTCTACCCCAACCCTCTCGGACTTTGAATGAGAAAGAAGAAGAAGAACAGGAGAAGAAAGCTGCTTGCCTGGAAAACCTCGTTAATGTGGAGCTCTTAAACGGTTGATTAATTTTAGCAAAATTTACGATGCGCTCTTGCTTTTCTTTGAAGCTGCAGTCTTATATACCAAAAGCAACTTAACTTTAAGATCCCTCTTGCAAGCCCACTGCCCCCTAATTCTTGGATGCCCTATTTAGGTACACAAATATATAGGGGAGAAATACTGTAGCAGAGCACGGAAGCAGTCGCCCTGCCGGGTGCTCAAAGTGGTTCGATTCAAATCCCTTTAGCGCAGCCTAATAATCACAACCTGAAAACTCCCAACTTCTAGCTATTTAACGTCCCATAAAGATTACAAAAATCACTAGTCAGTCCTTCAAAACCAAAAGGAAACAGGGAAACATAAACACCAATTCCAAGAGAAGTCTCTCCAAGTTAGATCTGCTCACGCCACAGAAACGCCAGGCTCTCGGCTGCATTAGAAACATCAGGTTCTCCCAAAGCCACCTTTAAACCAGCTACGCTTCGCCAGAGGGAAAAACTGAACCTAAGGAAATGTAATATACAGATTTATACATATCCTGAACTATCCTTCAATATTTCAGTCGTCTCCCCAGCTTCCTCCTACCCAGTATTTGCTTTTATTCTTTGTCTCCCTCTGCTAGACTCTGTTTTTCTGATATAGACATCAGGAGGTTAAGGGCTCAATTATCAAGTCTGTTGAATCCTCAGCTTCACGTTACTTAGGGGGTTCTCTGTTGCTCTTCGGAAACTACACTGCAAAATCTCCTTCCTTCTTGGCTTTTCTTTTTCCTAACTTCTAATGTCTGTTTCCGACACACCCCTACGTGTGAACCCACAAATCTATTTGGGGTAAACGGAGAGAAACCGTGAATTGCTTTGGGAGACAGAAACATTAATAAAAATAACCCTAAGAGTGCCTAGCCAGACTGAACCTGAAGCATTCACAATCTTGAAACCTAAAGTAACATCCACATGGAATTTACAAAATATGATTCGAGTGGTTCTAATTAGCCCCAGTCTGTGGAAAAATTGGAAGGAAGCGGCTCTTTGATTAATGTTACAAACCAGAAAGGAAACAGATTTTAAAAGTTAAAGTAGCAGCATTGTGGAATACTGAATCATTACCAGCATACATTTATGATACCTGCTTCAATCAGATGGCTTGGGGTTTTGTTTTTAGGGTTTTTTCCTTTTTACTTTAAGAAAAAAAAGAAGACAGGATGCAAGTAAAAGCTTTTGTTTATGGAAGTGTGCGGCGCTTTTATCTCCCAAGGAATTTATATAGCTGGACTGTGTATAAATCCTTCTGAAAATGAAATTAGCAAAAACAAAACAGGGGTGAAGGTGCTGGGGGCGGGGGGGAAGAAGAAAATCACCACCTCAGTAAATCATAGTGGATAACCAGCCCCTGGCTTGGACAGATAGCAAATTCAGCTTTAGGAGGAAGAAACAGAGTTGGAAAGGGAAAGGACAAGATTCATACCTGCAGCAAACTCCTTGCAAAAATGGGGGGCTATTTTTAATAAGCTTCTGAAAGTCACTGTGCAAGTTTGCTTGGGCTTGAAAAGAAAAAGGAAATAAGTTTTTTTTTTTCCAGCTAGCTTGATTGTTTTGGGTGGAGCTCAAGCGTGTGTGTATATACGCTGTATATAAAAATGAATTACTAATTCTTTCCTGGAAACTGTTTGAATTACAATCTGCAAGATACAAAAACACACCTTTATTTTAACACTGATTTTAATACAGATAGAATGGGGGGGACGGGGGGATAGCAAGGGAAACATCTTTTCCCAGTACACAGCAAAACCCTTAAGCAAGAATAATACCTCCCCACACATATACACACAGAGACACGCACACACTTTGCTCAGCTGTACAACCACCAACTGAACTCCAGCTTTCAGTGGCTTTTCCCTGTACCAAGGCTTCACTCTGAAACTGCAAGAATGACAACGTCATGTGTGTGGAAAGCTGACACTTGGAGCTTTTAAAAAGAAATGAGGAAAAATAAGCTGTTGACTTCTTGGTTAAAGTATTTTCTTGTTCTAACTCATGTTCCTATGTCACGGGGCTAAAAAAAAAAAAAAAAAAAGGGAGAGAGAGATATGACTTTCCTTGAATGATCTGTTTAACCTAAGCCAGAGGAAAAAAAAAAAGAAGTCATTAATTACTTATGTGAGCTATTGCTTCTGAAAGACAATAAACCTGCCTGGTCGCCATGGATATGACATATTTGCTCTGAAAACAACACAATAATTAGCAAAGGGGAAAGATACAAGGAGAATATGCAAACTCCTGAGTTTAAAGCCATAGTGTTTCCTTTTTTCCCCCCTCCTCTTTTTACTTGTCAGAGTCAATTCTGTTTGCAATTCAAATCAAACAAATAAACAGAATATTTACAAAAAATGTTTAAATGCTTCACCACACTATGAATCACAAAAAAAAAAAAAAAAAAAGGAGAAGAATTAACAAGGGAAAAAGATAAAGTCTAGTATGGACAGGTCATAAACCACCTAGGTGTTTTCCATATACGTGTATGTGTATATGTATCTCTATGTGAAATATAAAGGTATATAGGCATACACACACAAACATATATGAGTTATAAGGGTTACATGCACTATTTCCTTTAGGATTATTCTTTTATTTTTAAGATTAGTATAGAAGCATACAGAGAGGAAAAACGTCTCTGTTTTAGGGAGTGGAAACATTTTGAAGATACACCAAGAGAAAGTACAAGAAGGGGTTTTTTTACTGTGTTAAACATGCATCGTGCTAGTACTATTTTCTTTGCAAACCTTTTAACTTTTCTCCAGAAGATGCGCAAAAAACCACAATTGGTGTGCACCGTGCATCAGCCTGATCAACACACCAGCTTAGCATGAGTTCTCAAATTTTAAGCATAAAAAAATAATTCCTTCTCTCACCTCAATTACTTTTTATAAAGTGATATTACACTGAATCACATGTAATAATGCAATAGTTAAGTTAAGAAATAATGAAAACTGAGTTATATGCAGAGAGACTTCTTTGAAATAATTTATAAATGTTGCAGGGAAAATGTTTTTTAGACTTCTCTCTCATTAAGATGAGACAAAGACTATTAAAACCTTCTCTAATGCGGTAGCTTTCTGGATTCTGACCTTCCACATTTGGAAACCAAGTAATAAAAACACCCTAACAAGCACTTTATCTTTAGAGATATTTGACTTTGAACTTATTTTAACATTAAAAAGACTTGGGAGGTATAAAAATAACAATACAGTTGCCACAAGTTTCTGTTGTTGTTGTTGTTGTTTTCACTGCTAAAAAAAAAATCTTTAGAACAAAATAAGCAGATTAAGGAAACATCCCCCTAATTTAAATGGCTCTTTTTCTATTTTTTTTTTAAACAATAGTTTTTAGCTGGACTCTTTGATCTTGAAAGGGTTCTGCTATCTTGTGTGATGAGGGGGGAAAAATGATCTGTTTTAAATGATGATGCAAAAAAAGGATCAAAGCCCTGACTTTCTGTTAGCCATAATAAGCTCTGTCTTGCACAAAGCTTCAACTTCAGGCTTTAATATATAAAATATACAGGAGCCCAATAAAAGCACTGAAAAGGTACAAAGTCTGAAAACAAAAGGGGACGCTGCTCCTTTAAACGTTTTAGTGCATATGGAGTTTGATTTCTGAAAGAGATCAGTTTAACATCTCCATAGAAACCAGCAACAGATTATCATCAACAGAATAAATAACTAGTCTAATAAATTAAACAGGAGGCATAAGATCTGGAAACTTGATTACTGAAGTTCAACAATATTCCCCCATAAACTCTTCCAAACCACCTTTAGGGTAGCTAACAAGGTGGCAGCGACACATAGATAAAGGGATAGGTGGGAAGCAGGCAGGACTTCTGGAAATGAGAAGTCCAAATCCTTCGCAAGAAATTATTCCACGCTAAGAGTCAGCAAATCAATAGAGGAAATAAATTCATCAATGAAGTTTGGGGAGAGACAGCTACTCTTCCAGGGAGCCGGCTGCGAGGACCCGCTGTGCAGTGCAGCGCGGACAGGAGGGGGCACACAGAAGGTGGACGTGCAGCTCCTGAAAAAGTTTCACCTTTCCAGCCCGAAAGGGCAGGAGGGCTGGGGTCGATCGATCAAACCCGCCGTGATTCAGAGCGGCCTCCAGCCGCAACCCACCCCTCAAAGTTTGCCGAAGAAGTTGCCCGCCGCGCAGCCGGGCGGCCCCGGCGCCGGCCCCGGCACCGA
>NW_010972992.1:4002028-4046935 GCF_000737465.1 Haliaeetus leucocephalus | reverse complement strand
GCCGGCGGCGGGGCCGTGGCCGGGGCCGGGCGGGAGCGGACGGGCTTACCTGCACTTGGGGCTGCTTTGGGTGACTTTCCAAGTCAAGGGAAATGTGTGTGTGTTTGGGATGGAGGCTGCAGCGCGCATGCGCCATCAAACTTGCCCTGATCCCGGATTTTTCCTCCTCGCGCTCCCCTTTGCTTTGATTATTGAATTTTCCTATTTCTAACAGGAGGGCGGGCGGCGCGCAAAACCCGGCCTGG
The DNA here is from genome assembly GCF_000737465.1 of Haliaeetus leucocephalus. Lineage (NCBI taxonomy): Eukaryota > Metazoa > Chordata > Aves > Accipitriformes > Accipitridae > Haliaeetus > Haliaeetus leucocephalus. The sequence continues at coordinate 4,046,690 of NW_010972992.1, read as the reverse complement.
AACCCGCCGCCGCCTGCCCCGGCCCGCCCGGGGAGGGGAAGGGGGGAGCGGGCACGGAGCGGACTCCGTCTCCAGGCAGGCAGGGCAGGCAGGCAAGGGAGGGGCGCCTGCAAAACCCGGACCGGATCGCCCTCCCCTGGCAAGGGAAAAGGCGAGAAAGTGACCCCGTTTCCCAGTCCGCGCGGGCAGCTTCCTATCTCCTGCCCTGTCCCCGCACCAGGCGGTTCCTCTCCCCCACCCGTCCTCCTTCCCAGCGAGGCGCTGGAAGTTTTATAAAATTTTCTATTTTGCAGCCTGGTGACCTCTGCTCACCTTAGTTCCCTGAGACTAAACTCCATGGAGATCACAAGTAACTAGGCTGTGTGTATTTCTTTATTCTCCAGCTGGGTTTCCTAGGCATAATGTTCAGTTTCTATTTTACAAAATTCTAAACTTTGGTACTTTTCTTTTGCTTATGTTCTTAGGCAGGATTTCACTCAAGTTTAGAACTAACCACCGTCTCGTTGCATCTATAACTGTACTATTTCTTGGTTTGGTAGTCTGCAGTACTCACTTTGCTGGCATTTATGCACAGGAATAACTTTTGCAGGTCTGGATCCTAGAGAAAACGTCAAGGAGCAGACGTGCAAGCCACGGGCAGCCTTGTGGACTGGGCTGGTTTGGGGGGGGATGTCTTTGCAGGATCAGAGCCAAGGGTTCCCCTACGTTTGCATGCACCTGAATTTCCAGCAGGCAGGCATCACATTGCTGTTAAGAAACTACTTTCTTCAGCTCTACCTTTTCTTTCTCAGCTCTATCTTTTATCTGAGGCAGTTAGTATACATTACAGTTACATATGTGCATTCTGTGGTGACAGTTCTGCAAAACCGTCCACAGAGACCCTTTCCTTCATCCTCCGGTTCCCTCCATGGGAACCAAGAGCCTCGGCTCACCGGCACCCCTGTGCTCCGTGTTGGGGCTTGGAGGTACGCCTGCCTGCCCACCCCTAGTCCTTGCCCGAATTAAATCTGTGGGACTGCATGCAGGTGAATGTATCTGCCTCCATCACAGGGCTTGCAGGATTTGGGCCCTAGGCCCAAGCTATGCAAACCTGTAAACTCTTGAATAACTTTACTCATTCGGAGCAGGGAGCTCTGCGTCAGCACACCCACACAGAACCCCTTGCAGGAGCGTCTCACTCTTCCCGTGAGCTTCCCTGTCTGTGTCTGTCTCCACCTGTTGCCTCTTGTCCGATGCTTACACTGTAAGGTCTTTGGGGCAGAAATCATGGTTTTGCTCTGGATTTGTCAGTGCCTTGCACAATGGGGCCCTACTCCATGATCACAGCTCCTACGTGCTATTGCCACACACATAAATAATAACAATAATTAATAATAATAGACTAATTCCTCTGATTTCGATGTGACTACTCATGTGAGTAAAAGTGACTCACATACGTGAGTGTTTGCAGGACAGCTGCCAGCTCTTGAGCTTTTATTGTGAGTCTTCCAATATTTGGTGTTCTCCTTTGATCCCCGGCTCCTGGAATGACATGTTTCTAGCAGTTGTGTTTACACAGGAAAGCTTGGAAATGTGGCCTAGTGCTCCCCAAAGCCTCAGAAGCCAGAGGACAAAGAAGAAACTTCCAAAGAAATGGATTTTTAATAGCTTTTGAGAAAATCCTGTGATTTAGCAGCTTGGGGACGGGGGGAGCCTGACTCATGAATTTTGAACAGACAAGTTTAGCAATGTACATCTATTGAGTTAAATATTTAGGTCCCTGTAAAGACTAGACTTTTACTAACGAGGCCAAATTTACAGTGGAGAGATACATTTCTGTGAAAATACTCAGAGTGTTTAAAGCGCCTGTGTCTTTGCAGAATCTGGACTTTTGTTTATTTGAATATTGTTTGGTATTCGTCATTCTGTAGTTATTTATTTTTACCTGCTCACAATAAGAAAGCAGGAAAATGGGGATGAAAATGGGATAATTAAAGTAAATAGGACTGTGTGAGACTGTTATAATAACTGTGGCAAGTATTTATAAATTGCTGAAAATAAAAAGACCAAACTTCTTGAATTTGTATGCTGGAGAGACACTGCCAGGTTAAAAAACATGTGTTTCTGAAAGTAAATGTCCCAACTTCTGGTACAAAAGTATAAAAGAGCAGGTCCCAAGCTATGAATTCTTGCTTGTGAGGCATCCCTGAAGAATGAAGGGTTGGGAGAATAGGTTCCTTTAATTAAATCTGCATGGTTACTTTTAATTGCATTTACTACTTATTTTCTCTTGTTTGCTTTTTTGCATTTCTCTCATCTGGGGTGCTGAACACAGACTGAATGGTCTTCTTTCTGCTTGGAAGTTGGCTAATTTTTGAGTGCTGTGCAGTTGTCCTAGTTAGGAGGAGAACTTGGGGACAGTCAAGTGTTTTTGAGCCGGTCCTGTTTATCACCGAAGAGCTCTCATACCTGTGCTTCCCTGCACACGGCATGAGGCTCAGACACCTTACAAACTGTACCTCTGACAACAGCTTCAAGCCTCCTTCCAAACCACACCTTGCCCAAAAGCTTTCTCTGCATGTGTTTTAGAGCCCCACTCTGGATGCTTAGCCTGCGTCTTCTGACCTTGTAGTCCCTGCTTTCTGAAGTTTGCTTGTGCAAAGCCCCCTTCAGCCCATCTGATGTTTGCCATACGAGCTCCCAATAAAGGCCCCAGAGCACATGGCTCCTCAGTCAGATAGAACATGAGGTAATGACACCTTACACAGCCCGTTCTAGATAGAAAGAAAATAATTTAGCAAATTGCAAATGATGCATACTTAACTATTTATGCAGCATCTTCCTGTCATCAACCCAAAGCAATTTTACTTCCGTGTTGAACAGTGGATGAAAATGTTCTATAGATTTAACCATTGCGGGAGTTCCTTTTAAGTGGTGCAGTAATCTCTCTCCAGCTAATTTAGTGTTGTAATAAGGCACCACCCTCACAAGTCCTTTGTGTTCTTGTGTCAATACTGCCCCCAAACCATAAGTGCTGGCATCTGCATCTATCATAAAAGTGGGTCTGAAACACAGAAAGGCTAAGAAAGGGGCAATATGGCCATCGGCGAAGCAATCCCAAGAGCCTTTTACCAGTTCTGGACATATGCAATTTAATTCAGATAACCCCTAAAATACGATTTACTTTCTCAACAAATCTCTGCTAGGGTTTACAGCACTGGCAAATTTAACAATGAACCTTCTCTAACAGAAGCTGAGCGAGATGTACTTGGGGAGTGGGACGCTTCAGTACAGATTCAGTTTTCTTCTTGCCAGTGGGGATTCCTTGCCCACTGCTCAGGATTCAACTTGAACCAGACCGCCTCTCTCTCGTTGGGATTGAAGACCTTTTAACCAAAGACCTCTAACCAAAACGCCTCTTGTTTTTGCTCTTTCTTTTTTATGTATACAACACGACAGTGGAAAAAATCCAAAAGGAGTCTTGGACATCACTTTCATTCCCTTTCCCTCTACGGTTTTCTTTACCAGCATTTACTAAAACCAGTGGGACCTTACACAGTTATGGTTCCTACCTTCACTATTTCCTTCTTGCCCGAATATTTAACAAACAAACAGTTCAGTTGCACAAGATCATTGCCAGCTCAGATTCCACGTGCTCCTTCATCTCCAAACAGGTTTCATCTATTCCCAGTCTTTCTTTAGCTGCCATAGCATGTAGCTATACCATTAGTTGCTGCCCTTGGGGAGAGGACATCCTGCTCACTGAAAGCTTACTGCCCATAAGACATTGGTGGTATTGAGCTACATATTTCAAATAAATTTCCATGGACTGAAATTGTAGGACACCTTTCATGCTATTTATCATTCAGCAATTAGCAATAATAGCATCCAAACTCATTATTAGGTCGTCCTCTATGTCTGCTTTCCACAACTCTTGGTTAAATCCAGAAATTTCTCTCTTAAACCGAACTTTATGAATGGTTCCCCCTTTTGCTCAGGGTCCTTTTATTTCCACATTAGGATGGTGTGGTTGCAGCTTGTGTAAGCATGCTGCAATTACCTGTATGGGGTGCAAGGACACAGAGACCGAGTATCTGTCACATTCCTTCCTGCGCTGCTGTGCAGTAGTGAGATATGAGTATGATGAGGTAGTACAAGCCATACAGAAGAGAAGTGAACAGAATATTTAGACTGATGACAGGACAGCTGTTGGTAAAGCATATAGGCTACGCCTTTACTGTAGACTAGACATTAATGTATTTTATTCACACCCAGTACATACCTCAGAACACACTCCATCTGGCTAAGCTGTGCAAGTGCAGCCTGAGAAAACTTTACATACCCTTAAAAAATTACTCACACAGGAAAAATGATGCTAAAACAACACGAAAAGGGCCTGGATTACAATGACAAAAGCAGAGATATACATGCTGAGGGCTGTAACTCTGTCCTCAGCTCACCCTGCTGTGACCTGGCTACCACTTTTTTGAGAGGGGAAGACAAAGGACTGCAAAAGGGGTTCCTGTTGCTCTGAGGCACGTGGCAACAGAGAATCAGGCCTAGATGCCTTGTTCCCGACTGCTCAGACCAGATGGCATGCTTTACATAGGCCTACATGCCACATTAATTCCTCAAAGAGGCACTTAATCTCTGGTAAGTGAGAAGGAGGCTGAGGTCTAGGCTGACCAGTCTACCAAACTGGACTGAAACAGTCATCTATTTCATATAGACTACCCCATAGCCATCAGGCATCACGAGTGACATTTTCCAAACCTAGCATAGACCAAGGTGCTATCCAGGACCTCTCATCCTGCATCACAATGCACTGGAAGAATGAAGAAATCACTTAGACATGCACTAGAAAAATCCTGTGGATTTACTTAGTTTCGTAATGGAAAATGAAAAGTAATTGCAAAGAAGGAGGAGGCATTTTTTCAGTTGCAAGTAAATATGATCTGCTTTCTTTTTTTATCGTAAGAGTGGCACGAGTAATCAGAGAATATCATGTGGTCATTGTTTGTCAAGTGCCATTTTCTCACAGGCAACTATTTCTTTGCATATGCATGCTTCAGAAGAAAAAAGAAATTGATTGGATCCCCATTGTACCCTGGTCCGAATCCTCAGAGCAGAGTACGCATTGCTTCACGTCGACAGCAGTGGGGCAAGACTTACAAAGAGGATCAGGCCCTGTGTTTTGAAACTGCAAACTTTTGTTTAGAAATATATATAGTGAATATCAGTATGTAAGTATATAATAAAAATATTGAAACCACGTGGGGCAAATTATAAGCGCACAGACTGATAATGAGTTTTGGCTGGTATAAATGAGGGTAGACAAGAATTTACTCAGCTCAAAATCTGTCCTTGTATGTTTTATTTGCCTTAAATCTCTATAAAGGTTCAAGAAAAAGACTTGGCATTTAGCAAGAAATATCTGGCATTTAACCCCAGTTCTGTCCCGAAATTTCGCAGTGACCTCACTACTCTGGGTGTCTGGGTAATATCCACTGCTTTGGGGCTTAGTCCTAAGGGAGGCTACTAAAGGCAATAAATAAATGCAGAGGAAAACAATAATAAATAAGCAACAACAATAATAAAACTGGAATTCAAGTGTGAAGTTGTATGTTTGTAATAGCCTGCCCGTGTTAGAAAATAATCAACTAAATAGCAATAAATAATAAAAATTTATATTAACAATTCATTTGTGCTGATACAGACCTTCAAGTTAGAGTTCATTATATTAATTTACTAATTAATTAAGCACTACATCACCTGGCACCTACATAGTTTTATTACACTTTATAGATGGAAAACTTAAGAGTCTTGCCTAGGGACACAGTGAATCAGTGGCAGAGCCGGACACAGAACTGGAATATCCTCCACAGCTCTAAGTCTGTTTACAGCATAAAGCTGCCCTGATTTTCTGACTAATTTAGTTCAACAGATGCAATTCTTAGTGTGGCGACTTCAATTTGGGTGCAAGAGGGAGTTATTTTGTTTGAGCTTAAATCAGTTCTTAATTATATCAAGCTAGTTATATAAATGCAGTTTTAAAAACATCCTTGTAGGCATCTACATTTCGGGCCATTGACTTAAAAACACACCTTTGGTTTAAATGCTGCTATTTTCCAGATAGGTCCCAAGTCACAACAGTCCTTTGGGTCCCTCCCATCCGCATTTCACCAGTAAACTTCATCTACTAAACCGAGATGTGCAATTTTGAGTGCCTTTCACTAAACAATGCAAACATTGGTGAATGCCCTGATTTTGGTTAACGACAGAGTTACTGCAATTTAGTTTGGCCTTTTAATAAATGGTTTAAACTTCTTCAAAGTCAGGCTTTGCAACCAAGTTTCAAATGCTTAAGGAGCTGCTACTAAGCGAATGAGCTGCTCTGTTTTAAGTGGGCAAAGCCAAGTTAACTACAAGACGATAACCCTCCTACACTCCATCTCTCAGGTATCACTGAACGCTTTTATCAAGGCACATTTATCTATGGACTTTTCTGAAATTTGATCCCTTCCAATATGTGTCCCAGGCTGACACTTGCTTCCATTTGGTCACCCTGCACCCATATACTGGGCAAGAGGAGGTCACTTTATTATCTCTGCCTTGCTCAGTGTCTTCTGTGGTCATGCTGGCACTGGGGCCCAGGTGCAAGGAGTTGCTTGGCCCTCTCCTTTTTTTCCAGCAGTGTGTGCCAGCCCAATGGGATGGCATGGGGGGCTTCACAGGCTGGCCAAGTGAGATGGAGGCAAACTGAGGGCTGTGTAAGGAATGCATGAGAACTGCAGGGGATAATGGGAAACATTATTTATAGCCTGAATGCAGAAAACCTCCCCTTCCTCCCCCCTCACCAACAGACAAACCCATGTCCAGTAATGACAAAGTCATTACCTTTTTATTATTTTTCAATAGGGTTCAGATGTAGCGTGTCTATTCCTTACAGGCTGTCCTGATGGCTCCGGGCTCCCGTCTCTCTGAGAACATTCAGCTAAACGCACCGAGTGGGTGTGGAGTCACCAGCCCTGCTTTAGAAAATTTGGGCCTTACCCTCCCAGCAGCCTGTTATCTCACTTATTAAGGGAGAATTATAATGTTTCCCTTCCTCCCAAGAGGCATTTGGGACTACAATAAAGGCCTTGTGAGAACTGCTGCAAGATCAAAGCAGGGATCCCATTGGAGAAGTTCAGCATAGTGCTGTTCCTGATAAGATACGTTTTTGGGGGCTCTTAATAGAAACTATGGGCTTTTCAATATTTTTTTCTAGCATGAATGCTATCCTTGGAAAAAAAATTTTTTTCATGTGGAAATCCTAAAATTATGCGATCCTCAGACACTTAAAAGGTTGAAATTCTTTTGGATTTGGTGGCTTTTCAAGCTTTCCATCCCAATGTCCTATGTCCCATGAGAAGTCCCTATTCTGACATGCTTTTGCTTATTGATTATTTCACCACTGATCATTCTCCAGAAAGCTTCTTCCTCTTTCACCTGCTGCCCCTCAGTAACTCCAGTGCTTCTTTTTTCTCGCATTTAATGCCATGTCTATGCTTTGTCTTTGTCTTTGTCTCCTGCTTTTTAAATGTCCTTCCCTCAGTTTGTATCTCCAACAAGACCCCTGTGTGTGAGTGTGATAACCCACGTAGCACCCATGTCTCTGGGATTTATTTTGAGATCTGCTGCTTGTTTATTTATTTCCCTTTTAGCACACCCAGCGAGGCCTGTGTGGCAGGAGATGTGAAGGGAGGTGATTATGGGAGACTATTTCCCCTCGCCACTCATTCATGACAAACAAAGAGCAATGATTGATGATTAAAAATGCATTCTCTGGGCTTGTTTTCTTTTGTTTTACCATTATGGAGATATTATAAATACTGAATACTAATCAATCCAGACCTGGCGGGACCTCACAGACCTTCTGCAATCCCAGGGCTTTGCTCTTCCTTACAACCACTGCAGCTTTCCCTTCCCTCCTTTGTTTCTAAATTAAACACCTAGAGTCCTCCATCCCAACCAAAAAGGATTAGGTTAACTTTGGATGAATTCACAATGTCTTTTTGGACTGGCTGGGCTCTCGCCTCTCCCAAATAGCCATACTCTCCCCTGCAGGGACAGTCTCTGTGTTCAGGCAACTTGGCATTCCCCTGCCCTTTTCTGCCCCACAGTGGGGTGAAAACAGAGATTCATTCCTCACATCAGCGGAAAATTCCTCTTATTTAGGAAGCCCAGAGTGCCACGAATTTGCTTTCAAAGTGGATGCCTTGTGGAGAAGAGAAGAGATCAGGATGTCTCCTCTAAAAAACTCATTACTGCTAGCAGTAAGGCTGGATTTCTCCCTGGGCATTTCTGTGCAAAAGCCAGAGCGCCACATCTGATTCCGCAACATTACACAATGTCCAGATAAACAGCAAACTCGGTGGCGCTTGCATTCTTTTATCTTTATTCAGTCAAATTAACTGCTTTCTCTTTCTCTTCCCGCACCCCCACCCTCGCCTCATTCTCCCTCACTCATGTAAAATAGAGACACATTGCACTGGCCACTGCAAAAAGTGATCAAAATCATCTATCCTAACTGAATGAGAAGATTCCTCTTCACTTTGGCCTAAACTACTACTTTTCTCTAATCAGCTATTTCCTGTGAGATTTTTCCAGTGTTCTGCTCCCTGCTGTAGTCAACATTAAATCTCCCACACAGCAAAGCTCTGACTGACTCCAACAGGAGTGCAGTTAGGTTGAGGCTAAGCTTTTGCAAAAATCCCCCCAAGAGAGCAGACTGAGGTCCTTCTTCTGCTCTTTGCTGCCCACAGGCAGACCCAAGGTGCTGACAGAGACCCCATGAAGCCAGCAGAGTGTAACAGCAGTGCAAGGGGTTGCCCGTGTAGCTTAGATTACTGAAAATAAACTACAGTGGGCACTGACATACATTTTCCTTAATATGCTTAGAACCAGCCCAGGAATAGCTGAGCTCAGCTGGAGCATATCAGGAAGGAGAAGGAAGAGAATCTGAGCTGGGCTAGCAAGAAATTTTAGTCTGAACCATATGGCAAGAAACTGCAGTATGTTCTTATCTTGAAGCCTGAGGATTTATTTTATGCACATAATTCCCTGATCATCTTGATGTAGCATCTCTTAGGAGGATGGTGTTACACTATCTAACCACCGCTGCTGGAAGTTGACAATCTCTCTATCATCTTAACTTTCTTAAATAATTTTAAATATATATCTGTGTTTATAAAATATCAAGGGCCTGATCCCATTGAAGTCTGGGGAAGGAGTCTAATCAGTTTCAGTAGGCATTTGAATCAAGCCCATAGATGTTCACTACTCTTCTCTTTTTAAATATTGTATCTCTGCATTACATCTTTGCATGCGATTCTTCCCTAGCACGCACGGGATCTTCCTCTCCCTTTGAAATCTGTGAAATTTTTCTAAGACCATTTCTTTGTAATCTGTGTTAAAAAATGGAAGTCACCACTCCGAAGTAACAAGGGAGCCTAAAATGGTGATTCTTAGCCAACACACTTTATTCCTCCGTGTCTCCAAATTTACCTTTTACCCCCTTCCCAGAGCAGTGTGAAACCAACTCATAGTGAAAGGGGCTTTGCAGCAGGTAATGATAATTAATATGTTTCAGATTTTTTAGCTTAGTCTTGCGTCTGCAAGCAACCTTCAGTTGCAATGTAATTACCACCAGTTCACCAACAAACTCTGTTTTGTAGACTTGTTTCACCAGATTTAGCAGGCAGATTGATTCGAGCCACTCTTTGGTGAGCCTCTGCAATGGAATGATATCTTTACACAGTGGTCTGTTCAAAGGAAATATTGTTATAGCTATATTTTCAAACATATACACTTTCACCCAAAGATCCTAACTCTTCTGGCAGTTTATTTCAATGATACCACTTAGCATAAGCTTGGCAGAGAAATAAATACGTGTATATGCATGTCTATATGTATATGTATGCACATGTACTACACCCACCCACACAAGTTACTAATCCATTGGCTGATGTATTTATGGCTATTTTGCTTATAAACCACTGCCCTCTATGAAGCTTACAGCCGCCTTCTGCAACCACGGGAGATACTTGCTTGCCTCAACAATAAAAGTCTGCACTTCAGAAAGACTCAGTTTGTAACCTGGTTGAGGACGGTGACCTTCATGCACACAAAGAATCAGTCTAACAGTCCAGACTAGACCAGAATGTCTTTTGGAAACGTTACCTTTAAGTTTTGCTTTCCTTGCTGCCTGGTTAATGCACTACCCAACCCATTTGTTTGCAGTTACAGTGACCCCCAGAGGCCAGTCCCAAGGAACAAGAGGAAACACCCCTTCCTCTGGTTTCAGCTGATGGCCACTCATTTCTCTCTTTTTCAGACAGTTTTTCTCATATTTTTAACTCTCATGAAAAACAGACCATGTTTGGTTTTAGGTAGCATGGTAATGCCAAAAAGCATCAGTCAGAAACTAGATAAGAGAATGAATCCGGAATGTTTTCTCTGGAAAAATGAACCTAGAACCTAAAAGTGAAGAGATGGGAAATACTGCTAAGTCCCACCTGGATTCATCGGCTAAAACCAGGGCAGGACTGCTTTCTGCTATGTGCTTACCAATGTAAAGACCAGAGGCTGGGGCACTTCTGCAGTCCATGATATGAAAGAGGTCAGACAGAAAATCACACTGGTCCTAGGAATATATGAATCAGATTACAAGGTATGACGACACTGCATAGGACAATGCTGGTTAAAGATACCCAAGCCACTGCTGAATAAGTACAGCAAGCAGTGGAAAATTATACCAGACAGATCACTGTACTAATAGAGCTGTACTCTTCTGATATCAAGCTAGCTCAGGTATCTCTGAAAGGCACTGCGCTGTGCAGTGTACATATATACTAAATATTGCAACTGGTACTTCTACTGTTTTGTCACTCTGTACCTCAGCATCCTCATCTGTAAAATGGGGGAAAAGATCACTACCACATTCAGAAGGAGCTATGAGACTTATTTGATCTTTTTTTAAGAGCCCTGAAACCTCAGAGAAGGGCAATTTATTGTTCTTATTTTCCTGTGATCACACTATTCCCACAGGGATTGTTTATTTCTCAGCTCTGGGTTTCAATTTATTTATTTCTCATTGTGTTCTGGGTTTCCATACAGAGCAATTTCCACTAGCAAAGACTGAAGGGACTATTTTCCCTTTCCGGCTTCAACTTAACAAACGTACAGGCTGATAAATCCTCTTGTGAAAATCCTACAGGGTGAAACAGGCTACAGATCAAAGGGAAGGAACATTTGTCCTCTAGTATGATAACCAATACCAGCAGAGCCGCCTCACCTTCAGAAAAGCTCATGTCCTACCCTCTCACTCTCAGTTCCCAGACCCAGACTTCTGACTTCGCCACACATTTCTGCCACCCAGATCTGCCAGTGGAATCCGGCTCTCTTGGCATTAAAAGTTCAATTTCCTTGCGAAAGACACCTCTGAAAACAGCAGGAAACAACCTAGCAGAGAAAACAGTACTAGATCCCAGGGTCTGTTTGGTATTTGGAGCTACAGGCCATTTGTGAGCTTGGGGAGAAAACCCAACCATCTCTATGTAACCAGGCCTAGCTCCACCTGGAAATGCCATACAGAGAGCAGCCACCTCAGTGCACTCTGTCTGTGGGGTACTCAGATCTGTGCAGACTTTCCTTGTCTCTGCTTTGGTCCAGTTCCAGGAAGCTCTCCTTCCAGTTCCAACAGCAAAAACATGCTGTACCTGAGACACCTATGGAAATACAAAGGTCACTGCACTGCTCTGTGTGAGTGTTTGCCAGGGCTTGTTCACAAGCAGAAGGGACACTCAGCGCACCCAAGGACCTGCTTTGGTATGATCTCCATGTGACGCATTCAGTCCTGGGAGAAAGTGAAAGCAGAGTCCCACGTAACCCCAACTCAGTCTTGCTCCTTCCACATGCTGGAGCAGTTACTATAAAATGCCTCATGAATGGTCTCGGACCCAGTCCCAAAGTCCTTGCTCTGATTCAGGTATCAGGGAAGGTGCTGAAGTTGAATTTGTACAAAACCTGACCAAAGGAATCAGAGTATATCCCTCGGATGTAAAATGGCTAGACCATTTATGCAGGCAAAGTCAGACAGGATATTTAAGGTGGGAAGTGTCTGACATCTTTATATTTCACTTGACTCTAATGCACATGGCAGCCACAGACTAGAAGAGCAGCTGAGCACTTGCTTAACCAGAAGTACTGGAAAAGGTCCCAAGTGGTATCAAAGAGTTCTGAGCAACTATTGAACCAGCTACTTTCGGGGGTGTATCTCACATTCTTAAGCACAGCTATTCCCTTCAGTGGATTTAGGGGAAAGGTATGAGTTTTGGTTTCGCTTACCTATCCTCTGTTATTAAACTGTTTCTCTCTGGGACTGTTATGAAGTAACACATGATGTCCACAATCAGTTCATGTACTTGAAAAAGTAGATAGTCAAGAAAATTTGTAGGAGAAGTTTGGGGATTGCCTGTACACTAAAGGTATGTACAAATTATCTCAAGTGGCTGAATTATTACAGCTTAATGTTCCCCTCTCCCCAACTGAGATGCAGTACCTGACCATACTCCTGACCAGTTGCAATGGCAAAGTAAAATATATTTGTCTGAACCAACATAAATGCCAACATGGTTCAACCAGGCAAATTTTACTCTGGAACTGCACTGATAATTACTGTAGCAACTTTACTGGTAACCTATTAAGTTGAGGCTTGACTTGAATCATACCCTAATACCAATAAATTTGGCTTGGTGCTATTGGAGACACACTGCCTTTCCATGGATTGAAACAGTTTATCAGTTTCAATGGCTTATAATGATAAACCAGGTTATATAATGGTGCATATCAAGCTGTCCCCAGCAGACTTGCACCAGTTCATATAGCCAGGTTTTCAAATCATGTTGAAGAGCTCTAAATTTTAAACCTCAGTCTCCCTAAGACTTAAAGCACACTTAGTCAATGAATGTGCAAACCAGAGCAAACTGGGGTAACTTCCTGCAGGTGAATGGAAATCTAGTGCAAACTAAAGTAGCCTTTGCCTCTTGTTATTAAAATTAAACTCTGTGATAAGCAACACTTCAGGCGAGCATCTCAAAACTGACTGCGTAATTTCAGGGGCTCAGTGGGAACAACGATCGGAAATCCCTGTAGGCACTTTTATAAAAACACCCCCTATGACTGTAGCTAAAATGCAGAAAACAATTCAGGTGAAAAATTAAAAGGAAAACTCTAGAAAGCTTAGGTGAGGCGCAGCTGCTAATCAGTCCAAAAGGGTGGGGAAGATAATTTATTGCTATAAAGTGGACTTATGTTCCCTTACCTGTGAATGTTATCATCTTTGATAAGCCATATGCATGCATATTTTATATTTCTAAGTTAAAAAGCAAAGTACAATCTTATAATAAAAAAAAAAAAGCCCACTAACTGCAAAGCCAGGTTGCCCATGGAGGCAGGTGTGTGTGTTAATGAAACGCTGCTTGCCCCAAAGAGCCTGCCTTTATAGCCTGGTCACGAGCTGAAGTTACTGTAAACATGGCCTTCTAAAGTCACCAAAAAAGTTCAGCACCCCTTGCAGGAAGGATCAGTTTACACCATCTAATTTTTCTGTCTGACTAATACATTAAGTCAGATATCGTTTCCTGCTCACAGACCGTTTATCCATTCAACCAAGCTTTCTCTCTGTCCTCTTCTGGATTACTTCTTGAATCTTTCTGCCCCTTTTCTGTTCCCTGTTTTTCCACTGTGCTCATTATTTTTCCCACAGGCCACTTCCCCTGAGCTTTTTCCATTATGAAGCTGAACACCTTCATGGGTATCTGCAATTCCCTCTGGCCCAAATCCTGAGAGACCCATTCAGTTTATATTCCAGAAAATTTCTATCATAGCCACTGGGAACACTGAGCTTCCAGCACATCTCAGGATCTGACCAGCAGAAAAAGCTCAGTTATCCCATCTGCAGGGAGGAGAGTAAATCGGTGGCCAGACTCCAGAGATGGGGATAAGCTCACTGTCCTTTGGTGATGGGCACACAAAATCTCCACTACAACAGCGAGGAATGGGAATGCTCTGTGGTGTGACGAGTTGTCTGTCCCTGGGCAAAGCAGCACAAAATACTGTTTCCTGTTATGCTCCTGTGCTTATATTGTACAGAACAATTTCTGGGCACAGAATGGCTGTTCTTGCTACCAGAGAGACATTAGCCAAAACACTTAGGATTAAGGGAAGGCAAGGAAGAAGGGGATAGTTTTAAAAAAACAAAGGTTGCCACTATGGTGAGAGAACAGTATCACCAAGTGCCTGCAGCACTGTATTAGTCTGCTGGGAAATGGGCTAATTGTACTTCTCTGGGAAGTGGAGAAAATTTTGTATGTGCTGCCCACACCCCCACACTGCCCACAGGGGGCAACAGTGCCCAAAATCTCTGAAGATGGGCAATATCTGACGAACCCCAGCCCCCCAGCAAGGGGTGGCTCTGATCCAGACACCTGTCCACTCACCCAGTCTGAATTTGGCTTATTCTCAATGGGTGAATTTGGGAAGGCTTACTCCAGGAAATCTACCACTGATTTCAGCTGGATTTTACAGCCTCCATGGTCTAGACCTGGAGAGCTTGCAGTGGACTGTGGTGGGTGTCTGCCTCTCTCTCACTGTGTCACGGGGCTTGAAGGAGAGGGTGTCCTATCAGCTCATATGCTGTGAGTCTGCAGCCCCTTGGATGATCCTGGCTGGAATTTCACTAGTCCCAGTAAAGCTCTCTGCAGACAGAAAGGGGAAATAGCTCTGCGCTCTGTTCCCCTCCTGCACCCAAACATGGTATCTGCGTCCAGGGAACAATGACTTAAAAAGGACTTCAAAAACAGGCATTATTTGTCATCTGGAAGAGCTATAAAAAGAAACACTTCTCAAGTAGTGAGTGTGAATACCATTACTTTACAGATTCAAGGGAAAAAAAGCAGATAACCTTGGGGAGACCCGACCTTCAAACAGGTTCAAATAACTTTACCATGCTTTCCCTTCCTCTCTCCCACACAAGCACAAAATTACATACATGCACATGTTCCCACACATATATACTCCCACATAGACACAAATTTGTAGACATGCATATGCCCTCTGTCCCAAACACACAAAAAGCCTCTTGCACATGTTATCATGCACAGGCACTTGTCCACATTCACATGTTTCCACACATTTTTCTGCACTTGCAATAGCACCACTCTCATGTGTGCGGACACACACAAAGCATAATACATAAACTCAGTATGATAACTGCAGAAGAAAGATCAGACCTCTCAATGCTGTGTGTGTTGGAATTTATTTTGGAAAGGAATTCCAGTGTTTGTTCCATACCCAGAGTGTTTGGATCATCAGAATATAATCTGTGAATTTACATAGTTAAAAATCAGACTACCTAAAAAAATAAAAGCCCTTACTTTTGCAGTTTCTTGTCCCTTCAAATCCAGCTTTCTAGGCAGTCTGGATCAGCAACAGATCCTAACAATACTTTCAGTGAGAGGTGCACGCCTGTCTGAGGAGATTTGCTAACTGTGCAGAGATTCACATCCAGAGCAGAACTTTGCAGGATGTTGATATTGCAGTCAAGCCCTTGATCTGAGACTGGGGCAGATCTGTGTGGCTGTTCTCTCATGTACTCCTCATTTTGTGACTGGCCACCTTTATGCACTTTGCATGTGCTGGGGGCACACCTATGATCCTCCATCAGCTACGCCACACATCCATCTTGCAATCATGCAAAGTACCAAATCCAAGGAGGAGATTCAGAACAACTCAGTTAAATTCTCAAAGCTGGAGGGTATGGCTACACACTGTGTCCTCTTTTTGCCAGAATCAACTGAGAAACATTCTTCTCTATGATTTTCAACATCAGCTGAATATTCTGCTCAGGTGGGACCTGCTTAAGTCCTTGGCAATGCTAACAACAATGCTGTCTACTTCTCTACTTCCTTCTATGCAAGTATCTCAAAGTTCAATGCACATGCTCAGTGGCCTTATTCTCCGGTGTATTTGGCACCTTGACTATACAGTGATTTTGACTTGAGGTACAGGTGTTCAGTAGTTCAGAAAACCAGATCCTACCAGCTCACCTCACAGCGCAGAGACAGACAATGGTAAGTTTCCTACCCCAGCCTGTTATCTCAGACAAAGTCATTGTACTGTGGCATATGGACATGGTGTATGTTTTGAAAATAAAATCCTATATAAAGCATGGTTTATTTCACAACTATGTTATCCAAGTAAAAGAATGTGGAAATGTTTTCCCTCGAACCACGCCGCAAAGCAGTGGCACAGCAGGGTAAGGAATTCAGAAATCCTGTTTCCTAGATCCTGCTATAATCATTAGATAATATACAGTGTCCCTCCTTCCTAGGGAAAACAATGATTTCATCCTTTCCTTAGAGGGTGAGTTTGGTGGAAGGTAGGGCTATAACCGGCTTTGCATTTGCTTCTACTGCAGAACCAGGTATGCCACTGCATATCTCATCTGGAACTCACTCAGCTTAATTTCAAAAGACTGGATAACACCCATGCTGAACTTTTCCTTTCTGTGGTTTAACTCCGATCTGCATCGTCGTCTGGGAAAATGCAATGAAATCAATACAATTACTTTATATTTTACCTACTGCCATGAGGCCCAAAATTCAGTGCTTTGTGAATTTTGGTGGTATTTAGTAAAAATTTCATGTCAGCTAGTAAAAATAGCCTCATTCAGGCAAAATAAATCTAGGAAAGAAATTTAGTGTATGGTCACAGTTCTCAGAACTGCAACACGAAGGAGAAACATTGGGGTTGATGGGGTTGATGTCCTGCTAAGATCCTCTCTCAGGTGGGAGTAAGCCTAGGCAGTACTGTGCTAGCTTACACCATCTCAGGTGTCTTTTCAAGGTTTGTCTGAAGGCTGGTAAAAGTAAGAGGCACTCATGAGTGTGAGAGCTATCCTGCTGCCTCTCTACCTGCAGTCATTGATACCTGGGAAAAATCATACTTGAATTTGAAAGGCATGAGGTGCTACTGTGGCCAAAGCAAAGCTCCTCATGCCATTGCAGTTGCCATAGGGGATACAGCAACATTTATTGCATGGCTTCATGCAAAAAGGGGAAGGTTGCAAGGCAGAGAGAATACAGAACAGGATCCAGTGCTCAACTGCTTGTTTCTGCTGTCTTCTGCAAAAAGAGAGAAAAGGCCTTTGCAGGGTCAGACAGCAACTGCAAAACTCGGGACAAAAACCCACAGCCCAGTTCTACCCGCCTCCATACACACCCAGAAACCTCAGCTGCTGACTCCATGCAGCTGCTGCTGAGGCTCTGAGGAGTCACAGGGTAAAAAAATCTACTTCTGGAGTGCTCACAGCACAGGCTGGCTTGGGGCTGGGGTGGCAGCCTCTGGAGTGAGAGCCACTGAAGTGGTCCTGCTCTGTCATACAGGGCTCTGCAAATCCACAGGGCTCTAAGTTCCAGGTTTTAAACTGCACTTGCTGTCCTGGAGAGTTGACACAACAGTGGTCCAGCACCAGTGCTCTTTCTGGCAGTCACAACGCAGTGTTTTCTCCAGTTCCCAACCAAAGCTAGCCAAGCCATCCAAAACCTGGTGAAGACTTTTCTTACTTCTGCTTTCTGTGGCAACAGTACAACTGTCCTTACAGAACAGACTTACCTGCTCTTCAGTGGGTTTGGCAAAGGGAGTGATCATACTTTTTGTACTTTTATTGCCCACCGCAAGGGAAGCAGTCAGGAAAATCAGGAGGTTGAAACGAAGAAGACAGACTGCAAGGCCAGTCTGTTGGTACCAGAGTTTTTGCTGCTGGTCTAAAAGGTCTTATCTTACCATAAACTTTGACCAGAGAGAACGGAGCTGCTGTGAAAATGAGAAGCAATGTCAACTGTCACATGAAATATGCCAATGAGAAGAGTTGCCTGGACTCTGAGAAGCTCTTTGGGTCAGAAAGCAATGCCTGGCCTGTGAAAATGTTTCTACTGGCCCAGACATCAATAGAAATGTTTTTACTGACTTTCAGAGAGAGCAAGAATACTCCATGGCCTGGATGACTGCTAGAAATGCCTGTCTTGGTTAACTACTAAAAGGTTGTTTCAACTTGTAAAACAATGGGAAGATCCCTCTCAGTAGGTCCGGCTGACTTGCAGAGAGCCCCTTTTGGCTGAAGAGTCAGCTAGGAAGGCCTGTGCCTTGCTGAGTCTCAGACTACTTCCAGCTTTAGAACAGAAATGATGTTGAGACCTTCACAGTTTGCTCCAGAGGATGTGGCAAAAGGTCTCCAGAAATCTTGTGAATGGCCAGTTGTGTCACTGAGCGCTGCCTGCCTCTGCTGGCATCATGGATGTGATAAAAATCTTGCAGTGGAACGGCAGCGAAGCAGAAATTAAAAAAAAAAAAAAGAAAAAACCACTCTAGTGCCTGACATTCTTTTTAGGATGCCAATAAAAGATAATGTTACCTGTAAAATGTGCAAGCTGCTTCTAGCACTGTGCCTCTCTCCTCTCCTACGCCCTTCTTCTGAATTTGTACTACCCCTGCGATGGACAGAAACTCAGGAGAAAAGAGTACCAGGGCAAGAATGTCACAGACGGACCCTCAAGAGTAAATCAACAGTTAAAGATACCAGTCAGTGAGAGAGGTGCTGAGAATCTGACAGCTTTGCCTCCTGCACCATTTACAGCCTTGGTGGTTCCAGGGAAGCTTTTGCACTCTCTGATTGAGTTTTGGATCAAGCTTTACCTCGGTGGATTTTCTAACATCCATGTCAAATATGGACAGGTATGAGAAAAGATGGGGCATATTAGGCTGGGAGATATGAAACACAGTCAGCACAGCAGAGCAGACCCACTGTGTCAAATTCAGCTCTGAAAGTGCTCCAGTGGGTTGTTTGTCCCAGTGTGAGCTGTTTCAGCTGCCTCACACTCATGCATAGTGAGAAGTTCAAGGACAAATGCTTTGATTTGGAAAAATTTTCCTGTTTGCCAGAGACATAAACTATATAGTGAGGTGCTCAGAAAGTTTGGCTGCACCTCTCTTTGGTTCAGTTTTCCTGTGCATTTGGGATGCTCCTGCTATTGGGATCTCCATATGTAATATAGATTAAATACGACTTTGTGCTGATGCAGTGAATTTCATCAGAGGATCTCACAGCGTTTGCAAATTAATTAATTAAACTCTCATGGCACCCTACTGCTAGTATCACCATCTTATTTAGATGGCAACGGAGGCACTGAGAAAGAGCTGCCTTATTCTGGACCACCCAGAAGGTCTGCAGAAAAGCTGGAAAAAGAGCTCTGCAGGCCTGATGCTAAGTCCCTTCTTCCACCGACTCGACCAATTCCCTCCCTGCCCATTATCACACAGGCTAAGGATCTCTGTTGCAGCCTAACATAACATGAAATAGTTCAGCAGAGGAGATTTTTGTGGGAGGACACAGAATTGCTTTTGGGCACCAAAGTATAATTAGGAGGGGTCCAGGGGAGAAAAAGCAGAGGTATTCCTTGGTCTGAATTGAATTGTACAGATAATGCCTACAAGACTTTTCTAACTCTGGCAGAGGACACCTTGGACTTGAGCTTTGCTGCTTTCATCTGCCTTGCAGCGCCTCCAGTGAACAGGATTTATCTGAAAGAGGCATTTTCCCTGTGGGAAGCTGCTGTGGTGCCTTTAAGATTTGGAGTGATGCCCTCTGAAAGGGAAGCAAGAATATTTCAGAGGGACTCTCTCCTTCAGGAAAAAAACCCAAACTGTGTCTTTCCAAGACGGGGTCAACTCCTCAGCCCTTTATCTGGAAGCACTTACTACACAATTAATGGAAGGAACTCTCATCAAATGAGGGACAAATCATAAAATTAGGGAGATGGAAATTAGGCATGGACAAATGATCCAGGTGCAGGGGAGATTTATGGGGGAGGTTGTATCATAGCTAATGATTTCTGCTAATGATCCTCCAAAGTATAAAGTGGCACAGAGCCCACTCTCAATGGGACGAGAGAAAATCCTGTGTGCAGAGTGAAGGGCATTCCTCTCGGGAGGGGAAGCCAGACCCACAGCACGGCAGTAGCATCAGACCAGTCTCTCCATCTCCTAACCCAGAGATGCTGGTTGTGGAACTTCCCAGCCAGAGGGCTGCAAGAACAGTGGGGGCCTCTCTACCATGATGAAAGTCACCCAAAAAGCAGCACCTTTTCCTGTGCCTCTCCCTTAGCAGCTTCCAAGAACATCCTATCCCAACTCTCTACACCATCTTCTTTTTCCTGAAAGTAGCTTCTGACAAAGCACTCAACTAGATGGAGGTTTCCCTGCCATCACCACCAAACTGAGCTGGAATCTCACTGCTAAAAATGTGGAAGGGGGACCTGATCCTTCCCAGCTCTCCTCTCTCCTGCAACCTACCTATGCCAGTCACGTAAACAATGGGAACAAAACAAGGTGTGTCAAGTTAAGCTCTTGTGTTCACCAGAAAGGGTCTGCCTCAAGTGGTAAGACATTTCATTAACTCTTTCATTTTGTATTTGGAAATCTCTCCCACTGATAGCTATTTCACCCTGCAGAGCAGCAGAGCACCATCATAA
The DNA here is from genome assembly GCF_000737465.1 of Haliaeetus leucocephalus. Taxonomy (NCBI): domain Eukaryota; kingdom Metazoa; phylum Chordata; class Aves; order Accipitriformes; family Accipitridae; genus Haliaeetus; species Haliaeetus leucocephalus. The sequence continues at coordinate 4,026,078 of NW_010972992.1, read as the reverse complement.
CCCTGAAAGCCACTGCTTTGACTCTAGCAGAGATGAGGTGAGCTGTGTGCTCTTCACCAAGACTTATAGCTGGCACAGAGTAGACCTTTGCTTCCTGGCATTACATCCCTCCTTATTGCATTTCTCACCTGAAGAGGCTGAGCCTCAGCCTGCAGCAGCTACAAGCTTTCCACACAACCAGAGCTCCTTGTGGCATCTGTACCAGTGTGGGCTTGCCTAAACCAGCATTTGTCTGTTGTTCCTTGTACCAAGCCTTCACTGATGCCCTCTGCTATGTCAGCCTCTAACTTCTGGTAAAATCTGGGTCTAGAACGGTTGGGAACACCCTTTGCTACCTTTTGTGATGAGGGGTATAGTCCCAAGAAATGATGCTCTAGAAAACTGGGTTCTATGCTTGGCTCTGCCCCTAGGAATGACATACCACCTCTTGGTGCCTCTGTGAAAATAATTATCGTTGTGAAATGAAAATCATGATCCTGACCTGCTTCACACAAAGCTTTGAGATCTAGGGATAACAACAAAGAGGTGTTCTTGCTAGCTAATCCAAGTAGAGGATGTTATTAATGATTTGTAACAATCAGACCCTCAGCAAGAAATGCAGCAACTATTTTCAGCCACAAAGGCAGCATTATTCCAAAACTTAAGAATGCTTTTCACAGAAAATGGAAATTATAGGATCTGAGTTTTTGGAACAAAATATAGGATGGGAGAGTAAGGGGGCTGGGGTTCCTTTCCTACTGTCGGGGAAAGGGAAAAAAAAAAAAAAGGACAATTAAAGCCGTGCTGCCCTGCGTTCCCCTGGGAGCCCCGTCCTGCCAGCTCCAGTGATTGGTAGTTTGGACTATTACTTCACTGTTCTTGGAGTAATAAAAATTCCTGGTGAGTTTCATTTGGAGCTCTGATCACGAATGGCACAATGATTCACAGAAATATGGGTAGGACTGGATGCCAAAACAGTACCAAGTAAAATCTGCTGAGCTGGTGGGTTCATGCATTGTGGGTTGTGTTTCTCCCCCCTCAACACCCCCGAAGGAATTGGATCTATCTGCTACAGGAAAGAGGTGAAACAATGAGGGAATGGGGGAAAAATGTGAAAGAGAAAGAAAAAAGATTTGAGACTATGAAGACAGAGGACATGGAGATAATGGGAGTAGAGAGCTAGACTGAACACTGCAGGAGGAAATTGCAGTGGCTTAAATCAGTAGGTCACTAGACATCTGGGTCATTGATAGATGTTAGCAACTGATATTGTGAAGTGATACATGTAGAAAAGACATAAAGGAGTTATTCTGGGTCTTAAGGCATATAGCAACCCAGGAGACAGAAGGAGAGAGTTAATTTTGTTTGTCCAGTCTCTCAATGACCCCCTCCAATGTCTACTAGCACAGCAGACTCCTCTTCAGGGCTTGTTTCTGTTTATGCCCTGCTGGATGTATCCAAAACTTGGACCATATAACAAGAAGTATCTCCTTCCTTCAGCATTGTCATTAATTACAGTCAGGGTCCCGGTCTAGTCTGTAATTTGGTACACAGAGTTTGCTTCAAAAGCCCTTTTGTACCCACAGCCTTTGAAGGAATAGAGTCTTTACAGAGACCAAAGAGAGCTTCAAGTTTTCCCCTGCTCCTGGTAAGAAGAGTTTCGATTAACACTGACTGCAGTCATAAGCCATACACCTCAGAGAAGTGTCTCAAAGAAAGGAAAAGATTGCAGGATTAATGAACAAGGAGAGAAGGGTGGTTAAAAATGAAGAATGTGGAAAATAAAATGTTCCCTAATATTATCTTTGTGTCTTTTTTTCTCTCTCCTGTATCTTTGCCCTCTCCTTAAGCCTGATAGAATGAGGAATCTCTCAGTTTTGGTTTGTGGTTTTTTTTTTTCCTATAGGAATTCTCGTTTCCTACCTCTTTTCTTTTTTCCTATCTCCCTGTGAGAAGAGGTGAGGTTGAACAGTTCTCCTATAACTAAGACAACATTCATCATAATCATCTTCCCAGATCTGCTCTCACCCAATGCAACAAAACCCCACATCAAGTGAAGTTCTCTATACCTGTGGCAGGGAAACGAGCCTTCACGAGACCCCGCACAATATTTGTGATTGCCAGTCTAAGATTCAACACTGATGGACAGCAGCAGTACAAAACATTTCAGATGGACAGACATACAGATAATGTTTTGTGCCTAAATAAAAACCCTAATGAATAGGCAAAGCTGTTGTAAACTTCCCTTTCCTTTTATCAACCTGGTCTGGGGTTGGTTTTGCGCCCTGATTAAGCAGAATGAGCAGTACAATCTGAACAAGACTGACCTGATGAGGAAAAGGGTCGGGGTGAAAAGGGTCAATGTAAAGTCTATACATTAAAACCTACAGTCTAAGTACCTTCTCTCCAATTCTCTCTCTCTCTCTCAAAAAAGAAAGGAAGAAAACCCCAAACCCCAAACTAAATAACCTCTATTTATTGTTCTCGCACAGCATGCCCAGGAAAGTATTTTACATACTGCCAAATTTTCTCTCTTGGTGCCTACACCTTTGCCAACCTGTGCAGTGCTCAGCTTTCCCACATTTTCTCATTGTGGAAATGGATGCTCAGCTGAAATTGCTCTGCAGGGCTAACACCCAGTAGGTACTGGCTCTGGTGACACAGGAAGTGATGCTTTTCCCCACTCACATCAAATCACTTCCAGAGCAATGTTTCAGCATGTTATGAGGGTCACAAAGAGGTATTTCTTGGATGAGCTCTGACTAGCAGAGGTCCTTAGCGTCATTAAGTTCTCACCAAAATAGGAATTTTATCTTTTGCATCCTAGCCAGAGTTAGGACTGACTGCCTTTCTCAGTCTGCCCTGCTTTTTTCTAAATCCCAGCCACCATATCTACCAGGTACTCTGTTTCTAATAGAAGTGTAAATTTCCTCCCAAAAGGGATCAATGAGATCATCTAACCAACTGAGATTAGCTGTGCAGAGATCACCATGCTGTGTGTAGAGTACTAGTTCACAGTTCAGTAGGATCTCGTCCTGAATTCCTGTTGTTGCTGACCCATGCTCTCTTGGGCCAGCTCCTTCAACACGTTCAAGGAAAGTTCATATTTCAGTCATCACTTGATTTTGCCTTAGGGTAGAGGATGGACTACATACTTTCCTCCCTCCCAGGAGACTTCTCTGTCCATTTCTATGATTATCACACCAGAAAGGATCCCTTTAGGTCAAGCTCAAAACCACCTTGAGTTTCTTTCTAAGAAGAATAGTGTACATGTTAGCCCACTCATTATGCATTTTTCCTGCTGCATCTCCATGTTTTACTCCCTCAAGGGTATTACAAGTTCTGACCATATGATTGTACTGCTGCAGCCCTTACGCAGAGAGACCCCCTGAAATAAATAGCAGCATAGCATCCTGAGCCTGCTGGATGCTGAGACCTTCCAGCCATGGGTTACAGGACTGTATATATTGTGCGATTTGTATGTCCACAGTGGTATTGATCACAGCATTTGTAATGTTTCTCTATATACAAAGAGCAAACCGATGCTGTCAGTCAGAATAACATTCATTTTAGATTACATGAACAAACTAACTATAAGCAAAATCTCCATGAGACAGCTCTGTGTGTGAGCATGTATGTCTCTTTTTCTTCCTCTGTCCTCTGGCATGCTGCAATGAAATTAACACAAAATAGTCCTTAAGAGCTAACAAAGTGCAATTAATGCTTAGCTCTCATGTAATGCTTTTCATTTGCGAATCTCATGGCAAACTTCATTACCCATATTGCACAGGCAGGGTAGCTGGGGCATGGAGGGACAAGGCGGTATGCCCAAGGCTGCAGAAGAAGTGAGTGGCAGGGCTGGAGAGAGTCCCTTGTGACCCTCAACTCCCAGATCCCTCAAAGCCCACCAGTCATACAGCTATGCACAATGCAGGCAGACAAACACACAGGTAAGACCTACTGTTGGAACAGATGAAAGGCCCTTCTCTTTGCAGGTCTGCTCTTTAACTTCTTTGTCCTCTTGTCAGATTTTATTCCTAAACCCAGATGGACCTGATTATTGTGATTACTCACACATCACTGTAAGGTGAAATATACAGCTTCACCCCACTGACTAAGAAAAATAAATAGGACTCTCTCCCCACCACCCACACCCACTCCCACACTTCCCTCCGAACTTGAAATAAAAAACCTGCAAAAAGATTCCCGATGGCTTTGTCAGGGAGGGGGGATGGTGAGGATTGGTACAGTATATAACATCTCAGCTCTCCCGGATCAGTCACGCTTCCTAATTCAATAAGGTGAGAAGGAGCATAATTTGATCATATTTGTTTTGCATCACTGCAAAAACAGAAAATGAGGGGCTGCAGAGCCGCACCAATTTACTTCATCCGACCTTGATTAAAAGAAAATTAATTGCCGCATCTCTCAGGATATCTCAGGCAGCAGCCAATGGCTCTCCAGAATGGCACAAAAAAAAAAAAAAAAGAAAGAGGAAAAAAAGAAGGAAAAATACAGGGAGCAAGGCACAGAAAATCTTTGCCCTTTCATCTCGTAGCACAACTGTCTTATTGGAAGTGTTGGCAGGCTGAAGGAAAAATCCAAGTGCTCAGGAAATCATGGGGAAGTCAACACAGGTTTGCCAGGGTTTTCAGCCTAAATTTCCCTTCTGTGTTTACCACTGGATTCCCAACTGTTGGGGATTGTACCAGTCTCACAAGGTCTGTCTTGTGAGGCTGCAGGAGCAAAGCTGGGAGGATGTCAAGGCAAGACTTGGCTTAGGGCAGCTGGTAATAGGACACAGAGGCTTTTCTTGCTATACTTCCCCATTCACTCAGAGCCAGGTCTATGCTAGAAATTATTTATGGTAATGTCAATTAGGGCCATGATTTTTTAACTGTATTTCTACACTGTGAAAAGCTGTAGTGTAGTTGCAGTGATACAGGAACCAAAGTGCTTTTACCAAGATAGCTGATTTCCCTCAAGAAACGAATTTAAGTCATGCCAAGCCAACAAAAGCACTCTTTGGCTGATCCAAGCTCTGTCTCACTAGTAGGATGTACTGACAGCAATACCAGCCAACATGTTCTAGTGTCAATTAGGAAAGACAGTAAGATGGTGTAATGAGTCTGGGATAGTCTTAAAGAAAGAAAGGGGAATACATTTCAAGTATTATTCCAATACCCTTTCAAGGGGTATTCAAAAGGGCTAGCTTTTGCCCAGTGAACTTTAGCCTTAACCTTTCAAAGCCAAGGAAGAAAACAGGCTACCCCAGAGGGTGAATCAGTGGCTAGGTTGGCTTCTACTCTGAACTGCCATCTAGGCAAGTATGCCTCTCTCTGTGTTCGCACAGGGAACAGAGAGATTAACCTCAATAAGCTAAAGATAGCCTCTGTGAGCAGTCCCCATAAAGACTCCACCTAGAGGGAAGAACCTTTCAAAGACTCGCTCACACTGTAAAGTCAGTGACTCCCCAAATGGCACTTCCTACTGAGGTACAAAGCAAAAAAAGTGTCTGTGTTCAAGACAACATACGTGTGTCTTTTTCTTGTTCGGTCCTTTGGATTCAGCCATCTGAGTCACTATTTAGTGGAGAGAGGTCGGACATTAGTTCCTATTAGCTGGCTATGCTCCATGCTGTAGGTGCTACTGTATGCTCTTTTTGACAATTTCAGCAGGGGCCAGTGCCTAAATAAACAGCGAGGATTTCTCTTGACCTTGCTTCTATTGACAGGATGCAAAGGGATGAGAATCAGCAGCTGAGCTAATGGCTGCCCATGCCCTCGCCCATCCTGTCCACACTGCTGCCCAGGCTTCCCATTCTCTGGCTACCTGGAGACCTTGCAAGCCCTCAGCCTGGGAACTTTCACCAGCACTAAACTCTCACACAAAATTTCTGATGGGAAAAAAAGATGACGACTGTGGCTGATCCAGTGCAATTATCAGATCAGAAGTGCCTGCTGCAATCCCACTCAAATCTGTATTAAAAATTCATTTCAAGTGTTCTTTTTTTTTTTCTTTAGCTGCAAGTAGAAGAATTTACCCAGCTGTTTTATTAGGAAATTAAAGGGCACATTTTTCTAAGCAATGCACTGGAATTTAGATGGACCATAACCATGACTAGTGTTAATGTGAGAAAGGATATATCTGTCCTCAACATCCAACTATCCATCCCACTGCACACATTGCTGTATTAGCTATAACCCAAGCAATGCTAAATCTTAGACTCTTAATATCATAGGAATATAGGATTAGAAGGGACCTCTAGAGGTCACTTAGTCTGGCCACTTCTATGCAGGACCAACTATAGCTACATCATTCTTGTTTGCCTAGCCTGTTCTTAAAATCTTCTTTTGATGGAGATTGTACAACCTACCTAGACAATCTATTCCAATGTTTAACTATCCTTATCGTAAGAAAGTTTTTCCTAATGGCTAACCTAAATCTTTCTCGCTGGAATTTAAGGCCATTATTTCTTGCAATTTAATTCCTACTTCCTGGGCCTCATCCTTTACATAAGAACATTTCTGCAAAAGTCTCAAAGTTTTCATAATTTAACATTTCCAAATTCCATCCTGATAAAGGTCAATCTATTGCACACAGAAAACAGGAGAGACATCCAGTTCCTTCTGAGGTAAAAAGGAAACCAAACAGCTCATTCCACCGACAGAAAACTTTTGTGCCACAGAAGATTCCCATTTAAGAAAGAAACTGCAATGTTTTAAAATTGTGTTTTTACAAATAAATTCAAGGCAATGTGTTTGTTCTTTCCATGTTATCCCTACTGGAAAACTGTAGCTTACGGTATCACACAATCTGTTGTTTTGGAATGGGTGGTAAATGTCAAGGAAAAAAAAAAAGGCACAAATATTTGCTAGAGAGTCCTGATTTAAACACAAATACTTTGGGCAGCCCATAGGCCTGTCCTGGTCCCTGAAATCAAAGGAATGATCCCCACTGCGGTTTGATTCACGCACAAAGTAGTCACAGATTTTACCGGTTCCCAGCTGCAGACTAGGTAATAATTAGGATGGATGAGTACAAAGAGCAAAACTGGAATCAGATCTGATTTTCTCAGTGTTCCAAGATGCAGAGATATAAACCTTTGATTTGGGCTGTTACAGAGCTTTACAATAGCAACCACAAGGCCCAAAGACAAGATGAGGGGCTACATGGTGTCTAGTTCCATACTAACTCCCCCAAGCAGCAATATGCCAATGAAAGCCCCAGTGCCAAAAATGAGTGCTTCCCATTTGGACTCCTGCAGTCCCACTTATGTTTCCCAGATTACAGGAAAATTTTATTTCACTTATGAAATGGTGAGAATCTGCTTGTTTAAATTAACTGCTCCTTTGGGTGCTTTTGCTGGGCAGTCTTGTAGAGAAAAGAACAGTTTTAAGCTCTGATTCTGCAAAATTTGAGGTGGCACTTAGCAATAAGTAATGCTGTGCAAACCCATCAAGTCATACTGAGGCCAAAAAGGGTCTTCCTGCACCAGAACTTAAGCCTGTCTATAAGTATGTGAAGAATCAGAGACCAAAAGAGCAGTGTGGGGAAACAAACACACTTTATACATGAAATCAAATTAGCACTCTTATGGTGACGCAGACAGTAGAGTCAACCAACCATGAGAGTTACAGTGGAATCAACTTAATTAGCACTCCTGTTTTTAACAGAGCAGTCCATCTCCTCTAGAAAAACCCTATAGACTTTAATGGAAATGGAGTTCCATGGAAGTTTTCCTAAAACCCTCCAGTCAAATGGAGAATGAGGTCCAATTCAGCTTTTGAACCATTCTACAGCTTGCTATAGGAAAGACTGAATTCTGTACTGAGTGGACATAGTCCATCAATAGAATATATGCAAACACACACAGTGCACACAAGTATGTGTAGATACACAGGCAAAGTTTGTAAACTAAGAATTTGCAAGCTACTGTAGATCTCAACAAGGGGTCATACAGGAACTTGCACGGGACTTTTGCTCAGTATGTATAATTTGCACAAACATTTGTGTAAAAGTAGTATGAATTTTTGATTACAATTTAGGGATGCATATGAAACCTAAGATTACTTTAATAAAATATTTGTATATCTATAAATGAGTCTGCAGAAGTATTTCAAGTAGTGTAAGCACGGTGGGAACAGGCTATATTTATCACATGTTATTCTATGTGCAACATTTAAGTATACTATTCTAACTATTTGTGTGATACATACCAGGTCTGACTGCTTTTATTCTGAGTGTGTACAGAGCATTGTATATAAAAGATAACAAGCGTGAGTATGCATATATGTACTGTGCACATGTAGCAAGCATATTTACGGACTCTGCTGTGTGTGTATGCATGAATGCACATATGTGCACATAAGCATGTGTCTGCAGTGTATGAGATGCAGTGGGGGACCTAATATCATTGCAACCACATGTGCTCTTATATAGAACATGTGTCTCAGAAAAAAATCATCCTGATGTTCTTTCTCTGCTCTCCAAGGTTAACTTAAATAAAAGAAAGCAAGCAGTTTCCCTTCTCAATAATTCATGGCTTGCTTTAATAGCCCATCTTAAAAACATACATAATTTCCCCCAATTTTCTGATACACTAATTACCTAGCTCTAAAGCCAATGGAGTTATGTATTTGACCTAAGTGATACATTATCTGGAAACCCCTTCTAGCCCACACACAGAACCATTTGCTTTCAGCATCCGTCACTTTTGATTTTCTTGGTGTTTGTCACCATCTATCACTTGAGCTTCCAGGTCCTGATCCTGCTTAGACTGGAGTCAACAGTACAATTCCAGTGGGAGCAGGACTGGAGGAGCACCCAACTTTTCCTTTCGTCAACTCTGTTCCTTTCTTTTTTCTTTGCTGTGTAAAGTAGCTGGTAACAGCAATATATTGCACCGATACACTCAGGAGTCCCTCAAAGATCTCAAAGCACTCTAATAGACTACCCAGACAAGTATTTGCTAGCTCAGTAAATCTCAAACCACTTTCCAAAAGTTCATATTACTAGCCTCATTTTACAGATGATGAAACTGAGGCAACTGGCATAAAATGACCTGACTTCTTCCAATGGGCAAGGGACAGAACCAAGGAAGATGTGTTATCTCCTAAGCTCCCACTGAGGTTCCACCAGCTTGGCCACACTGCCTACCACTGCCCTTTCTGACACGCAGCTGTCTCTGTGGTGGAGCACAACTGCTGCTGAACAACCCACAAGAACAGTTAGGCCAGTGCAGCCTGGAATAGGAAACGAAAGAGTATCCTGTTTGTAGCTGAAAAGTGCCAGGGAAGTTTAAAGAGGTTGAATGCAGCTTCTCACACTGAAATTTGCCCACAACTGCCAGACTAAGACTATTATTATTGTGAAAAGTACCACTAGATCTTCCCTGTCAAACAGCAGGAAAGTCTTTGGAAGAGAAGATAACATCCCCACAGCACTGATCCAGACACTAACTGAATGATCTGCACCACTTCCCTAGCTTATTGTGTGGTGTCGAAATGGGAGCTCTTGAGAATGCCCTCAGTTGTGGGTGAAAAGTATCCGAAAATCTAGCCTTAGAAGAACAGAAGTTTTAAAGGTTATGGTTAGGGCATTTGTACAGTTCTTGTATCAGAGCAAAGTATGTAAACAGAAACCATTAACACAGTAAATAAGTCACATGTATGTAAGCATGTAATGTACTCTTTGCAGGTGAGGGAGTATATGGTGACTACCATGTGGGTACAGTGCTGTACAGCGTGACTCTCTGTCACCTACCAGAACTGAGAAGAGGAAGGGACTGAACACAGGACATTGAGCACAAAAAGGAAAAAGAAAAAAAAAAAATTACATTTGCTGGCAGGCAGCTGGAGCCAATTCTTATTCTTTTACAGATTGGCCACAAGGAGGGGACAAACAAGCCATTTCTGTCTTTCTTGCATTTCTGTAACGGGGTGTGTGGCTCTAGAGGAGGAATGTGTGCTACAACTTCAGTTCACATATGTACCTTCCACGTCCAATGGCCAAAACACATTGGTGCAATGCAGTGTGAATCCTCTACTTCCAAAACACAATCTGTGTGCAACATGGATTCAGTAAGCGTGTGTCGCAGAGTGTAGTAGGTGTGACTCTGTGTGCATGAGTATTATATGTGCTTCTGAGTACAGTAGGTGTGGTGTATATGTACAGTACAGCATGTGTTTGGATTCTGGGAGTAGGGGATGTTTAGTAATTAAATCCCTTTTCATCCTTCTGCACCTGTCTCCTTCTGAAAACTGAGAGAACAGACGTCAACCGGGACAAGGGCTGGATTGAATACAGCCAATTCTGAAATATTTATTAGCTTGTGACACCACTCAATGGAGGAGAAGGAATGCTGGCTAATCCGCCCAGCAAGTGCTCGCTTGGTGGAGGGGCATTTTTCTACAGTGCCTCATTATATTTCAACTACTGTCTACTTTGTCAAAAATGGTATCATTTTAATTTGTGTCTATATTTATTTTCAAATGCTTTTGCTAGTAACCAGAGATTTCAGAGCACTGGGTTCTGAATCTAGGCTTACCTCCTGGACACTCATGGCTTTTTGGCCATATTACAGAGCTGTTTCAGAGCTTCTGTTTTGTGAGTGTATGTTCTTCACATCGCACTCTTCTAACTGCCATTCACACCAGTGAGGACCATGCAAAGCACACTGAACAGAGAAGAGACATCTTAAATTCCCTGGTTTTGCATTCATACACCTGCCCATGTCTCAATTTGTAATGCAACATGAAGCTCTCCACAGCACCACAGATAGGAGTTGAAACCCAGATGTGAGCAATCCCTTGCTCTCACTAGCCCTGAGATTTCACATAAATTGAAGTTACATGCGCTTTCTTCAGGCTGTTGCAGGACACTGGTCAATGCCTTATGGTACAGTAGTTAGCAAATTTGCCTGATCAGTGACTATGAATTGACTTCAGCCTCAGGTATAACTGTGTAAGGTTATGGGGACCCAGATTTTAAGCTTCCTTACATTTCGGAGTTCTTGCATTTGGACTCTGGTTTTGAGTCACCATCTGTGCTGGCGAATGGATATGAGTTTTCACCAGCTTCTCTGAAAAGGTTCCTGACCCATATGGGGCCATTGCTGGTGAAATCCTGAAGTGTTGTGGCCTGCCTGTGGGGTGGTGCTGGACCTCCTTGTGCTCAGAGAACTTCATCAGTTTATTAAAGACTATCTTAACCAGCAAGACTCCTCCCATGAGGTTATGCATTATGTTTGAAACTGTTCGAACTACCACAGGCTGAGTTTGTATATATCCATTTACCTTCCTATATATATACAGGTAATGTATAGCTAGGCACTCCTGCATATATATGTGTATACATGTGCACAGGCAGGCATCCATCTTATAGCCATATGCTTGTATGCAAGCTTGACATTATCTTTGTTTGCTGTAAGTGACCACACCCTAATCCCTGAGAAATGATAATTTTTGAAGGTAAAACTACACCGGGGGGATGACAACCAAGGGCTTATAATGTCAGAGGAAGGGTTCAGATAGAGCAAAGATTACGGTCAGCTCTTGTAGCAGCAAACGGAAACATTAGTTTTCTTTTAAATGGGAGCTTATATACGTAGTTAGATGCCTTCTCAAAGACACTATCACTGGAGAGAGCTTGTCCTTTCCTGTTAAAGGGTCTTCAGTGCCCTTGGAGATAACTTCAGTCCAGAGGCTGACTTTAGTTGAGGGGAGGACTGGACTTTGATTTCTAGTGGAGAGCAAAATCTGCCCACACGAAAAGCCTCTGCATGCAGAGACTTCCTGGGAAGGAACTTTCTCTTCACCAAAGTAGAAAATATCCAGTGATCCTCATGGAACTCAGAAGTAACCTTGTCTTTAGGATCTCTTGGGGATTTGACAGATGCCAGCTAGATGCAGATGCTGCAGATCCCTGAATAAGAATGGGGGTTAAAAAGTTTTCTTACCAGCACTGCGCAAAAAAAGAAAAATTAAAAAAAAAGGCAAGACTGACAACAAATCCCACTGTGTGAGGCTTATTCTGGATGGTTTTGGCATGATGCATCGTTGCAACAATTGTGCTTGAGCAGTAATTAGACGTGGCCCTGGGGGACTGCAAGTGCATTAGAAGGGACGAGGCTCACCATGAGCCAAATGGCTGCTCTTATTGTTCTCCGCAGGGTACTTAGGATGTTCTTAGAACCAAATCCTTCCATAATGATGCAGAAAAGGGACTGCAGCATGAGATCTGCAGCACCACCACCAATTCCCTACATTTGATAAAATTCACTCATTTTAGCACTTGCGCATGCTCCACTCGCCTACTTATGACTACATGGACAAGTGCAATTCATCATGGTGGAGCAACCTGACATGGTTTCTACATCACAGCAATGTGCTCACACTCTTGCAAACTGTGTGCTAGATACGTAATAACAAATATTCTTTAAAGCCATTTTCGGTGTCAAGAATGGACAGCATGAAGCTTGAAAGCCAAAAGACCTGATGTCCCATTGATTATTCATTATGATTGTCTCCACACCCACTGATAACATTTAATCCCTTTTCCATTTGATCACATTGGGTTCCTCATATCTGTTGACCATATTAAACCTCTTGGTTGTGGAATTATTCTGTTTGTCCCATAGTACACCATCACACTAGCTTCAAAACACTGGAGCACATATTGATTGTACCAGGTATTCCCCATTACACCGATTGTACTGATTCCTCTCACTGCACTGAGCATATTGAGTCTTCCTGTCTCATTTGCTATAGTGGCTTCCTCAGCTGTACTAATTATATGGGTATTTTCCTGTCTCAACGGTTATAGCCAATGTTTTCCACAATGATACTGAGATCTAGTTATCACTGATTATATTGGAACCAAAGTGCCCCCTATGTCCTGCTGTTGCAATGACTTCACAAAATCTTCTCACTGAACACCATACTACTATTTTATATGATATAATAGTCTATACCAAGAAGCCCACTTAGACACTTCAAGTAATTTGGTTTCCTTTCAGACTTACACATGTAATAAACAGACAACACCATACAGTTTCATAGACCAGAGAGCGAAAACTACTATTTCCCATAGGTGAATTCCTCTCTTGACCCTATTTCTCAATTTCTGCTCAGATTATGTTGCAGCTAAATGGAGGAAAAGAGCGCCGGTAGGGCCCTCTTACAAAGATGGAAGCCTCATCTTTGTCTTGATCTCAGCTTTTGAAGTGCTCACCCACAGAAAGAAACTGCAGTCTCAGATTTCCATTTCCCCTCTTCAAGACCCTGGTTTCCCTATAACATTTTTATGAAAGTGGAAAAGGAGGTGTAGACATAGTACATGCAGTATACCAGAAATCAGAACAGTCTCATTTTAAGCAAATCCAGACAAGTATGAGACTGTCCAGTTTGCAGCTCACAACAGGACCTGTCCCTTTCTTCTCTACTCAGTGTTGCCAACGTGCCATCGACACAGTCGCAGGAACCCCATCGAAAGTGAAGACATTCTGTTTGTGCATCTTTGGTTTATGACAAAAGTCTCCTAGCAATCCCATGCCTCAGCCAGGCAGACATAGCACTCAGAACCTACCAGAATCAATTCCGGGGTCAGTGTGTGGGACAGCCCAGGAATGTCATGCTGATGTAGGTCATGGTGAGCACTGTTCCACTCTGTGTCTCTCACTCTTGCTTAAAGGGCCACCTAAAAGGGACAGGAGTCCCCAGACTATGGCCACACAATCCCTTCTTGCAGATGGGCCAGGCCTTCTGTTGAGAGTATCAGGGCCTATATACTACTTTCGAGAGTGCTTCCCCTTTAAGACAGGACTGTGCAGTCTTTATTTGCTTGTTGAAACTGTTCAGTTTTAGGACAGGGGGGGAGGTCACACCTGTTGTGGAACTTGATAGAAGGCTTATTTATAAACTTTCAGAGCTTGGGATTCTTGCAGAGCTGAATGCGCTGATGTCCGGAGGGGAAGGTCACCGAAATGCTTGTTTATAAAAGCAGCAGCAACTGGAAAAACCATAAAAGTCTGAAATGATGAAATTAACAAGCTATTTGATCAGGCGCATCGGCTATGTGCTCTGTGGTCAGCCAGAAAAACCTCGCACGTAAGAGACTACCCTGCTGGCTGCTACCCTGAAATTCTCCTTCAGAGAGGCGAATGCATTGCACCCGAAGAGGGCAAAAAATAATCAGCTGCTTAGTATGGTCTACTTTTGGGTAGCTGGCTGGTCCAGTCTTAATTTGACCTTGCATGGAAAGGGGAAAGCCTACTCTGCACTTGGTATCACAGCTAATCCACTCTTTAGTTTCGCAACTTCAAAGAGCTACACCACTTGTTAACATGCAGAGTGTTCTTTTAGCGAGGAGTCAGTCACACCCCCAAAATCTGCCACTACTGGGGGGAGGCGGGGGGAAGAGAGGTGGCAACTTCTTGTCTTCAGAAACACTTCCGGATTTCTGCAAAAATGTTGCGTCAAAGGTGTTGGATTTTTTGATTGTTTGTTTGGGTTTTTGTGTTGCTGTTTGAAAAAGCACTTAAAATATTACAGTTTGGAGAGAAGGGGAGATAAAAACCTTCCCTTGGGTTTTAGTCTTAGTTTCTATTCTCATTTCACAGTAGAGCAAATTCAAAAGAATTTCCTTCTCTCCTCTCTTTTTTCTCTTTTTAGTTTTCTGTATATGTCAGAATCTTGGTTTAAGGAAAGCTTCATTTTCACTTGGTGACTGATGGCTGAACAGGTGGCTTCTGAGTTTGCAAGTGTCATATGAACAAGCAGTTTAGAAATGGACAATTTGCAGCTCACTTTCTCTTGCTGACGGCCCTTTTTCTGTTGACAGATTCTTGCCCCTACCAGCCAAATCATGCACACAGTATCTGCCCTCCACCCCGGTGAAAAAAAAAGAGAAAAAAAAAAAAACTAAGAAGAAAGAAGATGGTCTCTTGGGAACTCCTAGCCATAAAATGGAAAGAACTTCACACTTGAAGGCATTCTTGCCAGCTCAGCCTACTTGGACATAATTTATAAGAGGGGCAGGATTTTCTGCTTCATTTTCTTTCCTGGAAAGCTTGTTTGTTCTATGGGATTTTTCTGCAGAATCCTGTATGAAGTGGTGGGATGCCAGAACCAGCACCAGTGAGTGTCCACTGAACGTGATGAGTTTGTTCAAATACCAGAGCCACCAACCCCACTCCACAAACCTTTCACTTGACCACAGCTAGCCAGGATCCTACGTAGAAATATTGCTAACCAGGGGATTCTGACAGGTGAATGCCCTTCTGCCTGTTAGTGATTAAGTCTTTCAATGATTATAACAAATAGGGTTGTATATAACTTTCTGTTATATATGCTCGTATACAGCATAGGCATTCCATCCCCACCACAATTCTTATCCCATCATCCAGAGACCCAGCACCCAAACATTAGCGAGCAGAGCTCTCCCGACCACTCCTGGCTGGTTTGTCCCACAGGCACAGGGGAAAGTCCTGCTGAGAACAAGGGAGAGCCAAGGTTAGTGGCAGAGCCCAGGAAATGTGGGCAGGACCCACACAGGTCTGTTACTGCTGCCTGAGCTGACAAGAGATTCTCATGCCATATCTTTACAGGATCACGGAATCACCAAATGCTGTATTTCATTAATTAAAGCAGATACCAGAGTAACCTTTTTTGTAAACTGCATCGTTAAAGTATGGATTTACCCAAGGTAGCAGTCGCTCTTCTGATGTTTGGCTATGGGCAAGTAACTTAAAAGCTGCTTTTTAAAGGATCTTAGAGGCTCTTGGTACCAATTTTTCAAAAGGATTTAGATGCCTTTGAAAGATAAGTGCCCAGAGGGGTCTTAAAATTTTCAAGGCAGGCTACATTAAAATCATTTGGATTTATGTGCCTATCTTAAACAGTTTTGATAATCTACAAGGTGCCTATCTGGATCTTTACATAAAGAGAGCACTTTGAAAATATGACACTTATGGACTTGAGGAATTGTAATCTGGAGAACACATCTCGCTGACTTTCAGGGGCATTTAAACTCCTAAGCCTCTCTCAGAAATGAAACTTAGGATCCTAAGTCACTTAAGTGCTTAAAAAATGTTGCTATGTGTCTGTACAAGCTGGATGAGGACAGATGAGCAGGGAAGGATTAGATGCATGCATCTGTCTTTCTGTGTAGCTCTCATAACACTTGAGTGTCTCTGCATATGGATAAAGGTGGATTGATGAGTGCATGACCATATGCATGAGCATATAATATGGCCGATTGGATGGGACAGGGAGGAACAAAAATTGGGTGGAAGTGACAGGTGATTACATGGATAAATAACATCATCTTGCTGAACATTTATTTAGTGCTTTTCATCCAAAGGTACCCTTAAGTGCTTTACAAACTGTTATGGATATAAGAATGACTCCACCAGCCACAGCAGCTCTTTAAGAGTACACAGCCAAATTATATGATCAAGTTATGACCAGAAATGAAGAGTATCAAGTCCCACTGAAATTACCTAGAATTTTTGGCCATCAGCCATTTAGGATTCAGTCAATACACCCAGGTTATAGCTGTTACACAGGGAGAAAGTGCTATGGAGATCTAACAATGACAAATGGGAAGGACCTAGTTTTCAACACCATTCAAAAAGGAGCACTACCAACAGCACATGAGCTGGGGAAACTGGTTCAGCATTAATGCAGAGAGAAGGAACTACTGGCTCTCCATGGGTGGCAACAGGGAAGATGGGGAGGGAGATGAATAAATGGTTGTGTGGTATTTTAACAGGGTACAAAGTTACAGGAGTTTATTTGAAATAAACCTGCATGAAGAGAAAAGGAGCAGAATGGTGAATGGATGAGAGATCTAAGGGGGAGAGGGGTAGTTCAGACCTGAGAGGTTTTCAACACTGACTATCTGAAGGTCCAAGCCCATGTTCTCACTGGGAGGAGATCCCATCTCTTCTCACATTAGCTAACCTGGGCTGTCTTCCTCCAGGCAGCACATGCACTCCAAAGAAGGCAAGTGGTGCCAGCTGCTCTCTTGCCAAATGGTGGAGTTAAAAGCTGTACAAAGTCACAGACAGTAAACAATGAAACAGAAACGACAACACCAGTTTCTCCTGCTGCCTCCACCTCTGTACCTTGCTGCTTCCCTCCTTCACACTCTTTCTCCTCCTCTATCTGCCAAAAGGATGAAAACATGATTGAATCCATGCTCTGTGACACAGCCTGGGGAAAAGCAGCTGCCCAGAATATATATTTATTTCAGTACAGTAGATGAATCAAGACTACTATTATAATACAACCTAAAAACTGCTAGACACTGAACAAACAGAGAAAAATGTGTTCATCTTCTCTTCTGCCCTCCTAGCTGCATTTCCTCTATCGATAGCACCAAAATAGTCAGTATCTCTGACAAGTTTAATGCTAGTGAGGTAGCGTCAGGCAAGGATGCACCATTTTTGTACACCTAACCTGTACAGAAGTCTTTTCCTGCCATTAGGAGGATTTTTGGAAATGCTGCCATTGCAATGTATAGATTCCTCATCATGTTGAGAAGACAGTGATCCACTGAACAGAGCATGCAAGGGGCCAGCTCTGTCCTGCAGCTGTAATAAAGAATATTCTACTGTCATAAGTGAGCGCTGGTTCTTCACTGTAGGGAGACCTGCCCTTGAGTAAGGGCCGGGCTGTACAGCTCACACACACAACACTCGACTTCAGGGGATTCAGGCAAGGGATGATGAGTGACTTACAGAACCAGTCTCCAGTAATGCACGTTGCTCAGTATCAGATGAAATCCACTGACATCTCTGTGTTGTTCCCTTCCCTTTACCACTTCTGCAGCAAATACTGCTGCATCTTCCCATGCTCTGTCATTTCCAAGATCCTACCCACAGAGCCCTCCTCCCTGGCACACTCTCCCCTCCCCACTGCCAAGTGCCGTCACACCCTTCGGCTTTTGCCAATGGTGCCTTGCACAGCCGTGCTCATTGCGATCTCTGCCCACACCAAGATGCTGTTACGATCGGGTCTATATTTGGAAGTACTGCCTATATAACTATGTCTAGTGTTGGGACTATGATTCTTCCCAGTGTAACTGTACTGCCAGTGCCCAAGCATATAGGTGGTTATGCTGACAAAATAATACTTCTGGTGATAGAGATTATATCCTTTGAGGAAGTGGTATAAGCTGCAATGGCTAATACATTCATTGGCCAGGTAAGCGAGGTCAGAGCTGAGAGGTTCTCACAGCACAGCTATACTGATATATTCCAATTAGCCCTTCCTATACAGAAGTTTAGCTCAAAAACTGTTCCTACTTAGTACCGTTTTCATTGGGTGTCATAACTGGATCACACAAATACTAAATGACTAGTAGCCCATGCTAAGGTATATTTAAATCAGGAAAGGAGGATGATCTCATTTCTGAAGCAATGGCCTGTGAATCAGGAGATGCAGCTCCAATTCCTAGCTCTGCCAAGACTCTATGGCTAGCCTGGACAAGTACTTCCTTGGGGCTTCACTGGTAAATGAGAGCTACTCCTGCTTCCTTTTTCTGCTCCTCCAGCTGCAATGCAAGCTCTTCAGGACAAGGACTGTTTCCAGCAATGCAATTATATGGTACAAAGCATGGTGGGCTTCAGAGTTGGTTGAGGCTTTTACACTAAAATATGAATCTTAATTATAGCAGGGAAAATAAACAAAACAACAAAAATGAAATACGGTTATATTTTTGGTGAATGCTCAGGTTGCAGTTTTGTACGCCAAAAGGAAATAATTTTTTTTTAAATAAGATTGTTGTTGGTTTTTAATACTTGCTTTAGTCAAAAAAAAGCTATATTTGGGGGAAAATTGGTTATAAAAATAAGTATCAATGCTTCTGTTCTGCACCACGCATTTTTGCCCACTTACAAGTGCTCCATACTTTCTTGGACATATTCAGTGACACTGAGACTACAGAAGCGGAGACTAAGTGCAAACCAGCTTCATTGGCTATCAGCTGCCAGACTACACAGGATACAGTCTTGGAAACAGCTAAGAAACCATCTTTTACCCTGCTCGCCTATTTGAGTATTTGCTGTGTCTGCCTAGAAAGTACCAAGTTTCTTTTACTTAAGTTTCTCAGGGTGCTGGTGAGCATCCTGTGGTGCCCAATTGAGTTTCTGTGCAGTTGTGTTTTTGTCTACACAGTTACAGATGTTTTCCTCTGTCTCCGGGTTGACTACGTAAACAGGAATGGGGCCTTGTGCTCTTTGAGTTTGCTTTCATTTTTCAGTATATACTTCCTTTGTGCACAAATGGCACTTACTATGTTCATGCAGGAGTGTTTTTGCTATAGCCTGGACTGTTAATGCTTGTGAGTAGACTTCACTCTCCTTGTGAGTAAACAGATCTCCCTGTGCCTTTGAATGCCTGTCAGTAAGTGAAATTGCTTTGCTGCTCTTACAAGCATTCTACCCTGAATTTCTGAACAACTGAGCTGACTTAGTGGAGGACTTTTGCAAGCATGTTTCACTCAGACTTGAGTATATTTCTTTCTCTTATTATTTCCCTAAGTTTGTGTTGCGCTTACTGAGAAAAAGGGAGGTCCACAATGCCTAATACAAGAAGTGTCTGCATTTGTGTATGTGTCATGACATGTTTACAACTGTGTATCACTATGTTTGTCAGCACGTATCAGTATGTGCACCTGTTTAACTGTATTGGTGCTTGCTCTTTTTTTTTGGCTTTGTGTGAGAATCTGTGAACATATTCTTTTCCTTTCTTTTTCACCACAGAAGTGCACCTTTTTTCCTGGGTAGGTGTGTATATATATGTATCAGAAGTGTGCTTTTTACATTTGTTTTGCTCTTCATATGTTCCCTTGCACTTGTGTTGGAGTGTTCACGCAGGCATGTTTCAGTATAGTTGTGCATTGATATTTGTTCCGAGTCGTGTGTCTTTTCCCGTGTGTGCAATTCACTGGTTCTGTCTGTGTGCTTCTCTGTATTTTCTTTCCGTTTCCCCCGTCTATGCTCTACGCAGTTACCTGGGTTTGTGCATGTATGTATCTCCCTGTTTTTATTGTCTGAGGGGTTTTTCTTTGATGGGGTGGGTGGTGGTGAAATTGTTTGTCATTTTGCTTTGTATTTATCTTTCGATGTTTTCCCTATGTTTGCATAAAGTAGATGCAGACTACAATTTGGTGATGAATTCTATGAATACTAATCTTAGGCTACCCTTGACCCTGAGGTCAGCTAAAGATCAAAACCAAACCATTTAATATTTTCCTTTTGCAGATCAATAGAAGCATAAATTCACTCTCAATGACAACTATAATTTCAAACAGATCTATAGGAGGCATGCATGCATTTCCAGGACGAGCCGCTCATGCGCCTGTTGGGGAGCACAAGAAAAAGAGTTTCTCTGTTGTTGTGGGTTTTGGTTGTTTTTTTTTTTACCATTGAATCTCTTTTGCCTTTTTTTTTTATTGCTCTGAAATGCTATTTTCAGCAGCTGCTGTCATATAAATATCTCTTGTTTTTCTTCTCCTCTTTCCCTCCTGGTGAAAAGGGCAGGGGACCTATTGAAAATTCTGCTTTATCTCTTTCAGGAGAGTTCAAGTGCGGGTCGAACAATCGATTCCTCCTCCTTTTCTTTTTTAAGTTTCCTGTCGTTCTTTTGCCCAGATCAGCATTGAAGGAAAATAGGAAGGGCAGCCTGGAGTATGTGCATCTATACACCCAGAGACAGAAAGAGAGAGCACACGAGTGTGCATACATGAGCATATATAAAGATGTTCATATATACACACGCACGCACACACATATATACATGTTTTTTCCTGTGGCTATCTGTATGTCACAAACCCATGAGATGTTGTTACAGTAAAACTATTTCAGAGACAGGAAAAAAAGCTGGGAAGTGGGAAAAGTTTGGAAGTACTGTTCAGTTCTAAACCGGAATATTAACCCTTCCAAAAATTCTCCTCTAGGAATTGCAAAAGCTTTTAAGGAAATGCTGTAAGATCCCAGACAGTTCCTACAATTTTCCATGTGGGGGAAAAGGAGGGTTATTCTGCAAGCAGCATTGTTTCAACAGAATAAATTCAGCTGATAATCCACAAATCTTTAAAGCTGCATTAGTCTAAAAAAGGTACTTTTCAAACATTTTCACCAAACCTAAGTGGCAGGAGGGGGGCAGACAGAAATATAAAAAAAGCAAAACAAATGACACCATTAATCTGCCTGGATTTTCCACCTCATAGAACAATCTGTTTAGGAATGACTGAAATAAAGTGGAATGTGGTTTAGATTTTTTTCCTCTGCAATCTCTCTCTGCAAATTCCTTGTTTATGGAGAAACATTGAAAACAGGAGTTAGTCCCACCACCCCCTTAGCAAAAAAAAAAAAAAAAAAAAAAAAAAAAAAAGGACCCAAAAGAAAGGGGGAAAGAAGGAGGGGGGGTTTGCTTTGTGTAGGAAATAAAGACCGTAAAGTGAGGACTTTTATTGCTGGCAATCAGAGTATTGCTGCTGGCAGTGGCTAAAGGTGGAAAGCAAAGATGATTTAATTTATAGAAAGGACAAAGATGTCATGTAGCAGATTTAATCACTGAAAAGAAAAAAAGAAAAAACCTAGCTAACGTCATAATTTACATTTTGGGATAATAGAGAAGAGTGAAAGAAAGAAACAACTGAAAAACCCTGAATGGGTGAAAAAAAAAATAAATGAAGGAAGATAAATAGATTTGCCTGTAAAACTAATAAATTTAAAAACAAAACCAGAAAGCAAAACACAGCCCCTTGAAAGTGCTGGTAAAATGGACCATCGATTTTGGAATTCATCTGCATTTTGTATTTTAATAATGCTTACTCTCTCTCTCCCTCTCTCTCTTTTGCAAAATATAAAAGCTGATCTGATAAATATTAATTTGAACCATCATAATGTATTTGAAAATTCCAGCTAAAATGTCACCACATGGAACATTAATGTAATATTTCAAGGCCCTGAGAGCAATACTCATATTGATTGCATTTATTTCACTCTAGGGAGGAGAAATAATTCTTCAATGTGGGACACATCTGGTAGCCAAAGATGCAAAAGGCTGAGGGTAGAAATGCAAAATTATATGGAAAAAAACCCATAAGCTAACCCCCCAAAACAAAACAGAAGTGCAAGTGAAGCTGACATGCAACCCATTCAATCTCATGTTTCAGTTGCAGCAATTTTTTTTTTTTTTCAGAATACTTCTCTTTGAAATTTTAGTTTTGGGGGGGAAAAAAAACAAAAACAAAAACAAAAATCAGAAAGCAACAAAAATTCCCATCATGTTTTTATGAATCTTTTGGCAGGAAAACCAACAGTATCATCACAACTCTAAAGAAAGAATGTGTGTAATTGGATTGCTTATTGGAAACACAGAAGCCAGGCTGAGAAGACAGCACAGCACTTAATTCTGCAAAACTTTGACAGAGGTTCCCAAGCAAGATGCTCTTATCTGGGGAGCTTCCTCTGAGGTTGGGGTTTGAACTTTGTAATGGTGGTAACCCAAATGTGTGTGAGATTGGGGCTATTTTCCTGTGATTCTGCAGAAGGAGCACAGAGACGCTGCCTGTCTGGAGTCCCATAAAACAGATCTTTTCCTTGTCATTAAGAATATTGATGTTCATTAGGCCCGGGCGTCAATGAGTCTTTGTGCAAATGAAACGAAATCTGAGTCAAATTGTGACCCTGAGTCCAACACATAACCGCAGATTGGCTGCAACTGGGGGGCTGGGGACAAGAGATTCCCCCAGCACCAAAATTCACCATCCCTACTCTGAGACAAAAAAAACCTCTGCAAACACAGTCAAAGAGCCTAAGGAAATGCTCCTGCCCCCCCTCCCAAATCACTCTTCACGTAACATGTTTTCTGATAAAGATGGAACAGATCAAGGCTACTTTTAGCAGTCTGTCAAGATCTCCCCACATAAGGTAAAGGTTGCTCTCTGCCCCGGCTCTTGGCAGGGCATTATCACTTTTGCAGGTAACACTCTTTCCTTTTAATTTGCTACCAGGTTTTTCTCCCTCCACTGTGGGTCTGAGGTTGATGTTTCTGCTGTACAAACTCCAGGCTAATAAAGAATGCTCGAGTCCCGTAATTCACGGCAAGCCGCTTTGACGGAGCACTTTTAGTGTTAACAGTGTGACGGGTGCTTTTCGGAGCTAATGTCTCACTGATATTAACGGCCATGCCCATAGAGCGAAATCTGCAATGTAAAAGCAAGTGGCTTGCTAAATATTTACAGGCTTGCACATCTCGCTGTCCCATTCATTTCCTTGACCTTTCATGAGGGGGGATGGGGAAGGAGAAGGAGATGCCAGGGAACGGTCCCTTCTAAGGTACAAACGCACTACAGCCAAATTGGCTCCCCAGCCTCTGATAGTGAGACCTTGAGCTGAGGTCCCACTCCTTCCTCAGCAGCAGTTCATAAAACTAAGTCAAGAAAAGGCACCACAGGCAGTGGGGCAGGCTTGGGCCCGAACTTTCTGAGTGGGGATAGGGGAATAGCTCCCAAAATGAGAACAGCCCTGTTGTGAACTGTGTGTAGGTCACTGAGGCATTTCACTGCAGATCAGCAGAGGCCAGTCAGATCCCAAAACCCAGTTGATTCCAGGCACAGCTGTTCCCAGCGGAAGGCAGCATTCCCGGGGAATTAAAGACAGGAACAAATCAAGGAGACTTCTCAGTTCCGCATCCAGCTCTGCCACTGACCTGCTGGATGATCTTGGGCAAGCCTTTTCCCATCTCTGCACCTCAGTTTCTCCTGACAGCATTTAAAATAAATAAAGAAAGGGTGTAGCAAACCCTCCCACATGAAGACGGGAGAGGGCATTGTGAGGCTTGTTTAATGCTTAGAAAGCACTTTGAGATCTGCAGATAGAAAGCGTTACACGAGAGCCAAGTATTATAATTAAACTTTATATAACCGGGCTCTGTAGAAACCTCGGGGGCAGGAGCAGCAGCTCCGGTACCTGCAGCATCGTGCAGCCTGGCCGCCGCGCAGCGGGGCGAGCCGGGGGCCGGGGCTGCGGCCGAGGGAGCCGGCAGCCCCCCGCC
>NW_010972992.1:3983295-4001799 GCF_000737465.1 Haliaeetus leucocephalus | reverse complement strand
CGAGGCGGCGGCTCCGGCGTGCCCCGGGCGCCCCCTGCTGCCCGCCAGCCCCGGGGTGCCGGCGGCACGGCCGGAGACCCGGAGCCTGGGAGTGCCCGGGGAGGGGGCTGACGGCAGGAGAGGGGCTCCCCGGAGCGCGGCAGGCGATAAGCGAGGACCGGGGTCGTGTGCGGGTTTCGGTTGGGGTCTGGCCCGGCCGTGCTTCCTAGGCGGGCTCCCTGGGAGCTCTCGCCCCGCTTGCTCACCCCTAGGCTAAGCGAGAGATGGAGGGAGGGCTTGCTTTAAAAGAGCAGTTATGAAGTGGTGATTTCATCAAGCCCACCAGAATCTGAAGTCCTTGTATAGAGGAGAGGATGCCGCAAGATTTCAGCGGAGAGTACCTCAGCCTGGATAAGTCAGCCCCGTGCATGTATGTGAAAAGTTACAATGGCCAAAACAGTTCAGTACAGAATTTACCACCTGTTTAAGGAAGGAATACACACAATACAGCTTTTCCTGCGCATAAACCTACAGGTCTAAGGGCTCCCCAGCCACATCAGCCCCAGAGCTTTCTCCAAAGATGCAGCATCCTCAGACTGACTTTTATTGCCAGATTCAGAGTTTGGATAGTGTCCTGAACTGGAGAAATTAATTCCCTGCAACTGGTCTGCTACCTTGCAAACCCCTATGCTCAGGACAGACAACTGCGGTGCCTCCTCCAGGCAGAAAAAAGACAAGAATTAGAGCTTTCCCTGCTGTTCTCCATATACCCCAATGCAATACATAAAACTGCTGGGAAACTTAGGTGGGAACTACACCCCCAGGAGGTCCAGCATGCCATAAGCCCCTACCAGCTGCACAGCAGCAGCAGTGTGAGCCCAGGGCATCAGGTGGGCCTGCAGGGCACTCAGGCCTGCAGTGTTCAGCCACCCAAGGGCTGAGCTCAGGGACTTTGTACAGGTGGCTACGCCTCAGCCCACTCACAGGACAACCTCTGACATGACACTTTGAGCACCATAGCCTCAAAGAGTCATGCTCAGGGATGTGGAGATGGTTCCCCCAGTCCTTCAAGTATTGCACAAGGAAATGCCCTCCTCACTCTCTCCTCTGCTGCAATTTCCTCCCTTGTCATTTACATGGGCGTCAGTTCCAAGTACCAGGGGCAGGACAGAGCTCCAGCTAATGAATGAGTCCAGACACTCCTTCAGGCTTCCACCGAGTGTCTGTCACTAGAAGCAGGGGATTAAACAGGATAGTGGTGGAAAGGTTATGATCCTAGTCTTTCACATGAGCAACCTTGGGTCTGGGTCACAGAGAGCTTTGGAGTAGCCTATACTCTTCAGAAAACCAGCACCCTGTCTGGCAACCTGAGCTAAAGAAAGAGCCAGGACAGGAAGAGCAGGTCAGGAAGGAGATGCAGTGGCAGAGCAGCATGTCTGTGGGAGCTTAGACGGTGCATGCCAGCTTCTGGGATGCGTCAGGCCCACACAGAGGGCGATAAGCAGCAACGCCTGGGGCAGCATGCAGGGCTCAGGATTTCATTCTCAGGATTCTTACCAGGCACAGAAATGGGCTCTGAACACAAAGACCCAGTCCAGGTATTTCAAATTTGCTATTGAATTTTCCCAGTGCTTCAAAAGCCATGGATGAGAAGGAGGGAAAAAAGGCAAGACCGACTATTGCAGACAGAGAACATTTTACAAAGGCCTTGGGTCTCCTTAGCTCAAAGACCTAAGGCCTATGAACCTGCAATCTGCAGACAAAAAATAGCCCATAGTAACAAAAACCCCAAAAATGTTGGTCTCGAAGCTTTTCTGCAGCACAGTCCTTCCCCCTGCAGACCACATAGTTGACCTTGCAGACCCTTAGCAAGGCAGCCTTACTGTCCAAAGCCAAAGTCCATGGAAGGCCCAGCAAATGCCCACCACCCACAGTGAGTCAGGAGGTGGTTCCCAGGCAGCTGCCCTCACTCGCTGGAGGCACGGCCCCAAAGCCTGTGTATGTGCTCGCTGCCATCAAAGGCAGCCCCACCTTGGGGCTAAGCTTCAGAATGCCTCATCATGGCCCACATCTCCGAGATTAATGACTGCCTACACTAGGACTTCTCCTTTATCCCAAAATGATCCCAATGCATATTTCACATCCACATGCTGCCGAGCTCCATTCCTGCCTACATCTATGAGCTCATGCCTTCCTCATCCGTCTCTACTCCCTGCACCCCACCCAAGCCAACTTTTCTCTTTTTTCTTCTTCTGCCACACCTACCATGTACTTGTCACTGTACCAAGAGTGGCATTGCAAGCCAGAATCCCCAGGTATCTCTGCCACTTCCTAATTCTTCCTGGAACTCCACCTCTCCCAGGAGGCCTGTGTACATGCCATCCCAACAGCAGACTTTCCCACAATTAGTGGAGGTGTCGGCATCAGGAGCATAACACAAACCACGTAGTGGGGACAAGCCATCCCTGGAGAAGGGAGTAGAGCAGCTGAGCCACTGTGGGATCAGGCAAGGTAGTCACATCCTTCTTGTTATCCTCCTTTGTCCAATTTTAGAAAGAAATGGGTTGTGCCCTGCCTGTCCTCCTTGTTCTCCTTCACACCAAAGAAAAGTGCTGCCCCTTCTCCTGGAGTGGGGGCTTACACTGGGAGAGTTTTCCACCCACTTTGCACTGAAGGGAGGAAGGACAGTGCAGGATGAATGTCCCACTCATGCTACTACCCCCAATACGCAGAGGAGAACACTGAGACAGAGAGATTTGCCCACTAAGCATTAATGTCAGAGCTGAAAAGCACCCTGGACTCCTAGGGCAGGCACATGGAGCATCAGACTGGCTGGTTTTGAGTCTAGTGCTGATCCATGAGAGCTGAGCATGCAGAAAGCATTACAAAACCCTCAACATTATGCCAGACAATTCATGTGTTTGCCTTCTCCTCCAGCACCACTGCCCTTCTCTCGGGCCCCTCCCAGGCGCTGAAACATTCTTCCTTGGCGTGCACAGTGAGGGCCACAGGTCTGTGGTGTCCCAGTGCTTCATTGCTGAGGCTGCAGCAGAGCAAGGCAGAGTGATGCATGGGGACAGTGCTCAGTACATTAATAAATAATCACCTCTCCCATGCTCTGCAGGAGAGCGTGACTTCACAGTGATGTGTGTGAATGTCACACAGGCCCTAGGAGAGCTACTGCTTTGACTGCTAGCTTGGTTCCCGAGGGGCCTGCTTCTCCTTTGCTCTCCATCCTGAGCCAGGGATAAAGGTAAGAGACTGTACCAGTTGTTGCACACAGACATAGGCATACTTCACCAGCTAAGATATCTCCATGCAGTTGATGATTCTCTGCCATCACACTGCAAAGGCTTCTCCACGCATATTTATAGGCTACAGAGAGCAACATTCTCCTCTTTCTGTCCCAGACTTCATAACAGATGAAGTCACCTGGCACTGCAGCCTCCTGCTTAACTGGATCCCTGGAGTCCTGATGCTCCTGTATCCTTGTTTCAGCTGGGATAGAGTTAATTTTCTTTCTAGTAGCTAGTACAGTGTTATGTTTTGGATTTAGTATGAGAAGAATGTTGATAACACACTGATGTTTTCAGTTGTTGCTAAGTAGTGTTTATGCTAAGTCAAGGATTTTTCAGCTTCTCATGCCCAGCCAGCAAGAAGGCTGGAGGGGCACAAGAAGCTGGGAGGGGACACAGCCGGGGCAGCTGACCCAAATTGGCCAAAGGGGTATTCCATACCATGTGATGTCATGCCCAGTATATAAACTGGGGGGAAGCAGGGGGGATCGCTGCTTGGGAACTAACTGGGCATCAGTCGGCAAGCGGTGAGCAATTGCATTGTGCATCGCCTGTTTTGTATATTCCAATTCTTTTTTTATTATTATTATTATCATTATTATTTTCTTCATTTCTGTCCTATTAAATTGTATTTATCTCAACCCACAAGTTTTATGTTTTTTCCAATTCTCTCCCCATCCCACTAGATGGGGGGGACTAAGCGAGCAGCTGCGTGTTGCTTAGCTGCTGGCTGGGGTTAAACCACAACACCCAGTCTCCTCTGAACCATTGCTTGCACTAACGCAGCAGTATGGGAAAGGACTGTACCACATTCTTCTGCATTCACTGCACTGCTGAGTCCAGGAGAGAGAGGAGTTTTTTCCAGGACAGATGAGGCACAGAAACATTGCCCCCAAATCAGGTATGCCTAAATTGCAGCACACGCTGGAGCGCCTTGCAGACTGGTGGATCAGTGAGGGGGAGAAGACTGGCCCTCACCTTTGCATTAGCACCCAAGATTCAAAACAGTGACAGGTGCCCATTAAGACTAGGACACCTAGCTGGGACTGACCCCTATGACCCTTACAGCAGTTTATCTCATGCTGTGCCAGACCTTTGCTTAATGTGGTCATTCTTCTCAGCCTGAGCACACACTGACATTACTGTACTGCTTCCCTTCTTGATTCTGCACCGAGACACCACCTCCTGCATGAAACTGCTTTATATGCCACAGACTGAGGGTCCCTCTGAGGCAGAGCCCTAAGTGCCCTGGAGAGACCAAGCTGAAAACAGTCATAGCCAAGTGAGAGTCTGTGCTCCATGTTCGGCAGAGGATCAGATCAGGAAATGCTATGTCTCCTTTATCGCTTTCTATGGATCTGAACAAGCAGTATAAGCATTTGCCCTGCACTGTCCTTTCTGTTACCTTATACCTGCAAGCACTGGTTCTTCTTCACTCCCCACCACTGACTCATTCAGCTTCTTGGCAGGGCAAAGGGGAAGGTGGGCAGAAAAGCTGTGCTTAATTTCCTGTATAAGTAATGTGGCAGGACAGGGAAAGTGATAGTGTGCAAGTGTGAGAGGTACTACAAGACAGAAAAAGCTTTGCCTCAATTCACTATTGCCCCTCATACTTCGTTTAAGGGGTATTTAGGGAGTGAGATTTCCCCTGTATCCTCTATGGGAATCACATCCCTGGCTCACCTCATTTACTCAGCTAGAGCATGTTTTATTAATCTGGAGTCTCGACAAGGTTCTTTACTTCTATTAATTTATTAATATTGCTAATTAAATATCATATTCGCAAATGTAAATTTCCTAATAGTGTCCCTTCCATTTTCAAATTTAAAAAAAAAGAAAAAGCAGCAGCAGCTTGTTATGTTAGTCAATTGAAAGCAATTCAGTCTAATCAGAAGAGCAAGGCTGCCTTGTGTCTGCAATAGAGGGAGGGCCACTGTTAGTTTGGTTTTGGGCAAATACCCACCTTCTACCACAATTTTTAAGAATTGGATTTCAGAGCAGGAACAAAATGGGGTGCATGGAATAAATGGAAGAGGGTGGGAGAAGGGAAAAGTACAGAGTTTGGTGTACATGCGAACAAGTACCAGGAAAATACCTTAGCAATTGGCACAGTGGGACTGATGAGGGCAGGGGCACACAGACATAGTCAGACCCCAGGGACAGCACTGGGTGTAAGGGAAGGAATAACTTAATAGGCAGCTGGCAAGCCTGCAGAGTGGCTGGTTTTGTGTGGAAACAGTAGTGGGAGGAGACTGGCCCCTCTGTAGAAATACAGTTGATGGGGGAGATCCAGCATCTGAAGTGTATTTTGCATGTTCCCCTGCTGACACTTTCATCTATGTATTTATATATATATATTTGGGAAGATGTGATAATCTGAGTGTTGGGATGACTGGGCTGGTGTTGCATTAAGGAAAGTTTTAAAAATACATTATATCATTTTTATTATTAATGGTAATGATAGGGGCCTGCTCATTATCTTTCCTTTTGTTATGAGCACTGTAATCTGAGGATGCTGTGGCAATGTGAAATGGCTAATGCAGTGGTACTGCTCAATTTGGTTCTGTTTTAAAATTCCATCCTTCTTGATATTTGTGATCAGAACCCAGAAAAAAAATGACATTTTGTTGCCTTTTTCAAAGGGTTTATCAAAAGCCAAGAAATGTTCTTCTTGCCTCCATTATGCAAAACAGACTTCAATAAAAAGAACCTTATAGTCATTGTATAGATGGAGAAACAGAGGCACAGAAGGCAAAATACAAATCCTAAGATTATTGCTGAATGTCTCCTCAGATCCCAGCCCTTTCCCTAAGTTAAATTCTAAAGCATTTGCAGGAAGGCACAGACCAGTACATTATGAGAAATTTGGGTGCAGAACATGGGCCATCCAGTATTTAATCTCTTGCTTTAAATGCTAAACACTGCCCTAGCCCAAAGTATGAAAGTAGCTAGACGGGTACACACTGAACCAAGGGAAAATACAGATCGTTGTCTCCCAGCAGGTAATTTTTTTCTTTACATGGGAAAGAATTCCCAAACATAAATCCACGGATGGCTAAAAGATCCCTAAATGAAGAACAGTACTGACCAGGACAAAAGCAGATCCCTTTCAAACAGAGAGCTCTACGGTGAGATGCATTCACTCAGATGCAGTCAGACCTGTACCTTCTGGGACAAACCGGTGGAAATAAGGTCCTAGACCGAACACCTGTACTGAATCCCAGCAGCTGCCCAGCTTTTTCTGGTGTGTTGCATGTCCACACACATAAAGGCTGGTGAAGGACGAATGCTTTGCAATCCGGTCAGAGGGGGCTGTTGTTTTAACAGAGTGAGGTATATGTCAGGTAGAGGGGTACAACTAAATGGGCAGAGAAGGAGAAGGGAAGGAAACAGCCACAAGACCCCTTTTCAGTCTCCCACAGAGAACAGAGACAACACAGAAAGCCCCAGCTGAACTGGAACAAACTGGTTCTTGTCACCTCACACACACTGGTCTCCAGCTGTTAATGATCTCTGTTGACATGAACATCATTTCCTCTGCGTCCTGGCGTGTATAATTGAGTGGGTCTGTGATGGTGAGACAGCACTGCCAGCTTCCCAGTCAGCAGTTACTGACAGCCTAATCTCAGCTCAAGAAATGTTGCCGAGGTATTGGCTTCTGATGCCATGTTATCTCCCCAGTTTGAGAAAGTATAGAGCTCACCTCCCCGTGCAGATATAATAGGAGAGGACATCACCTTAATTCCACCTCCATTAGACCTCAGAGAGTCGACTGCGACCCCACTGACCTCATCAATATTCAAAAGCTTAACAAAAAAAGGCTATAACTGGGGAAGTCAGAAATAATGTAATGCAGTATTGATTATTTTATGGTACGATTAGGTGTAATTACATCTCTCAAATTTTATTTTAATGTTACTTTCTACTACTTTTAGCCTTTTAAAATTATCCAAAACATCTCCGTTTAATGGAATGAACATGCCTTCAATTTAAATGTGAAACACTCTTTTTCTGCTAAAGTGTGACCTCAATATATTTGAAAACATAAATTACTGCTATGTATAAACCATAAAAAATGAATGATGAATTTAATTCTGGTGAAGCGTGAGGGACTGGGAATGCAATGGGGAAATACAGTTTATCCAGAGGAGAGGGGACAGCCCGGGTGGAGAGAAGGAGGCGAAATATGACCTTCTCTAACACTGAATGGGACATGACATGCGAAGGACTTGACTTTGGACTTGCAGACTAAGGACGAAAATCATTTATTCCCTGGATCAAGTCCTCAACTGGCCTTGATCAGCATAGCTTCATTGCAATCAAAGGAGTGATACTGATTTACACCAGTGGAGATTTCAGTCCACTGTATTTGCTTGGTATTTGATTCCCTCCAGCTCTGTCAGATGAACAGAGATGAATGTCACAGCCAGAGACTCACAGGGTAGCTTCCTAACTTTTCACTTCACCTTCAGACCTCTTTGCACTGCCAGACTGGTGTAAAAGGACCTTTGCATAAACAAGAACAGGGCCCTAAGAACCCAGTTGAACCTTCCCATCTCTCGTTTGACAGTATCACCTCACCCATTATTAGAACTAATTACATTCATTACTGTGGGATCTAGGAGCCTTAGTCTTGAATCAGGGCTCCATTACTGAAGAGATGAGACAGCTGAGTGTCCCTATTCAACCTCTGCTACAGAGCCTTCTCTAATACTCCAGTGTATGGGTCCCTGGGCATTATCACAAAAGATATATTAATAAATAACAATAGCCCAGAACTGCTTGCTCAATGACCACAAACATGGATGATTTTTTCCTCTGGGACCCCTGTTTTAAACATAAACTAAAGCTGGACTTCACCAATGCAATCAAGTTCTCTGAGCACTTACTGTGCAAGGGTAAGTTAAGACTTCATATTCATAGTGTCCTCAACCTCCATCACAAACATTTCCCTATTTTACCTCTTAACATGCAGATATGGAAGAAAGTATGCTCTCACCCGTAAGTTTGTATAATAGTTCAAGTTTATGCTTGAGGAAGGGAGAAGCAGGGTGGCTAGTAGGGTCACTGATAATGGTCTTAGAGTTCCTTTGGGCCAGTGTGAGTGACAGACTGTTAAATTAAAGTAATTTTCATATTAGTTCCTTCCCCACCTCCTGCCTCTCACCCACTGAAATAATTTAAATCTAAGCTTTCTATATCACTGGGGGGTATAAAGAAGGTGTGTAGGAGGAGAAGTTAGAAAGACAGACAGACAATTGAAATGTTACTGCTGGAGAATCTCAGCTTCTGTGCTAATGTATTCCATACATTATTTGCAAATGGAAAAGACTCTACACAATCAAGGTATCAAATACCTGGGGAGAATTATTCTCCACTGCATCTCTCAGCTATGCCCTCTGAAGGACATTGCACACAGTGCACTGTCCCTATCTGTGTCAGAACTGACGACAGGGGTGGATGCAGTTAGCAAGCCATCCTGGCTGGGCATTCATTGATCCCTGAGGTCAGTGACCAGGGGCTCCTAACAAGCTCCAGACTGCAGCTCCGCTGTTAGATAGGTCTTGCCTGAGCATGGGCTTTCAGGGCTAACTCTGAATTCTGTAAATCCGTATACCAAATCAGAATGAGCTCCTTCGGAGGAAAATTAGAAAGGGAACGGGCTTTACTACAGGATAAAATCCAGCTCTATTCTTTTAACCTGCAAAGATAATTTACAGGCTTTTGCCTAAAGTTATCTCAATTGTTAAGAAAATGTGGGAAACAAAAATTTATTCACCTGAAAATATCATCTGGGGAAGCTCTGTATTGCTGGATGGTTTATTCAGTAAACTTCAGAGAAAGGAATTAATAAGACCTTAAGTAAATTATCCATCTGTGCAAGTGCTTCATTTTCTGCTTCATATTTCTTTCTGTTGATAAAATAAAAAAAACACAATCACTGAGCTATTTCTAGGCTGAGGAGAGCACCAGCCTATGATATACTACACCATCTTACATGGCAGCTCAGCAAGATCTTCCATCTTGAACAGTGCTCATACACTGCTTTCCACTAGCCATCACTGTATTTACATTGCAGATTCCTCCATGTTGGTAAGCATTGCCCTCTCATAGACATTTTTACAGGGGAAATCCTTTTGTAACACCAATACTATCCAGTGCTACCACTCATTACATTCTGCTTGCCAATTTTCTCCATAAATCCTGACAAAGAATCAGGAGAAAGAGCTCAGATCCTCTCTGCAGACTTGGAAATCCCCCAGGTTTTTAAAGGAAAGATACCACTCCTGTTTAGAGACCTATACCTATAGAGAGGTGGCATGCCTATTGAGTGTTCCCATACTCAAAGAATGGACTTAGCCCTTCCAGATCAGCAGAGAGAGCCTGTCATTTTGACAGTCTAGAACGTGCCCCAACCTGCTTAGCCTATGCTATTGTACTTCACCCCAAAGGAGCAACTTTAGCACCGTGTACAAAAGACTAAGTTGAGCCTCAGCAGCAGCACAAGGTTGGTTGAAGTATCAAAAAATTCATTTGCAGGAAAAATCAGAGCAGCCTGAAGTCTTAGAGCAGAAAGCTTACACCAGTAGAGATCCATCTGGTAGACTGTTCTGAAGGCACTGCATTTTTGAACATTAAGCTAAACTGAAATCCACAAACCATTAGGTAAATTTATTAGGTGGGTTTTCCCTGACACAGTTGGATCAGCTCCGGCCAAATTGTGCAAGTTCACTGAGAAGACAAAAGTGGTAATTTTAATTATGTGAAGAAAAGAACTATCTAGTTTGATTGTCAGTCTGGCCAATTTCTGAACTTACGCTTCTTGAAACTCATGTACCCCACCTATAGCACCTGTTCAATCTGAAAATACAATGGGCTGTGTAAAGTGGTAATTGCAGGGATCACTCCCGATAGCTTTGTAAGGCTGGCCTTTGTTCCAGAGCTACTGATATGGACTTACCATGAAGGATCTGCCTGTTTAATCCACAACTTTTCAAAATACCTGCCAGCAGTTCAGTGAATTCAGCAGCCAAACATCCCAGGATGCTCATCAGATGGACTTGCTGATTTGTTGCTATCCATTCTTTCAAGTGTTCCCTTATCTGCTTTACATCAACAGCTAGGGTGCCAAGATGCTCATTACTTCCTAATGGTCCATATTCCATTTCTGTATTTTTCTTCTTAAAGACCAATTAAAAAAAAAGTTAAGTAGCTCAGCCATTTTAGAATCACCATTGATTCCATCTCTCTCCTAATTTATTAATGGGCTTACCTTCTCTCTCGTATTTCTTTCCCCCGATATACTTGGAAGAGCTCTCATTATTTATTGTGGCCCTTTGGGCCAACATTAACTCATTCTGTTTCCTACCTACACTGAAAGCTGGAAAGGTTTCTCCATTTGCCTGCTGGCTTCCTCCCCATTGCTGGATGAGTTCAGACATCTAAAAGTTTTCAAATTTGAAAACTGAGGAAGTTCTGTATCATTCCTATTCAAGTCACACCAACTCCAGCAAGCCTTGAAGATTACAAATTGCAAAAACAGGCATGTTCTAGTATCTCAAGAACACAGAAACGATACAGTATTTCAGGAGCAGTCTAACTAATCCAGATTCCATTACCATTACTTGAGAAACAAGTGCTTTGCGGAAAAGCACAAGAAACCTGACAAAATTGGAATCAAAATAATTTGGCTCCATGGAAGACCTCATCAACTCCAACCAAAACAAATAAGATACACAGGTTCAGCATTACAAAAGTGTCCCAAGGTAGTCAGGCGCATAATTTCCTTGTTTTTATTCTGTATTTTGGGAGAATCTCAACCTGTGAGGATAGTCGTATTGGCTGCCAGGATTGAATGGATTTTTCTCTCTTTTCAGATGAGCAAATTATTCATAAGACTGAAGTATGGAAATCCACTCCTCCTTGGCCACAATCAAGTTTCCCATCAATTAGGCAAATTAACATGAGGTTTAACATTTTCCCACTTATGTTTCCAAAAGTACTATGAAAACAACTCCTCAAATTGATGTTCAAACTAACCTTGCCCTGTAAAGCAACTTCAGGAAAAGCTTTACAAGGTAAAATTGTTAACCAGAAAGACAGAAGTATAATCAGCAGTAAAAGATTGGCCAAATACAAAAAAGTTTGTGAGAAGGAGGGACTGTCTTCAAACAAAGTGTATCACACAGGCACTGAGAGAACTCACAGGTCCAGACATAAGATTAGCATTCACGAGCCCATTCTAGAGAAAAATTATCTCTACGAAGATTTCAGGTGCCTATATTGTAGAGTAAATGAAAAAAGGATGCTTATGGAGGCACAAATAAAAGGTACAGGTGTGCACAAGTGTGCATGTATGTACATCTGTATACAGCAGAATATTTCTCCACAGGTGAATGTGCTTGCGCACAAACAGATCTTCTGTTCTTTCTCAATACTCTTCCTCCACCCCACCCTGGGTTTGCAGTAGTGACAGAGAAAAGCTCACAAATGCACTTTACCACTTCACAACTAGTCATTCTTGGCTATATACAGGCTCTGCTGCTATCCTGACTCAGATTTAGAGCAAGATGACTAAAGAATAGCTTGCAATTGTGCTTAATCCCAGTTTTATCCACCATTTTTCAAGTCTCATCTGCAGAAGCAGGAGTGTAATCCAGTGAGCAGCAATGTCAATCCCAAGGGAATACCAATCCCTGGGGACAGCCAAGGCCCTGCTTCCTGTTTAAAGAATATGCAGTGACTGGTTAGGCAAATTGTGTGTCTGCATTTCCTATGAATATCCCTGACCATCTATTCCCAGCTCTGTTTTCTATTTAAAGTTGGTGTGATGGATGCTCAGAGAGATCCTGGATGCTCATCCCTAACAGAGAGTAGCAGTATCAATTCTCCTGAGATAATTCAATTTATCCATTATCATCATCTGTAGCAGAGTAGCACCTAGATGCCATATAATGCTGAATGGAGACATACTAAGAGGCAGCTCCTATCTAGAAAAAGAGAAGTCTGAACAAACAAATATGCAGAGAGGGAAAACAAGCACAGGGATAGAAAGCTTTCCTCTCCTTGACCAGTCACACACAGCAAGCCAATGGCAGAGCTACAAAGGCAGGATTCCGGATCCCCAGTCCAAGTCAACAAGTATAATGTGAACAGCTAAAGGCTTGAGTAGCACTTTTTGGGTATACACTCAAAACTCATTACCAAACGGGACAGATCACCAACTTCCCTTCCCTGATGCTTCTATTCTTTATTGTATCAGCACTGGATGGCATAGAAACTCCAAATATAGCAGCTCAGAAATCTCTTGCCTATTCCCTACTTGCCGGCAAAAAAGCTTGTTTTGATATTTGCAGGAGTGAATTAATTTGGTATTCCCGATAAGATCTCAGACACACCCCAATGACACTTACACCCACAGCCACAGAGGCTGATAACATCATCAGCTGACTTCTCAGCTCAGCAGCAGTCTTTTTCACCCGTTTCTAGGATTATGAAATACATATTTTGTGTGGCTGGCTAATGCCAAAGTTACAAAATCCATGTAATTAAGATTAATTTAAGAGCTGGATTGGATCAACTTGTGGCATCCACCCATTAATTAAAAGAAACACTTTGAATTTCAAGCGGCTGCCTTAATATTTCACTCTGTGCTGGCACTGTTAACCTCAAATTGGCAAGCAAGAGGCAAGTGCCCAGGTGCAAGAGGCTGGGGGCCATCGGTTAAGAAAGGCTGCCTGCATCAGGAGACAGATGCCCTCTTCTGGAAGGTGCGTACATATTATCTGTACTGGACTACTTGATTCAGTGCTTGTATGAATACGTGTTCATACACTCCTGGCTAAATATACACAAGCATAAAACCTATGTAAGTTTACATAGACTTACGTACATATGACACACATCTTTCCAATGCCACACATATGCTGTACATAGATGGTTACCTGCGATGATGACACATTTGACATATTACGTAAATGTTTATTTCTGAAAGTTTGGGCTTTTTACTACATATGCATATGTATATTAGCTCTAGAGAAGAGTATGTAATATCCACGTGCACTAGATTTTGAGCCACACAAAGGCAACACTGAAATGGGTATGTGTTGAAAGTTGTAGGGAAAGTATTCCAACCCAGTGGAAAAAACAGTGACAAACTTCCTGCACAAGTTTACATGGATGGCTTTGTATGTTCTTTGCGGGTCCTTCCCACCCAGCTCATCTCATTTTTCCATAAAATCTGACCATTTTTATGAATTATTTCCACTGTCCTAGCACCTAAAGTCTTAAACAATCTGACATTGCCTTTGTTGCATAAACAAGGAAGGGAATCTAGTAACTGCCCCGAAGAGCTTACAATCTATGGTACAGAGTGTTAAAACCACACTATATGCTGAAACGTAAAACTTCAGGTCCCAGGATTACCTTTCATTTGGAATGGGTCCATTTACCCCTTGGGAACGAAATGAGAAATAACACAGATTTGGAATAACTTAGTTTTTCAATTTGACTATGTTGATCACCTCATGCATATATGGGAATATGAAGAAAGATACATATATGCACCTTGGGACATACTGATGTATAAGCATATAAGCACATTAATTCAAAGAGGAAGTTCATTGCTATGAGATGATGTACATGCACATAAAGTGTGTCAAATGTACAAGAATGTGGGGATATGTGCATATGTATAAGGAGATTGCATGTATGTGACCATATGAACATGTCTATAAAGGTCCTTAAGCAAACTTGTCAGAAAGGACACAGACTATATGTAAACAGCTGGAAAGATGCATAAGACCAAATGTTTTTCCTTACTGTCACGGTACAAAAAAGTTAAGAATCTCTTCCAAATACAGATTTTCTCTTGGATTCTACAGCTGCTGCGTCTATTTGTTTTATGTATTTTTTATAATCTGAATTGCTCTCATGCAAAGACATAATTTTAATTCATTTAGAAAAAAATCTCTCCCTCTTCCCTTTATGACAGGGTCACATCGTCTTTAGGGGGAAAAAAAAAAAAAAAGACTCCCCCAGCAGAGCATGCTCTTCTCTTCAGCACCTCCTGTTGGGTGCAGTTAGACTGGTCGCTCTCAAATATATCCCATCATTTAACTCACAGCCTGTGGCTGAATCAGAGATCAATAAGTCCCTCATAACAACTTCTGCTGGATGAGATGCAAACCAGCCACTGTCTTTCTGCCTTATTCTCCCTATATCATTCCATCAGCACTCAGTGCTGTCTGAGTACAAGGCTTTGATCAAACTAGTAGTTTCCCTTCCAGACATCATCATGATCCATATCCAACTATCCTTCAGCAGGGCAGGCTCCAACACCCCTTATTAGTGGCTTTGTATTTGCAGAATTGTGGCAAGTACAGGCTGGATGAGAACTTGCATATGTTTAATATACTCTAAATAACTGAGCAAGTACTGGATTTAGTTTAGTTTACAGATTGGTTATTCCCAATTTTATTACCCTTCTTCATTGCCTCTCCTGACACCATGATCAACAGAGGTAGTTCAGTCACTTATATTTCTGATACTAAAGCAAGTTACAAACAAATAAAAGAATCAGATATAAAGGCAGGTATAACCTTACCTGTCTGTGAAACACAGCCACATCTGGAGTGTGGTACAGCAGATGTTCAACAGAGCATGGCAAAACTGTGGTCCAGTGCGTCTGCAAGGGACAGGAAGAATTTGATTAACATGTTCTCCTGTACCAACTCTAAATCAGTTTACAGATTTTTTTTTAACTTTTTTTTTTTTAGATAGGCATATCTGTATTTTTGCAGCTTATGCATGAAAGCAAGGTAGCGGTGAGAGGACTTGTTTGAAGTTATCAGAAAGTGATCCAACAGTAGTTAGAAGTAGAACCTAGAATTAAGGAGCAACACAGCATTGTCTATTTTTCCAGCACTTCTGCTCAGTTATGCTTAAGAGTACCATGAGATCTTTAACAACCAGAGATGACCAGAAGGTCACCCAAATGAGCCTGCAGAAGCTGCCGTAACTAATAACCAACACAAGTTTCCATGGTGAGGATTATAAGATAGCCACCTCTTCTGATACTAGCAATCTCTGCCCTGCTGATAGACACGAAGTCTACCTGCACCTGAGGCCAGGGCACGGCAGCAGATTTTGAGGTGTCAGTGTACTCTACATGTGTTCTCATTCTTGGGGAAAATGTTCATGATTATTTCATTTTGTGGCAGTAATGGAAAATACATTTTAGTGCTTGTGTTCTGCATTTGCAATTCATGTTCCCATACATGATTACATTAAGTCTGTGTTCTGTCATTTTTGATGAATGTAGCTTGTTTTCTGTAAAAAACAGACTCTGGGATGGAAAGTGACAGAAGTGAAGCTGTAACAAAGGATGATCAATTTTTTATGGCCAGCACCAAATGCAGGGGAAGTCTCTGAATGTCTCTCTGAAGCTGGGGACCCTTCAGTCACAGGCTGAAGTATGACCCATTCCTGTCACCATACTGCTTCTGGCAGTCACAGGGCAACAGGGGCTAATACTGCTTTCTTCTTTTGCCAAAGTTGATAAACTAGCTTTTCATTAATAGGTCAGTGGCTGAGAGCAATTTGGCCTCTACAAACAAGTGTACACAGGTAAAAAGCAAGCTGCACAGCAAGCAGCAGTGGGTGGGTTTGATTCCCTTGTTAACACAGTAACATCTATGATCCTCAGGTACATTGTAAGTACAACAACAATAAACAGAGACGGTGAAGCAGGGGCTGTCTCTCCCAAAGTCAAAAAGCAAAGAAACAGGAGAAAAAAAGGTATGACGAAGAAAAGTGATTTGCTCAGAGATAACTGTTGGAGGCTCCACTGGAGATTATCAGGATAGTTGCACTAAAGGTGACAAGCTAAAGGACCTACTCAACTTCCCAGTGACTTCAGACTGGAAAACTAGAGTAATACAAGTCAGGCATTCTGCTGGAGGTTTTA
Source organism: Haliaeetus leucocephalus (assembly GCF_000737465.1). NCBI lineage: Eukaryota > Metazoa > Chordata > Aves > Accipitriformes > Accipitridae > Haliaeetus > Haliaeetus leucocephalus. The sequence continues at coordinate 3,985,557 of NW_010972992.1, read as the reverse complement.
GCTGATATTGTTCAGACTGAGACCCCAAGTAAGAAAAATTGATCCCACGTATTTGTAGGGACAAAGGGTTCTGCTGATGGCAGTTCCAAAACCTGTCTCCTGTGTTGTTTTTGTTCAGATGCTCATGAGACAGATCTTGATCTCTGAGACTCAACAGTAACCACCCTGAAGTTGGGGAACTGACACTGGAGTTTTCCTACTTCATAAAAGCCGAGAATAAGGCCTCTTGACACACAACTCAAGCTTATTCTGCTGTTCAAAATTCTTACTCAGGCTACAGTGGAAGAAGTTGTGGGGCTGCTGGATTTGCTTCTTGCCCCCCCCCGCCCCCCGGGACATGTGCTCACCATAAGCAGATGGTTTCAGAGATTAAGTTCTAAGGAGGCATTAGCAGGAATATCTGCACACAGCACCCCGGCAGCTGCCTGTGCTCACACCTGTTCTAAGTTTCACAGCTTTCAAAGAATCAGTGTTCAAGGCTTTTTTGCCCTTTCCTTTTTTGGAAAATAGAAGCTTTCAGGGCAAATGCAGAGCCGGCTTCTATAGACACTCAGGGGTTCTCCCCTTTGCAAACAGATTCCCTGGAGCTGCAACGCGGTCCAGATTTTTGGCTATCATAGTCAGGCTCTGAAAGAGAATCGAGCAATTTCCCTAATCCAGAAATTACAATGACAAAGAAAGCTGCAGCTTAGGTAGAAGTCAAAAGCCCTTATCACAAGTAAGGGAACTCACAGCTGTTTTCTACCTTTAAATGATAAAAAAATTACTGGATCACAACTGAAAGACCAAGGGACCCACCCTTCACACTCGGGTGTATTTCTTTGGCCATGTTTCTTCTGATCATCAAATTTAATTCAGACAGATCAACAAGAAAAATGGCAGCACGTAGCATTGGGGGCTATAACAGTGGTCTTCAGCTGCTGGGCACATGGTTAAAGAATGTAATTCCAGGTTCTGTACTGCTGAGGACAGTGTCTTGTGACATGTGATGTCACTAAATGAAGCTGGCGGTGCTAAGCTTGGGTCACTTTTTGCAAGAAACAGTAAAGGGATCCTCCTTCGTAAGAGGAATTTAGGCACAATGTGATCTGACACCTCAAAATGCAGCCAGTCCATAAAAGTAACAAAAAAATCATCAACAAAGCAGCCATGCCAGAATATCTCCTTGGTTTAGCCATACTCTCCAGTTGCTTGCCATCAAAAAAAAAAAAAAAAAAGGGTATTTCACAGCCTGCTGTGGCATCCAAGTTGCCACACAACAGATCATAAAAAAAAAATTATATCCATACAGTAATGAACATTTGATTCATTCATGTGTACCTGATTGTGGGAAGGTAGGAGATGAGTAGCTGTTCTTGAGTATTCGTGATGTATAAATAGAATTCCTAGTGCACATAAGCACTTACTAATGCACCTAGCACTCGTTACAGCTAAAGCATTTATGTGCTTGGATGCATGTGCTCACTACTATTGCAGTTCATACATCAGTCCATGCAATCCTCTGTTTAGTAGTGCTTCATGTTCTGTCTCCTGTTCTGATAACTGAAGCAACAGCCTGGTAACATTCAAAAACCCAGTCTGCTGAGTAGTGATGAGTCTCTATCACCATGTTTGGAATCAAAGATGTTTATCCAAGTGATCCATAAGCCTTTTCTCAGGTCTAATGTAACCCCCACCCTCTTCTATAACAGCCAGCAGGAATGTCCTTAGTCTCACTCCTTCTCCTACCCAACATGATCCAGCAAGGTATAAACATGAAGGGGATGCTACTGGTAGCCAGAAACATTCCAGGCAAAGGCATGAGCATCAAATAAGAAACAAAGGGGTGGAAGCAGCAGATAGAATGAGATAAAAGCGAGTGGGAAGCTAGCACGGGAAACAAGAAGGAAAGCAAAGTTTCAGGGAGGAGGTGAAGAAATTTAAACTTCACACAGCCAAAAAAAAAGGAATGAATGCAGAGAGGACAAAGATGCCCCTCACTTGCCCATGGCATAGTGCCACTCCGCTATCCCACTGGCGCAAGCACTCCTCACTAACTTTGCCAGCAGTGCTCCTTGCTTATTAGCAACGTGCCATCTGCCCCCACCACCGCCAAGGCACCAACCTCGGCAATCAATACAGATCTGTTGGTGACATCTGTTGGGACGCTCCACAGATACCAACGGCTTTTCACCGCGCGCACTTGTTTTCAACAATGCTCAGCTGGTACCCGCGAGTACCGGGCTGACCCCCGCACCCTGCCGCCGCCGGCCCCTCGCACCG